>NC_136489.1:47759874-47934874 GCF_053919585.1 Euprymna scolopes | reverse complement strand
TGTATATATATACGCATATATAAGTACATGTACATATGTATATGTATATATATTTGCATATATATAGACATATGCATATGTATACATATGTATATGTATATATATGTATATGTATATATATGTATATCTATATGCATATATATACATATATATATACGTATATATATGTATATACATGTATATATACGTATATAAATACATATACATGTATATATATATTTATATATATATGTATATATACGTATATAGATATGTATGTATATATGCACATATATAAAAACATAAACGCATTAAAAACATAATAATAAAACACATAATAATAGAATACTTAATAACGACAATAATAATTACAATAATAACAGTAACACAAAAACTTTAACTGCACGAATAAATCAGATTGTTCAATTTATCTTAATACTCAACCATGGAGGTGAGCGTAATAACTACAGTATTTGGATTATTTATTTTTTCGTTACCTTTATTTACTGGAGGTGAGTTATTTTATTCTGTTGTACATTTGTACTCTACCAAAATCAAAGAATTTTGACTTCTAATTTTAATCACAGACACACATATATTAATTTATGAAAATATATGACAATTAAGCTCCACAGAATCCTCATAGGGAATTGTCAGGCTAGAATGCATCGCAACATACAAGAGTCTGTGTAGCTTATTTGGCTTATATTTTCATAAATTACTACCTAGCTTTATTCATGTATTGAACTCTTTTGAAGTAAATATTGCAAATTGATACATAAAACATTATATCTCTTTGTAACATTTTATGAAGATATATGAAAGAATTTTATATATATATATATATATATATATATATATATATATATATATAATAGAAATGGTAATTAATAAAAACTGAAGAAAGTGCTCAATGCTGTTGTAGAGCAAATATGCGTTTTATTTTTTATTACCATATCTTTCTGTTAATTACATTATTGTTTCAGCTACTCGGACGCATATATATATATATATATATATATATATATATATATATATATACATTAAAAGAATCGTTTTTTGCATCGGAAAATAGGCACAATATATATATATATATATATATATATATATATATATATATGGCATCAGAATGCATTGAAAAGAAATCAATAAAGTACTCAATCACAAATGTGAGAGCTAAAATACAAATTATTTTTCTAAAACTATGTTACATATTTCAGAGATGTACCATGGTTTCATTGCAGTCGATCTGCCTTTTAAACAAGTTATCTGTGACTCATAAAATGTAAAACAAATCTAAAAATGTCATTCAAAACGAATCCACTGGTAAGAAACTGGTGAAACGCATTTGGGTGTTCCTTTTGGATGAAAGTACCGTTTCAATGATGGTGGACTGCATATTAATATGGTTTTAAATCACAGCTAAGTATCGTTACATTAATATAACTGCATTAGTTACATTATGGATGGCTGTCTGTCGAGTAGCAAGTATTATGAAGGAACATGAATTATTGAATCAAACCAGCAGGGCAGGTCAGGGTGACACGAAATCTACAAAACAGACCGTTTTCCATAGACTGAATCGTAGATAGATGATATGAAAAGTTAAAACACAAGTTAAAAGATTGGATGGATTAGACAGCAAAGAAATTTGAGAGGAAAGTAAAGTAATGACGTCACGCTTGTTTAATTAAATGGAACAAAGTGTTTTTTTTATCAGTTCGCATATCGGAGCCGTATAGGACATCACCAAGAATGAACCTGTCTTTGGGAGCCATGCGAGAGACATTTTTAATAATAGACTCTTTCTATGGAACATTGTGCAATAGAAGGAGCCTTGGTGAGATTATGACAGGTAAGTCTATGAGAGGTGCTGGTCATGCCTTGATATGGCCAATAATGCTATGATAACTGAAGGAAAACTTTGAGAATCACTTAATGTGAAATGCCCCAAGATCTCTTCCACCATGTCCACCGATTTGTGTTCAGAAGTTAGTTAATTAATTAATAATTAACTAATTAATAGTTAACTAATTAATAGTTAACTAATTAATAAGAGAAGTTAAGTTAGCCTCTCTCTCATGTATGATTTATTTCTTACCAAAAATAAACTTAAATTAAAACACCAAGCGAATGCTTTAGTGTACCTTTTGTGCATAGAAAAGTTTCTTTCAGCTGCGCTGAAGAGGCAGTCAACTGATCACAGCCATGCAAAAGAAGAGAGCAAAGCATACAAGGCAACAACCACTAGACAAATGTGTGTAGCGTCAGTTAAAGGAGAAAAACGTATGTCTCACGTCCATGTGTGTGAAAGGCACATTAAAGAATCGAGAAGCAAATAAAGACTTTTGGTAAAACAACTTCTAATAACAAATCTAGTGGTGAGATCCTAATTTGGGGACTTTGGGGAATGCACAGTCAACATTTAGTTAACACTACTCTCAGATCCATTCTAATCTGTGGTTGTAGTAATTCTCAGGGTCCCATCGATGAGTATAATATAAACTATTATTCATAAACTCTATGTTTACAAAATGTACACCTACAAAACAAATCGATCTACAAGTCAATCATATAGTTTGGTTTGATCGTTTTATTTTCTGGCATATCAACCCTTTTCAGGTTATTTAATGCTGAATCTGGTCATTTTGGTAAAAGTTTTAATGGTTCAAGTGCTTTATATCTTCAAATATTTATTCAGGGTGTTTAGTTTAGTTATTTTGTTTTACAGCATATCAACCCTTTTTGTGTTATTTAATACCGAATCTGGTAATTGTGGTAAAAGACTTTATGCGTCAAGTTCTTTATATCTTCAGATATTTATTCATGGTGTTTGGTTTGGCTGTTTTGTAGAGGAAAATTGTTATTTTTGTTTTTGGCTTTGCAGAACATGATTAAGTTTTACAAAGGGAAAATGAAAATAAAAACAAAAAACAAAGCAATAGCATCAATATTTGGTGCAGTTTAGGTCAGGAAGCTGATATCTTTAGATGGCCAGATCTGGTAGCACCAGCCAATCGCATACAAAACATGCGTACAGTTTTGACATAGAATAATAGTTGACATGTCATAAAACCTAACCAACCAACTATTCATTAGATTTAACAACACGATAATATAAAAAAAAATGGCTTCCATCTGACTCATCAATTAACACACAAAGCTATAATGTAGAAAGCAACTTTTCCTAGAAACAAAATAGCTTCATGAATAATTGATGCAAATAAAAATCAATTATGTCATTCAGTAAAGAAATGGGGTAAACAAATATTCAGAGCAAATCACGACTTTACTGACGCATTCATTCTGGAATGCCTCCCTTGATTATCTTGTACAAGTCATTGTGAGTATAGATTAAAAAAAAAAAAGATTGATTAGTTTTGCTTGGTTTTGTTCGTCAGTTTTACACAACATATTAAATAAACCTTTTCGGGCCATTTAATGCAGATACAATACCTACTGTTTCCATCGACTTGCCTCCCTACAAAGGCAGAGTTAGAAATAAGGTCGGTTTTTAATGTGTGAAAAAAAATCCAGCTCCCACCAAAACAGGGGTTTTCTGTAATGGAACAAAAGTAAAAAAATGCCTCAGTCAACAAGGATTTCTCCTTTATTGACCGAGGATAGAAAAGATGAAGCATGCTATCAGAACATATACTACACGTTGTTCTTAAACAAAAGGTCAAGTGTGTTTTGATTAATTGAATACAGTTAGTTGAATACAAGTTACTCTTGCGTCAGAAAAACATAAATGGAATGCAATTCAGTTTTATGTTAAACAAAGTATCAATAGTGCTAGATTTATCCTAGGACAAATGCAAAAAAAAGTACCTTGGTAAGAAGAAAAAGCTATATTTTGCTTTTGTGGATTTGAATAAAACTCTTGGGAAAGTGCTAAAAGACTATGTCTGATGAACTTTGCACAAACTATAGACAAATGAGTGTTTAATGGAAGTTGTTCAGAGATGTTCTAAGTCATGTTAGAATTAGCAACACATTTTGTTATACCCTTTTGAAAGTCATGTTAGAAGTAGCAGCAAATTTAGTTACAGCTTTTTCAAAGTCATTTTAGATTAAGAAACACATTTAGTTACCGCTTTTAAAAATAATGTTAGAATTAGCAGCACATTTAGTTACAGTTTTGTCAAAACAGTGTTAGAATTAGCAGGACATTAATTACAGCTTTTTCAAAGTCATGTTAAAATTAGCAACAAATTTAATCGCAGTTTTGTCCAAATAATGTAAGACTGTAACTAAATGTGTTGTTAATTTTTACATAAAAACGGCTGTAATTAAATGTGCTGCTACTTCTAACATGACTTTCAAAGTCATGTTAGAAGCACATTGCATTTTGCATTTAGGTACAGCCATTTCAAAGTCATGGTAGAATAAGCAGCAAATTTAGTTACAGTTTTGTCAAAATAATGTTAAAATTAACAGTACATTTAGTCTCAACTTTTTAAAAATAGAATTAGAATTAGCAGCATGATCATTTACAGCCATTTCAAAGTCATGTTAAAATTAGCCGCACATTTAGTTAGAATTTTGTAAAAGTAATTTTAGAATACGCAGCACATTGAGTTACAGACATTTCAAAGTCATGTTAGAATTAGCAGCACATTGAGTTACAGTGTTGTCAAAATAATATTAGGATTAGCAGTACATTAAGTTACAGCCATTTCAAAGTAATGTTAGAATTTTGCCCTTTAATCATCGGAAGAAGTAGCAACTATCAATCCACCTAAAGAAAATAAAATGCATTTGGGCATAAATACAAAATCTGAAAATTAGAAGAGACATTGAAATTACCTTATTTTTAGCTTACATTATGCCATCTTGATAGTTTGATAGTTGCTACTTCTTCTGAAGATAAAATAGATTCATTGATTAAAATAATAATTAAATGAATGATTTTGTGCTCCAAAACAGTTGCTGTCAAGAATTGTATGTGTCAACGGAATTAAAGGAATAAATTGTAAGATGGTCAACATCATGAAATTTGGAATATGGGCTTTTGTAATTTATTTGTTATATGCTCTGTAATCACATTGAGCTACTTAAATGAAGGATTTGTTTATATAAAAAGTGAAAATATAATTGAAAAAACATCATATTTCCACAGAAATATATACATATATATATGTGTGTGTGTGTGTGTGTGTGTGTGTATATATATATATGTGTGTATATATATATATATATATATATATGTATATATATATATACATATATATATATATGAGTTACTAATGAATTATTGACAAACGCGATTATCTCAAGAACTGACTAACATAAAAGTCAATCTCACGCACTCCTATGTTTCTTAGGTAGCTAAGGAACGCAGTGTTGCTTTTCGAGTTGTTTTAAGCTGTTAAAACATTTCGATTTGTTCCTTAATTTTGTCAATGTTATCTGATATTCATCATGGAAGTGACACTAGAAACAAACATGAAACCCTTGTTAAGTGGGTTGGCAATGATTTAAACTTTTTCTCAAAATATTGTCAGCACTGAGTGTAGTTTGAGATATCTGAGATATTTTCAGTCTGACAATATCACACATAATGGAGTCCATATACACGACCTAACCACCTACACAAGCAGTAACCAATCAGCATATTAGGGGCAGAAGGAAAAAATATTCCAGAATTTTCTAAGTACACATCTATAAAAAATCAAAATAAACTAACAGCTTTTTTTTTCTTATTTATTTATTTTTACTCGCCCCCAAATAAGGCATATTGCCACTGAAACATAACGGAGTACTGTGACAGAGATCAGATTTATAAAGGTGCAACTTGGGTACGTAGTTGAGCAGCAAGATATTTTGTTATGTTTTTATCAAAGAGCGATCAATGAAGGAAAAATAATAAAATTCTTTATATATACATGTGCATGTTTATACATGCTGGTTTTTTATTGTCTTGTCTTACACTGTTTCTTTTTGCCGGGGTTTCATACGTATCCATGATAGTATCGTCTACTTAACTGAGACGAATAAGATTTAATTTGAGAGAATGGACTAAAGTTATCTTCTAGTTATTTATTTCTTAATTTCTTTGTAAATTGAAAGCCACGTCTAATTTCAGAAGAGTTTCCAATGAGTAGCTAATCTGTACAGGTCTTGGAGATGAAAAAGAGTTTACAGTGGGTAGCTAATCTGTACATGTTCCGAAGATGAAAAAGAGTTTTTTGTGGGTAGCTGATCTGTACAAGTCCTAGAGATGAAAAAAAGCTTTTTGTAAGAAACTGATCTGTTTTGGACTTGAAAGTTTCGCAGGCAAAGAGAAAAAATCTTTCTCGTGTGGATACAAAAAATTATGTGTGGGAATTCTAAAAGATCTAATATTTTTATGGAGGGATTCTGCTTTCTGATTGGTTCTAGCAGAACGTGGTTCTATTTGATTGGTTAGTTCCCATCGCCAGTATAAGTATGGTGCTTTTAAACAGCTGTAACTAAATGTGATGCTAATTCTAACATTATTTTGACAAAACTGTAACTTAATTATTAATTTTTATTTATTGCGGACTATTATCCTCATCTTTTTATTTGTTGTTTCACGTGGCCTCCGTCAGGTGGTACCGTGACGGATAGGAACTTCGAATCTCCTGACTGCATTCACTGCAATTACTGCCTTCCATAGTTGTTGTCGTCTCACCACGTTTTGGCCAAGTAAGCTTCTGGCCAGCTTTGGGTAGGATTGAAACCGCTATCTTCAGACAATTCTCACCTGGAACCGTCGAGATTAAACATCTCTATCAACATGCGCCAAAACGTGGTGAGACGACAACAAACTATGGAAGGCAGCAATTGCAGTGAATGCAGTCAGGAGATTCAGAGTTCCTATCCATTGCGGTACCACCTGACAAAGGCCAGAGGAATAGTTGGCCGAAACATCGTGAAACAACTAATAAAAAGATGAGGATAATAGTCTGCAATAAGTAAAATTAATAAAATAATAATCATCTCAATGAATTCCAATTAAAATAATATGTAACTAAATTTGCTGCTAATTTTAACATGACTTTGAAATGGCTGTAAATGATCATGCTGCTAATTCTAATACTATTTTTAAAAAGCTGTAACTAAATGTACTGTTAATTTTAACATTATTTTGACAAAACTGTAACTAAATTTGCTGCTAATTCTACGATGACTTTGAAATAGTTGTACCTAAATGCAAAATGCAATGTGCTACTACTTCTAACATGACTTTGAAAGTCATGTTAGAATTAGCAGCACGTTTAGTTACAGTTTTGTTAAAACAATATTAGAATTAGCAGCACATTTAGTTATAGCCTTTCAAAGTCATGTTAGAAGTAGTAGTATATTTAATTATAGCCCTTTTTGTGTTAGAATTAGCAACACATTTAGTTACAGTTTTGTTAAAATAATATTAGAATTAGCAGCACATTTAGTTACAGTCATTTCAAAATAATGTTAGAATTAGCAACATATTTAGTTACAGTTTTGTCCAAATAATGTTAGAATAAACAACACATTTAGTTACAGCCTTTTCCCAAAAATAAATGTTAGAATTAGCAGCATATTTAGTTATAGCCTTATATTATTTGGACAAAACGGCAATTAAATTTGCTGCTAATTCTAACATGACTTTGAAAAAGCTATCTTCTAGTTATTTACTTCTTAATTTCTTTGTAAATTGAAAGCTACGACTCTATTATGTATGTTCAGTGCTTCTACATCGGAAAAGCAAAATTCAAAAATCGAAATATTGAATTTCCAGAAAAACAAATGGTATCTACATAACTGTCATGTCGCAAATAGAACATATCCAAAAATCACGGAAAATGATAAGGTAGAAAAATAATTATTAATGAAAAAATAATTTGTAAAATTGGGCAAAATTTTTATTTCACTTGTGTTCACCAACTAAAAAAGAGAAGAGTTGATAGAGGAGATAATTAAACATTCATGCTTATGTCACATGACGCAATGTGCCACAAACGCAATTCAAAATGGTGGACATATTTGTTCCCCATGTAATCTTTATTAAAAACTGTTTTTCATTAATAATAATTTTGTTACCTTATTGTTTTTCTATAATTTTTAGATATGTTACTATTTTCGACATGACAATTACATAGGTACCATTTGTTATACTTGAAGTTCAATATTTCGATTTTTTTTTTTTTTTTTTACACAGTGGTCACCACTTATCAAGGCCCGGAAGCCACTCAGGGATAAGTGTTATTGCAAGTACAGTACGTTAGTGTGAAGATTTGATGAAGTGTTTACTTAAGGGGGCGGTTCATTAGGAATTTGTTAACGTTGGACTTGAACACATCCAAGTTGTAATCAGGTGGGAAGCAGGCAGACGGAACAGAGTTCCACAGGCGTGCAGTTCTAAGAAAGAAGCTTTGTTCATGGAATCCACGTTTTCGAACGAATTTCGCTCTTATGATAAAGAAACAACGTTTGTTCACATTACATTTAGACTACTGTATGTTTGTATTTGTAATATCATCGGCTTGGTTTGCAAGGCTGAAACAAAAGGCAAAAGGAAAGACGAAACAAAGACAGGGATAGATGTGTGTTTATAATCAGAATTGCCCTAGTTTTCACCGGATGCTCTTTAATATTCCCGATATCCCAATATGCATATCTGGTAATCTCTTACCTTCTGATGTGCAAGGGAGACAAATAATGACAACACTAAAGTACTCCTACTCATTCTTTCAGCTTTATTATATCAACACATTATATTATACCATGCACACATTTCCCTAACTGAAATGTCTATTTGCAGAGAAATTTAATGCTTACTTGCTGAAAACTTGAATGCATACTGGAGAGAAGTTAAAAGCATACTAGTAGACACTATCCTTGAGGATCTAAGGTCTTTCTATTCAGGAGTTTGTTAGGACAACCTGGCATAAGGATACCTCCCACTAGAAGTAAACCCTAACTAAATATTCAAAATCGCATAGTATTCACATCTCAAATAAAATCTCGGTATGGCTAACCCACACTAGCTTTTATAAGGCATGCAGCACCTTCTCTAAGTGATGTTACCTCAAGTAACAGCACGAAGCTGATACTCCACCAGACTAGATGAATTCTTGTCCCGGGATCCATTAAGACCAAGAGATCAAAAGAAAATAACATAGTTAACTGGTCAATAAGTGAGAGGAAAATTAATATTCCTTGCTATTCTTTACAAATTCAATGTTTGAGACATAAAGGAGATTTAATAAAATATTCGAATATCTATGTATCTCATATAGAGATCAAGTGTTAGTCCCTAGGAAGGGGACCCTTGATTTTAAGAACTTTAACTGAAGTTTAATAAAACAAGAGATTCCATTTAATCTTCCTCTGAGGTCATCAGATCTAAGCTTGTCTGTAAGACTAGGATTACATGTCCATTGTGTCATTCTTATATCATTTCTTGTCATCCTACACATATTCTCAAACGTTATTGATCAAGTTTCACTTCGATACATTATAATATCTCATACACATTCCTACCTTAGTCAGCAGTGGTAACACTCTGCTGGTTTGTAATGGTAGAAGTTCCTTGAACTTATTTAATCCACTCTTAACTCCTGTAACCACGCTAGCACCTGATCCTCCCTATGCTTTAATCGTATCACCATTTAAATATACTTCCTCCACATCTAAGTTCTCATCCATCTTCATTGCCTTACACTTCTTGCACGTAAACTGGTTATCAACTCTCAACTTACCAGTGACTCCAATGCACGTCTTGTGTATTTGATTTCCGATATATATATTTTTTTACAATACACCAAAATTGCATTAACTAATTCATTTTTTTGTAGAATAATTTAGTTTCTTCTTTTTTAAAAACACAATCAAGCATAGAAATAAACTGTTAAAATTTTTATTGTGATTTTTAAAACGTGTTAAAAATATTATTTGTTTTATGTTTTACTAGCAGGGAGACCCGACGTTGCCCAGGATTAATTGAAGATTAACGAATGTTCCACACTTCCAACACTTTTATTGTCATTGAAATCGCCCATTTTTCAATCAAATCGATTGATTGCCTACTTCAGTCAGGAACACACCGCAGTGGACTAGGAGGAAGATTCTCTGCACTGACTTAGTCCACAATACATTGTAGTCTATATTGCACTGTAGAGAACCTATTGTTGATTTTATAAAATTATTTTTCATATTTGAATTAAAGTTTAAAATGTAAAAGTTAAGTATTAAAAAATGCTCTGCCGAGGTTGCTCCAGTTCTGTCCAAACTTTACAATAAATGCCTTAACGAATCTTGTTTTCCCGACTGCTGGAAAACCGCCTCTGTGGTACCAGTCTTCAAGAATTATGGTGAAAGAACTGACCCACTAAATTATCGCCCCATTAGCCTCCTCCCGCTTTTCGCCAAAATATTTGAGTCCTTAGTTAATCAAGCCCTAGTCTAGCACCTAACAGCTGCTAAACTCCTGACTGACAAACAATATGGATTCAGGCAAGCCCGTTCAACAGCAGATATCTTAACTGTAGTTTCTGAACGTATATACCGTTCATTGGATAAAACAGGGGAGGGTAGAGCGGTGGCTCTTGATATATCTAAGGCTTTTGACAGGGTATGGCACGATGGTCTTCTAAGGAAAATTAGATCATATGGAATCACTGGAAGAATTCATAATGTAATTAAATCCTTCTTAAGTAATAGAAAAATCAAAGTTGTCCTCGACGGACGTACATCCAAACAATATGACATAAATACGGGAGTGCCTCAGGGGTCTATCCTTGGACCTCTATTGTTCCTGATATTCATAAACGACCTCCCTGATAATATTGTTTCGGAGATGGGTATATTTGCCGATGACACCACTCTCTATAACAGATATGAGGGGAAAACAAATGAACACATATCCAAGAAAATGGCAGAAACACTAGAGGATGACCTCCAATCCGTAGTGGAATGGGGACAAAAATGGTTGGTCTCATTCAATGCTGCTAAGACTAAGCTTGTTTCCTTCTATAACTACAAGAAACCTTCTCTATCACCAATAGCAATGGCCAAGAACACATTGCCTGAAAGTACTTCTTTTAAACTCCTCGGCCTAACGTTTACAGGGAATATGAACTGGAATAGATACATTGAGAGCATGGCCAAGGCTGCTGCAAGGAAGGTTGGCTCCCTCTACCGTGCTAGAAAACTACTTATGCCTGCCAGTATCCTATACCTCTATAAGGCAACCATTCGCCCATGTATGGAGTACTGTTGTCACATCTGGGCTGGTGCATCTGCTGCTTGTCTCTCGCTCCTGGACAGGGTTCAAAAAAGAGTCGCCAACCTGATAGGTCCTGAACTGTCATCTAGGCTTCAGCCTCTGTCCCATCGACGAGATGTTGCATCCCTCTGCCTGTTCTACAAATACTTTAATGGTGAATGCTCTGACGAACTGCAAACACTTGTACCTCCCCGACGTAACTACCCCCGACAAACCCGACAAGCTACTAAGTCTCATCCCTTTACAGTGGAGATCCCTAGGTGCAAGAAAGCCTTTTACTCCAATAGTTTCTTCCCCAGAACTGCGGGTCTTTGGAACTCCCTTCCGGGATTCTGCTTTCCCAACTGCAATGATATGCAGAAGTTCAAGTGTAATGTTAACAAACATCTTTCTACTCTTCTCCCTTCATAATGACCCCGCTAATTAATTCCCTAATAGTAGCCCCCTGCTTCAAAGTGGCACTGTGCCTTGTTTGGGGTGAAAATTGAAAAAAAAAAAAAAAAAAAAAAAAAAAAAGTACCATGGTCCAAGTATGCTCTAAACAGAAACATTAATTTCGAACGTGCCCCTGTCTTATCAAAAAACCTACTGTATTTATTCACCAGGTTCTTCTGCTTGTGCAATGATAAAACTTCTCAAATGCATTTGTAATGTTGATGTATAAGAGTGTTAACTTTGATCAAATTCGAACTGTTACTTCTTTCCTTGGAATTTTTTGATTATTGATTTTTGACACTTATCGGAGGCATTTCAGTAAAAATAAAACTAATTAAGAACACTCCCACTTACATAAAGTACATTTGTGTGAAATTTCCATTTTTGGAGTCCATAGGGAACGACACATACAAAGTGTCTTTATATATAAGTAGAGATTATGAGACGTTTTCATTATTCAGTATTATCTGTCTGCTCATCCGTCAGTTACAATTTATTTTCAACGTGAAAAATATTTTCCAGAATTTGTTTCATTTCGAAATATCAGAAATCTCAACTGCTTTCAAAAACAGAAAAAATTGCATTAATACTAAATAATAAATTCCCATTAAATAAAGCAGACACCATAACCGGAAATCGAAATTAAAACATTGAGATCTTCAATCTGAGGTTATTATAGAATGTGCGCAAACCTTTTCTAGGCTCACACAAAAACACGCGTTCACATTTCAAGCTATATTACTTGTCATATACTTATGCGCACACAAACATACGCGCCCACATCAACACACGCACATATATTCACGTTCGCGTACATACACTCACATTCACGTGTATACACACACACACATACTAACGTACGCACATGCAAGCACAGATGGACGACGTCACTTCCCTTTCAAAGGAAATCTACACATGCGCAAAAGACCACCGGAAACAAGTATAAAAGCAAGAGACAAGCTGTTTCCAGCCCTTTTTCGGACCAGCTTTCAAGCTGTGCGGTCTACGGACCGACAGCCTGCCTTTTCGGCATGCGCGCGTGCCTCATGCCACTTGCTACTATGTGGGACAAAAAGCTAACAAACAGTACGTACACTTTATACGCTTTCTATCTCCATAACCTGGATTGACATTCTCACTCTTTCTCTGTCCCTGAGAATACCTTCGCATAGCTGACTGCTAACTGATGTCAAACCTCTATTCTTTGTCTTTGTCTACACGCTGGACTATCATTCTCATTTCTACTATATCACTCACTTCTTTTCCCACACGCGAACAAACGATAGTGACCCGAACGTGAGATGAACACACATTTCCTTTTTCCTTCTATAATACCAATCCCGCAACAAACGATGGTTACACCCACACGGACATAACCACGTGTTATGCCTAAAACATTCATTCTTTCAACAGTAAATAAACGACACGTTTATCTATTCCAGCAATTGAGTCTTTGTTTCCTTCTTTCCATCCGTTTCCTTATTTTCTTTTGTGACAGGATTGGGATTTATATATCCTAGTCCTCCACAAACGATGGTGACTGTGTTATTTTAAAATTGAACGAAACACTTATACACACACAGATTCTCTCTCTCTACAACAATAAACTTTCCCTCTCACCAGCTAACAACGAGAGATGCATGCCAAACTATAGACCTTCCTTCTCACCAGCTAACAAGGAGAGACGCACGCCAAACTATAGACATTCCTTCTCCCCAGTTAACAGCGAGAGATGCACGTCAAACTATAGACCTTCCTTCTCCCCAGTTAACAGCGAGAGACGCACGTCAAACTATAGACCTTCCTTCTCCCCAGTTAACAGCGAGAGACGAACGTCAAACTATAGACCTTCCTTCTCCCCAGTTAACAGCGAGAGACGCACGCCAAACTATAGACCTTCCTTCTCCCCAGTTAACAGCGAGAGACGAACGCCAAACTATAGACCTTCCTTCTCCCCAGTTAACAGCGAGAGACGCACGCCAAACTATAGACCTTCCTTCTCCCCAGTTAACAGCGAGAGACGCACGCCAAACTATAGACCTTCCTTCTCCCCAGTTAACAGCGAGAGACGCACACCAAACTATAGACCTTCCTTCTCCCCAGTTCACAGCGAGAGACGCATGCCAAACTATAGACCTTCCTTCTCCCCAGTTAACAGCGAGAGAAGAACGCCAAACTAAACACGTGTAGTATCCTTTTCTTTCATTTGTTTCATCACGAAATAAATCCTAGTTCGTTTAATTCAATTTAACACATACTTCGTCTCTTTCTCAATTCAATTCATTTTCCCTATTTTTCACCACCACTACAAAATGGTGACACCCGAACGCGAGAGGAACACGCATTTCCTCCTATGCCACAAGTTCACAACAAACCACCGACCATGATGAGACGTGAAACGAACAAGCATGGTGACCCTACCTTTTTTTAAATTAATTGTTTTGAGCGAGACGCGTGTTTTATTTGATAAAGAAAAAAAAAACGAACTTTTCAACAAAGAAAAACAAATGAACTACTACCGACAGAAATAACAACTATGAACTACAATGACGAAACTCCTCGTCAGACTCGGCAGAAAAATAAACACGGAGCTGTCGACTTCATACCGAATTTAAAGAAAAATTCGAGCTCGACAAACATTTTTCACGGTTTCATGACATTACCTTGCAACAAACGCAAGGAGCAAAATCACATTGGCCTATACACATTCTCTCCCGCACAGCAGACGCAACAACAAAGAAACAATTACAGGACATCCCTATCAACACATAGTAAGAAGTTGAATTAACAATACGAGCTGAGATGCAACACGCACGCTGATAAACTTATAACTTGGAAGTTTCGTTGACAGCCGGCAACCATACTCACGAATGCACAACAACTGCCCATACAGACAATGTACACACTACCGCAGAATCACTTGCGAAGACACCGTCAACAAGAAACAAAAATCTTCCTTCCAAACGAACAATTCACTGCACTGTACAAGCAACTCATTGCACATGTCAGCACACAAAAAACAACCAAACAAATATCACCCTAAAAAACGAGTAAACGCCTTTTCCACGCGTAAGTAAATACTTTTTTTTACGAACACACTCTGTTTTTGACATTCCGTTTTTGACTTTTTTTTTTAAACAACCACGCTAACAGCAAAAAAAAAAACAAAAAAAACCCCCAAAAAACAGGACGAAAAGTCAATTGCTGAAAACATTACTTACAATATATATATATATATATATATATATATATATATATATATATATATGTACACTGCATATATTTTTTTTCCTAGGAAGGGGAGTATTGCTCGAGCCTTTTCTAGTCTCGCACAAAAACATGCGTTCACATTTCAAGCTATATTACTTGTTATATACATACGCGCACACAAACATACGCGCCCACGTCCACACACGCACATATATTCACGTTCGCGTACATACACTCACATTCACGTGAGATGAACACACATTTCCTTTTTCCTTCTATACTACCAATCCCGCAACAAACAATGGTTACACCCGCGCGGACATGAACACATGTTATATCTAAAACATTCATTCTTTCAACAGTAAATAAACGACACGTTTATCTATTCCAGCAATTGAGTCTTTGTTTCCTTCTTTCCATCCGTTTCATTATTTTCTTTTGTAAAAGTCATCTCCCTCTCAATACAGACCAATAAGTCTCCTGTGTGTTCTGTGTGTTATGAGTAAGTTGCTGGAATCCATATTAAATAGAGAAATAGTAAACCACCTCAGCAGAAAAAATCTTCGTCGTGACACACAATATGGTTTCCGTTCTGCAAGATCTACCGCAGATGTGCTAACGGTTATATTTAACAGGATTAGTGAATCTCTTGACAAAGGCTTCCTTTCTAGGGCAATTGCTCTTGACATATCAAAGGCCTTCGATAAGGTATGGCATAAGGGCCTACTCCACAAGATTTCCAGCTACGGTATAACTGCTGGAGTCCCTCAGGGGTCAATCCTAGGCCCAACTCTCTTCCTAATCTACATTAATGACCTCCCTAAATAATTCGTTGACATCTATACTGATGACACGACCATCTATGGCAACACATCAAAGGCTATAAATGACAAAGTTCTCTCCGATTCTCTCTCCTCTGATCTCGAGCGCGTGGTTCAGTGGGGGAAGATGTGGCTGGTTACCTTTAATGCATCCAAAACCAAACTCCTATCCTTACATCATCAACGCTCTGATCCCCATCTGGCATCAATTGTGATGGATGGCTCTCGTCTGGGTGAGGCCCCATGTTTTAACAAGCTTCTGGGTTTGACCTTATTCCTGATCTGAAATGGAACACGTACATCAAGTCTGTTGCCAAGGTCACTGGAAAGATGGTGGGATCCTTCTACCGCTCCAGAAGATATCTCACTACTGATGCAATTCTCTATCTATATAAAAGCCAAGTACGTCCAAGGATGGAATACTGTTGCCATATCTGGGCAGGAGCTGCTAAAAACAGCCTATCCTGCCTTGACAGAGTACAAAATAGACTTCGTGGCTTAGTGGGGGATGCCCTTTTCTCTACCCTGCAACCTCTCTCCCACAGAAGAGATGTTGCGAGCCTATCCTTGTTTTATCATTATTTCCATGGCAGGTGCTCGTCTGAACTCTAATCTCTGGTGCCCCCTCGCCAATCTTTCACGAAAAACACCCGTCTAGCTGAAGCCACTGTGAAAAATTTCCCCCACTCTATATCTGTGCCTAAATCAAAACACGGATTCTAGGAACAAAGCTTCTTTCTTAGAACTGCACGCCTGTGGAACTCTTGTTCCTTCTGCTTGCTTCCCACCGGACTACAACTTGGATGTCTTCAAGTCCAATGTTAACAAATTCCTAATGAACCACCCCCTTAATTAAACACTTCATCAAATCTCCACACTAATGTAATGTACTTGCAATAACCTTTATCCCTGAGTGGCTTCCGGACCTTGATAAGTGGTGATCACTGTGTAAAAAAAAAAAAAAAAAAAAAAACTGGAAATGTTTTCTTAATCATTAAATCATTTCTCTCCGATAGGCTCATAAGAGTAGTAGTCGATGGACAAAAATCAGAGGCCTGCAGTATTAATGCTGGAGTCCTTCAAGGGTCAATCCTGGGCCCAACTCTCTTCCTGATCTACATCAATGACCTCCCTAAACACATACTTAGATCATTCGTTGACATCTATGCTGATGACACGACCATCTACAGCAACACATCAAAGGCTATAAATGACAAAGTTCTCTCCGATTCTCTCTCCTCTGATCTCGAGCGCGTGGTTCAGTGGGGGAAGATGTGGCTGGTTACCTTTAATGCATCTAAAACCAAACTCCTATCTTTACATCATCAACGCTCTGATCCCCATCTGGCATCAATTGGAATGTATGGCTCTGGTCTGGGAGAAGCCCCGTGTTTTGACAAGCTTCTGGGTTTGTCCTTTACTCCTGATCTGAAATGGAACACATACATCAAGTCTGTTCTACCCTCTTAAGTAAACACTTCATTAAATCTCCACACTAACGTACTGTACTTGCAATAACCCTTATCCCTGAGTGGCTTCCGGGCCTTGATAAGTAGTGACCACCGTATAAAAAAACAAAAAAAAAACAGGATTGGGATTTATATATCCTAGTCCTCTACAAATGGCGATAAAACAAAGTGTTGGATATTAATGAGGATATGTCAGGAAAAGGCTGAAGTTCATTTGCACTAGATACGAATTATTTCGCTTTAGTTACATATTGGTATTAAAAACAAGTTAATATTCTAATATATACTAGAATGCGTGCTCATAATTCTATTATGCTATAAATACTAAACATTGTATGTTAATATTATATAGTGTAAAGAATAAATTGTTCTATCGTTATTTCCATGTCAAGTGCTCGTCTGAGCTCCATTCTCTGGCCCCCCCTCGCCAATCTTTTTCAAAAAACACCTGACTAACTGAAACCACTGTCAATAATTTCCCCCACTCCTTATCTGTGCCTAAATCAAAACGTAGATTCCATGAACAAAGCTTCTTTCTTAGAACTGCACACCTGTCGAACTCTGTTCCGCTTGCCTGTTTCCCTCTCGACTTCAACCTGGATGTCTTCAAGTCCAACGCAAACAAATTCCTGATGAACCGCCTCCTTAAGTAATGACACTTTATCAATTCTCCAATACTATTACTACACTATCCCATTGATTATTGTACACACAATAACCCTTATCCCCGAGTGGCCGTTGGGCCTTGATAAGTGGTGAACTCCATGTAAAAAAAACAAAAGAAAAGAAAAAAAAGGAAAATTAGTTTAACATATTCTTAGTTTCATAGTCGAAAACTTGACACAGGGTCCAACATGGCAGTTATTAGATATTTTGCTGAATAAATAAATTGTCAAATTTAAGACTCGGAAATTTATCCAAGCTTTATTCAGCAAAATCCGATCTTTGTGTGTGTGTGTGTGTGTGTGTGTGTGTGTGTGTGTGTGTGTGTGTGTGTGTGTGTGTGTGTGTGTGTGTGTGTGTGCGCGCGCGTGCCCTCATGCGTATGTGTGTGTGCCTCTCTCTCTCTGTCTGTCTCCATTTTTTCAAAGTCGAAACTTGACACAGGTTCCAACATGGCGGGCATTAGATATATTGCTGAATAAATAAATCGTCAAGACTAAGACTTAGAAATTTATCCAAGCTTTATTCCACAAAATTTAATCTGTGTGTGTGTGTGTGTGTGTGTGTGTGTGTGTGTGTGTCTGTCTGTGTCTGTGTCTGTGTGTGTGTGTGTCTCTGTTTCCATTTATTCAAAGTGTATCTCCTCTGAGATGTAAGGTTGCAGAGCGTTGCAAGATTGGTCAAATGGAAAATTGCATTTCTTGTGGACCATCGTTTTACGTTTATTTTAGCTGGCAAAATTATCCGCGACAGCAGAGGTTCTCAATGGGGGTGAAATTAAACCTAAAAATGAAGTAAAAAAAAAAAACGGAAAGAAACTGAGACATGTGCATGCAAGTATTATGTTTTTTAGGAATAGTTCATTTCTTGTAAGTAAAAAAAGAATGCAAGCCCAGCTTGATACGATCTTCAAAAAGTGTTTTCAAACCTACTTATTCTTAACATAAGTAATCTATCATGTGAATGATTCACACATGCGCATTTGTGAAACAGTTGAAAAACAGATAAAAATCTGATGGCTCCCACAAGTACCAATTTTTCAATTTTAACCCCTTAACAGCCATTTTTTTGGGGGGGGGATGAAAACAGATGAAAAAGTTTTCCACGTGTCTGAATACCCTATATACCGAATTTTAGTTCTATAGATAAAAAAATCGTTGAGTATATAGGCTGAGAAGTGCTCTCACACACATACATTCTCACTTTTATAGATATATAGATTAATACCCCTGGAGAACAAAGCAATACACCACGTAGCTAGAATTGAAACTCCAAGAAGAACAGATGTGAGGAAAAAGAGAAAGGAAAATAAAAATGGGTTCTGATCACTAAACTTAATTCAATTTTGAAGAACAGGTTTTTTTCTCAAAAAGCTAAAAAAAACAAAAAAAAAAAAAAAAACAAAACAAAGAATATTAATTATTACAATTTTTTTTAGATGCATATTGGTAATTTATATCATTTGGATTTTTCAGAATACCATTCTCATCTTGGATAAACCTGGTGCGTAATGGATAAAGTATTGAGTAATAATCAGTTGTAAATTACAGTCTTTTGGAGCTTGAAAGTTCAATCTTCAAACATTTAGGATATAATTAATAATTATTAAATAAAGGGTCCAGTTCAATATTTCATATAAATACTCGAGTTTGATTCTTATCAAACTCGAGTATTTATATGAAATATTGAACTGAAGTAGATCGCAGTTTACATCGGCTAGGACGTTGTGAACATAACATCGACTGGGGGTAATATTTTCTAAGGGATTAGTGACGCAAACTAAAAACCTGGATGTGCCAAGTTCGAATCCAATTCGTTTCACAGAAACACTTTCATCAAAACCACACCCGACCTTGTGTCTAACTTTATAGAGAGAAGGCAAATAAAATAAGTAGGACCAATATCGCACCTGTGATAAGTGTTTCCAAATATGGCTGACTGCAAACGTTCATGTACAATAATTTTGGAATGTTATCAAATTTAGGAATTTCTAGATCAACATTATAGATTGTAAAAACATCAGGTGATCTTAATGCTACATTAATGATGTAATGAAAAGGGGATAGATATTGAGACATGGCAGTTTGAGTTTGGAGACAGAGTAGGATAGTTGGACGAGTTAGCATGGAAGATATTGTCTCCATATTTGGAAACTGGGAGAAACGCGACCTTTGCATGATAGAGAACTTACAACGCCTTACAGCTCCAATGAAAAATCGAGAATAAAGTTTATATCAAATATATAACCTGTCGTTGTGGGTTTCCTTTGGAGGAGATGAACTTGAATAATGAGAAGAGAAGAAAACACAACAAAGAGAGGCATGTTCTTTGCCTGTGTACTACACACACTGAATGTTAATGAACTGTTTTATTATATGCGTTACACATATACACACACATTGCACAAGATAAACGTTTCCCACACGCATTGTTCATGATAGACACAATTGTTGATACGCACATGTTGGGACGTAATCACACACACACCATAAGCGGAATATATAACAACTATCCTTTTTTAATTACTTGATCAAAAATGAAATCATTTCAGATAAAAATGATCACTGTCATATGTCCAAATGTAGCAGTGCCCTTTGAAGCGTTTTGTTTATCAGTGCTAGCATCGACCACTGTGATGTCAGCAGTTCAACGCGACTTACTGAATAGGCCTTCTCCACCATATAAAGGCCACGGCTCCAACACAAGTAAATCGTAAATCCAATTATGGCAAAGCAAAGAATCTTCACATCGTTTCAAAGTTGGGTAATTATTTAAGTGTACATTGAAATTTGACATTTGAACAAGTAAAGATCGTTTGAATATACAACCCTTGACTAATATACGCTAATGTGGTTGGGCCAGAATCCGATGGGAAACTATCGTGGTTGATGAAGAAGAGTGTACATCTTGTAGAAGAGATGATGAAGAAGGTCATAAGGTCATTGAAGGGGTGGACTTTTCGTCTTTTTTTTTTTTTTTTTTGGCATTTCGTGGGATAGAAAAGTTCTACACACGTGCGTCATCATGGGAAACAGAACGACAGATTCAAACAGTTAAAAGTTGACAAAATTGGAAAATAGAGATTGATCAATTGGATAACATTCAGAATTTATACGTACATACACACATCACGAGAAGGAGAATATATTGTGTATGTTTTTGTTTCCGTATTTATTTTAACAGTGCTTAATACAAGACTAGAGCTTAGTAGTAATATAAAACATACGTATGGCAAGCAATATATATATATATATATATATATATATATATATATATATATATATATATATATATATATATATAAACAAAGAGTTAATAAAATATGTTAAAAGACACTTTAGCACACGTTAAAAACATATTTAATTTTCAAAAAGGAAACACTATATATATATATATATATATATATATATATATATATATATATATATATATATATATATATATGCATATATATAAGGAACTTTGTCTGGGTATATCTCTGTGTGTGTGTGTGTGTGTGTGTGTGTGTGAGAGAGAGAGAGAGAGAGAGAGAGAGAGAGAGAGAGAGAGTTCCCAATGGTCTCGAAAATGGCTGAGACGATTTTTATAAAATTTCACATGAAGGTACTTTATGTGTCTGGCAGTGTTCATAGATAGGTTTTGTATCAGAATGCGTTCCATAAGTACCGATAATCAAAAAGCAAAATAATCCAATGAAAGAAGAAACGGGAGATTTTTTACCAAAGTTAACAGCGTACACAGCTTAACATCACAAGTGAATATGAGAAGTTTTATTACCACACAAGCCGAAAGGCCTGACATATAAAATCAACAGCAGATTCTTTGATATGACAGGGGCGCGTTCAAAATGAATGTTCCTATTTAAAGCACAATTGCACCATGATACTTGACTTTTTCATTTTAAACTTAAATTCAAGCCATTATCACTGCACCAGCAGTAACGCATGGCACAGAAAATCAATGTTCGGTTTCTATAATATGACAGGCGCGTTCGAAATGAATGTTTCTGTTTAGAGCACAACTGAAGCATTTTTAACTTTAATTCAAGCTATTATATATAAAAAATAATTTTATAAAATCAACAGTAGGTTCTCAACAGTGTAAAGTATACTACAATGTATTGTAAGTCACTGCAGGTAGGCATGTGAAACTTCCTCCCAGTGCACCGTGATGGGTCCCTAAGTACAGCAGGAAGCAATTGATTTGATTGAAAAATGCGCGATTTCACTGGAATCAATGATAATAAAAATATGGGAATGTGTTATCATTTAATCCCGGACAACGTCGGGTCTCCCTGCTATTATATATATATATATCACTTACAAAAAACATTATTTCCAGCTGCTGCTCTCTGTAACAGAATGCTATAGATATTGATACTCACCAAGGAGTCATTCATTAGTTCTCGTCTCCCAAATAAATCTTTGGGGGATCGTGTGCTTGTCAACATTACTAATTTATTTTTCTGAATTACACAGAAATGAATTGCTTCTCAGTAGATGGGTGGGTTTTTATATATATATATAATCTGTTCATGTATTTGTTTCTATGTATATGTGAATGACTGTGTGTATATGCATGTAAATATGTGTGTACCTATGTTTGAATGTGAATGGGAAAGTGTTTGTGTGTATAATATCTTTATGTATTTGTGTGTATATGAATATGTATAAATTGTTGTGCATGTGTACGAATGACTATGTCTGTGTATATGTATATGTGAATATGTGTGTATTTATGCTTGAATATAAATCTGTATTTAGAATCTTTATTTTATTTATTCATAATTCCCCATATATATATATATATATATATATATATATATATATATATATATATATATATATATATATTGATTGATTGTTGGAGAGCTATTGGCTACACATTAGCAAACGTGTTTCAATGACCCCCTAGCAGGGAAAATCACCTCATCAGGCCAAAAACCATCCACCTGGCCTGATGAGGTGATTTTCCCTGCTAGGGGGTCATTGAAACACGTTTGCTAATGTGTAGCCAATAGCTCTCCAACAATCAATATATTGCTCTGTTTCATGCATTGAGCACTCATTGGAATGACATATTGTGTTGTTGTTATGAGTTACTGAAAAATTCTACCAACAGTATAATAATATATATATATATATATATATATATATATATATATATATATATATATATATATATATATATATAAGAGAAAGAAAATTAAAACTTTAAGTTGACTTTTACAATCAAAATTTACTGTTCGACTGAATACTCCAAAAAACAATTTACAAAGTCCTTTTTCTGCAAACTTTCAAAGAAAGCTATACTTCTTATTCTTCTCATCAGAGGATATAAAGAAATCAGCAAATTATATTTGTAGCAATGCTAGAATTTGCTAGTTATGGCATTAAGTGAAAACACAATTTATTGTAATTATAAATTGCTAAGAAAAGAAGTGAAAAAATGTTGGATATGTAAAAAAATATGAAAACCAACCACGCATAATATTTCAGCTTGCATGAAAATTCTCTCAAGTTGATCCAAAATGTGAAAATAGTTCTTTAGAGTGAATGGAGTCCAAAATTAAGTCCAGCGTGATGCTGCATATAATCCGATTGGAAAGCTTTCAAAACAGCTGAAAAAATGAAAATTATTTTTTTCTGGACAGTGCAGTAGCCCAAAGCTATATAAGCTCTACTCTATTGCGTATTGAGCTTTCTTATTCGGGTGGGATTAAATTATCTATATATAAATACTGTTATTTATATTAGTTTGAAGTTTACTATTGCCTATATCAGGTAAACACTACATCCTTTTGATTTCATTAATATATATATATACATATATATATATATATATATATACAGTGTGAAATGTAAAAATTATCGCCCTAGAAAAGATGACATAATTCCATTTCCGTTTGAGGAAAACCGGAGTTTCTATTTTTGTTGCAGACCGTCTACTAGTTTGCCAGTTGTGTACAAATCCCAAAAGTGATAGGAGCCTTTTATTATGTCCGAAAGTGACGCAATGT
The DNA here is from genome assembly GCF_053919585.1 of Euprymna scolopes. Lineage (NCBI taxonomy): Eukaryota > Metazoa > Mollusca > Cephalopoda > Sepiida > Sepiolidae > Euprymna > Euprymna scolopes. Next base: position 47,911,042 of record NC_136489.1, on the reverse strand, counting down.
TCAACGAGTGAAATCAGAGATGTGCCGCCGTACAACTCATACTCTCTACCGATCCAAGTTATGACTTTGGGTGTGGCAGCAGGACTTGGCGCCAGCCCACAAGTTCAAAAAGACCCAGGTTTGGCTTCAGAAGGACTGCTACGATTTTGTACCCTCCTCTCATTCCCCACCTTCCCTGATCTGAATCTGGACTACTTCGTTTGAACATACGTTAAGAACATCACCAACATGACCTCCTACAACACCAAAGCCAGCTTGATCGCCGTCATCTGCTGAGTATTCATAGAGTTTCCACCAGTGCTTGTGGAAAAGGTATGCTCCCAGTTCTGGACCCATACTAAGGTGGTGATAGAAGCTGAAAACGGCTACATTGGATAGATGTCAGTTCTACTACATAATCAAATTATTTGAATTGATTTTTTCAATAAAAGTTTTAAAATAAAGCTGGACTGTTGTACCCTGTTCCACCCTATATATATATATATATTTAAAAGAGTGTAGCCATCAACAATTGTGGGTTTTTTTTAAAGGTTTTCATCATATTTTTATTTTAAAATATTTTTATAACGCGTTTCGAGCTTAGGGTGTGCTCTCTTCAGATATTTTCGTAAAAAGTTTTTCTTTAAAATGGGAGTTTGTAGATATGCCTCCGCTGATATTAAATATGTTTTTCATAGTGGTGCGATGCGTGTGTTCAGTGTTTAGACATTCTGTCTCCAACTGTAAGTTGTTCACTGTGACCGGTCAAAGTTAGTTTCAAAGAGTGTTTTTTAGTCCATATGGTGAAGGTTTTTATGGCTTCTTTAGGGTTCTTTTTAAAGACTTTCTTTCCCCATGTATAGCATACACTCACACACAATCACATACGCATATATATATATTCATGTACATGTACACATGCACACGCACACGTACGCAGGCACACACACATACACACACGTACATACATAGAAATATATGTAGGAGCATACATATATACACATATACATACCCACCTGTGTATATGTGTATATATGTATGCTCCTACATATATTTCTATGTATGTACGTGTGTGTATGTGTGTGTGCCTGCGTACGTGTGCGTGTGCATGTGTACATGTACATGAATATATATGTATGCGTATGTGATTGTGTGTGAGTGTATGCTATACATGGGGAAAGAAAGTCTTTAAAAAGAACCCTAAAGAAGCCATAAAAACCTTCACCATATGGACTAAAAAACACTCTTTGAAACTAACTTTGACCGGTCACAGTGAACAACTTACAGTTGGAGACAGAATGTCTAAACACTGAACACACGCATCGCACCACTATGAAAAACATATTTAATATCAGCGGAGGCATATCTACAAACTCCCATTTTAAAGAAAAACTTTTTACGAAAATATCTGAAGAGAGCACACCCTAAGCTCGAAACGCGTTATAAAAATATTTTAAAATAAAAATATGATGAAAACCTTTAAAAAAACCCACAATTGTTGATGGCTACACTCTTTTAAATATACATTTTTTCTCTCGTTGGAACTACACAACCATCACTTTAAATATATATACATATATATATATATATATGATAAATCTATTTCCAAATTTAAAAATGTTGTCCATCTTACCGTTTATTTCTTTAAGAACATTGACATGCATAATTCTTCACAGCACCTGTTTCATAGTACAGAATGTAATTACTATGTCAATTCTTGAATTTATTCTACCCATAACTCTTCAGAAGGAAAAGCACTTATCAATTTCAAAAGAAAATAAAGGCATATGGGCATGATTACAAAATCCAATAGCATAACAAAAATAAAATACAATTGCGACTTCTCTCCCAATTTTCGGATTTTGTAATCATGCCTATATGTCTTTATTTTCTTTTTAAATTGATAAGTGCTTTTCCTTCTGATGAGTTAAGGGCAAAATAAATTCAATAATATATAAATATATATATATATATATATATATATATATATATATATATATATATATATATATATATTGATTGTTGGAGAGCTATTGGCTACACATTAGCAAACGTGTTTCAATGACTCCCTAGCAGGGAAAATCACCTCATCAGGCCAAAAACCATCCACCTGGCCTGATTGTTGGAGAGCTATTATTATTCTATATTATTTAATGCAACTGGAAACCGCAATCATTTTGCAAGTAGTCTTGTAACGTATTCAATCATCTAGGGTGACCTTAGTTAGGATGACATTAAAAGTTAATATATACAAACAGAATGGTCAGTAGGACCACCTTCTCCTCCTCCTCCTCCTCCTTCTAAGATGTTTGCCATAAATCCCCCCTCTCTCTCTCTTTTTACTCACGTTTATCCCTAATAAAGCATATCGCCACTTGGATGTAAGGGGCTACTATTTGCAACCATGCCTAGGAAAGGTTAACAAAATGTTGGTTTATTTACATTTAAACCTGCATATCAGTACAGTCAGGGAAGCAGGTAGCAGGAGGGGAATTCCAAAGTCTAGCTGTTTGAGGGAAGAAGTTATTAGAATAGAAAGCTTTCTGGCATTTAGGGACCACAACTATGAAGGGATGTGATTTTGTTACTAAGCTGGTTTGTCGGGGATATGTACGTTGAGGGTGCACAAATGCAACGAGATCATCAGAGCACATCCTATTATCTAAAAAGGATCTAATTATATTTAGTATACGTTCAGTTATACTGTATAATTTAATTTTCATTAGCAGTCTTTCCTGCCAGACTTTGTCAAAATCCTTTGATATATCAAGAGCTTCGCCCATCTTATCCAGTGCAAGGTGTATGCGCTCAGCGCTCAGAGATGACTTAAAATATCTGCAGTAGAATGACATTACCTAAATCGAGACTGTTCATCAGAAAGAAGATTAGCTTTTGCAAAAGGGTAGACTAGTGCTTGATTAAGATTTCAAAGATTTTAGCAAAGAGGGGGAAGAGACTGATAGAGTGATAATTGAGAGGGTCAGTCCTTTCACCAGAATTCTTGTACACTGGTACCACAGAGGCCACTTTCCAGCTATTATGGAAGCAAGATTGAGCAAGGCATTTGTTGTAGAGCTTGAAAAGTATGGGGACTAGCTAGCTATTTCTTAGTACAGCAGGGTTGAGATTAAGCCCACACGTCTTGGAGGTGTCTAAGTTTTTTATGATATTGCGTACATGAGAAGGGGTGATTTTCATATCATCTAGTTTGGCTTCAGTTTGCATAGGGAAATTTGTGAGAGAGTTGTTTGTTAGCTCTAAGGTGGAGTTGGAGGCGAATCACTAGGCAAGCAGTTCTGCCTTCTTGGTTACCATGCTTGCGACCTTCTGGTTGTTAGATAGTGGGGGAATTACTGGTTGTTGTTTGTTCACTACACCAGAAATCATGAGTTCCTATCTTCTGTGATTTTATGCATTCCCTGGTTATTTCAGCATGCCTTCTTTTATTGTTTAATTTCAAGTAAGGGGGGAAGTGTTGGGAAAAGTGGGCCAGTTTTGATGCCAAGTATATACACATGATGGTCCATTTAGCCGAGTCCTTCCTAGAAATTGTGGCCTCATGAAAGCCCACCATAGATAGCAGTAAGGGTTCTTTCCATGCGCGAGATGGCATTAAAACTATCCCGATATTATACAAGTGATGATAGAGCACTACTAAAGAGTTAGGGATTCTGCACTGTTAGTTGGAAACAACAACCAGGTAAACTGTCAGTCAGGTATCCTCAACCTCTCAATCAAGACCGACCCAGACCAGCTGAGTGAGCACAAATGGCATGTAAGGAAATCCAATTTGTTCAGTTTGTGAGAGAAAGAAATAAATTAAGGATAGGGATAGGGGAACGGCATTCAATGTCCTAGTCAAGGAGGTCACCACTTATCAAGGCCCGGAAGCCACTCGGGGATAAGGGTTATTGCATGGACAGTATGTTGTACGTTAGTGTTGAGATTTCATAAAGTGTCTACTTAAGGGTGCGGTTCATCAGGAGTTTGTTTACGTTGGATTTGAAGACATCCAAGTTGTAGTCAGGTGGGAAACAGGCAGATGGAACAGAGTTCCACTGGTGTGCTGTTCTAAGAAAGAAGCTGTGTTCATGGAATCTACGTTTTGATTTAGGCACAGATATAGAGTGGGGAAAATTTTTGACATTGGCTTCAGCTAGACGGGTGTTTTTCGTAAAAGATTGGCGAGGAGGGACCAGAGATTGGAGTTCAGACGAGCACTTACGATGGAAATAACGATAAAACAAAGACAGGCTCGCAACGTCTCTTCTGTGGGAGAGAGGTTGCAGGGAAGAGAAAAGGGCATCCCTCACTAAGCCACAAAGTCTATTTTGTACTCTGTCAAGGCAGGATAGGCTATCTTTAGCAGCTCCTGCCCGGATATGGCAACAGTATTCCATCCTTGGACGTACTTGGCTTTTATATAGATAGAGAATTGCATCAGTAGTGAGACATCTTCTGGAGCGGTAGAAGGAACTCACCATCTTTCCAGCGACCCTGGCAACAGATTTGATGTATGTATTCCATTTCATATCAGGAGTAAAGAATAAACCCAGAAGCTTGTCAAAACATTGAGCTTCTCCTAGGCGAGAGCCATCCATTACAATTGATGCCAGATGGGTATCAAAGCGTTGATGGTGTAAAGATAGGAGTTTGGTTTTAGATGCATTAAAGGTAACCAGCCACGTCTTCCCCCACTGAACTACATGCTCGAGATCAGAGGAGAGAGAATCAGAGAGAACTTTGTCATTTACAGCCTTTGATGTGTTGCCATAGATGGTTGGGTCATCAGCATAGATGTCAACGAATGATTTAAGCATGTGTTTTGGGAGATCATTGATGTAGATCAGGAAGAGAGTTGGGCCCAGGATGGACCCCTGAGGAACTCCAGCATTAATATTGCAGGCCTCTGATTTTTGTCCATCGACCACTACTCTCATGAGCCTATTACAGAGAAATGATTTAATGATTGAGAAAACATTTCCAGTTATACCGTAGCTGGAAATCTTGTGAAGTAGACCTTTATGCTATACCTTGTCGAAGGCCTTTGATATGTCAAGAGCAATTGCCCTAGAATGGTAGCTTTTGTCAAGAGATTCGCTAATCCTATGAGATATAATCATTAGCACATCTGCGGTAGATCTTGAAGAACGGAAACCATATTGCATGTCACTAAGGAGGTTATTTCTTCTGAGGTGGTTGACTATTTCTCTATTTAATATGGATTCCAGCAACTTACTCATGATACACAGGAGACATATAGGTCTGTACTGAGAGGGAGAGGACTTATCACCTGAATTCTTAAATACAGGGCATACTGATGAGGTTTCTAGGGTGTTGGAAAGCACTTCTCCTTAAGGCAACGCTTAAACAGTTTTGTAAGTATGGGAGCAAGTTCAGGTTGAAGCTTTTTTAACACTATAATTGGGATGCCGTCAGGGCCAGTTGCTTTACTGGAATCTAGGTTCTTGATTAGCTTGGCGACCTTATGCACAGATATTTGTATATTACCTAGCGTGTTTTGTGTTATAGGAGGAAATATGGGGAGTTGATGGTCTTCGTCGCATAGGGTAGAATTAGCTGCAAAGTTCTTTGCAAATAGTTTGGCCTTGTCTGATGTTGACGAGATGACCTCTGGTCCATTGATAATGGTTGGGATAGAACGCACACTTCTGTTCAGGATCGTATTTGTTATTTGCCAAAACTGGTGGGAACCAAACTGCTGATCAGCTACTTTGGATTTAATAGACTGGGCATATAGCTCTCTTGCATTTTTTATTAATCTTTTACAGTGGTTGCTGGCGTTCCTGAAAGCAGCTTTAGTCTCAGTGCATCGTTGGTAGTTATGGAAAAAGTGATTTCTGTGCACAATGGCAGGAGCACATTCTGGGGAAAACCATGGCTGGCTGTTAGTTTTTTGTTGGAATTTTTTCCTTGATATTGTACTTCTGCACCTGGCTAATAGACAAGGAAAAGGTGTGAAAGCTGGCAATAGGCAAGGCTTATCTACTCCTTAAGCAATTTAGGTTTGCAAACCAGAGAATTTGTTTGAGTCACCAGCTCTTAGACCATGACTCACTCCCCCAGTTTTAATATTAGAGTTTTCCTCCTTCTAGATGGATTGCCTGTCAAGATCTACACGTCCATCACATCAAGAGGGGTAACAATGCGCCTGGTTTCTACACCAGGTGTTTCTGTGTCCCCACAATGATGAAAATATTAAAGTTTTGCTCTATTCTAAATAGATAAGCATAGGATTGGAGATAGATTTCCCATCTAACATTAAGAAGAAATTGTTTATCTCTTAAGTATTGTGAGAGAATCAATCTGTTTTAGTAATTCATTTGTTTTAAAATAAATGAAGAGGATATCAATAATAAGTGCCCGGATATGTAAGAAAATACAAAGCAAAAAAACGAAAGGTGGGATTAGATTTACATATAGAGGTTACACACAACATGGATAGATCGAGCGATCCATGTTGGTCTAGCTAACAGACCAGTGTCTCCACGTGGAATGAATTTGAGGTGCAAAGATTACCATCTATTTGAGAGCAGTAAGGAGGGAGGGGGGATAGCCTTTAGATTCAAATGTGTGGTAGTTTTAATATTTCCCTTCTTGTATTTAATTGGAACTGTATAATTTTCGATTTCTGTATTTATATTGGAAAACATACAAACTCATTTTCCAAAGATGATGAATGCTAGAAAATAGATGCATATTTCCAATTTCTTTATTATATATATATATATATATATATATATATATATATATATATATATATATATATATATATATATATATATATATATATATGACATTCTGGTACCAAAGTTACTTATGCTTTTATGCATTTTTATTCTCATAGCATTTATATGCTTGTTAACATGTCGTAGATTAGATCTTGTAATCTTATTATCTTAAATTTACTTATATATATTATTAATATTTTATTTTTATTTTATTTTTTTATATATGTTAGTATAACTAGTAACCATATTGTTCTACATTTTGTTATTGGGCAAGTGGTATTTTTCACTGGAGAGCCATGTATTTTACAGCTGTCCTGTTTTTAAATCTCCAAAACAGCTATATCAGAGGCAGTCGATGATCCACATTTTCTATTTACAAAATTTTTAGTTAGGTTTCTTTTTTTTATCCTTATATAGTTTAATTCTCTTTTATAATTGTAAACTTTTGAGAAGTCGCCTTATGCAAGTGCTAAGTTTATTTTTATTTAACAAATTAGTTAAGGTTTTTTGGGGTTTTTTTTTTCATCATTATATAGTTGAATTCTATTTTGTAATTGTAAACTTTTTAGACATCGGATTATGTAGGTGCCAAAGTCTTCTTTTCAGCTTCAATAACCTCTTCCGCACTGCTATCCTTGCCAACCACTTCTACCAGTTTGAGGAAGTTTCTATTGTTCATCACCTTTCGAAGGGATGCTGCCTTCCCAATTCCATGAACACTGGATGTGCATGGATGAAAAGGATGTTGGAACAGACAAAATCTACCAAAGATTTCTTCATCTCTTTGATGTTCCAGACTTTCACACTTTTTGCATTAGCCTTTGGTTGTGGCATAAAGAAGATGTAACTATTGGCATGATAACATAGAAGGACTAATAGGTCAGTGTCATCTGCTATTAAAATGGTTTCTCCTGCCTGTGCCAGTTCTAGTGCAGTTTTCATAATCAATACATCAACATCTCCAGTTGCAAGGATTACTTTACAACCTGCTTCCTCCAAACTCTTTCCCAGCAAGTTTATGAACAATTGTTTGTTTTGTTGATCAGTAAGGAAAACATCCTTTTTTAATATAATGTCATTAAAGGTGTCAGTGACACATTAACACCAACACAGCACTCTGCATCAGTGAGTCGTGTCTTTAATGGATGGACCACTTTCATACTCATCAAAGACAACTCATGCTTTTCCATATCTAGTTGTGGCATATCTGCAGTATTAGGCACAGATCTCATAAAATGTGTGACCTTTTTGCCATGGGAGGCGTTGAAGTGGTGCTCCACCATCTTTTTGCATCGCAGTAGTCTGAAATAATAAAAATGTGCAAGTGGGTAACTACAAAGCTCATATTGAAAATGTCCTTGATGCTGCTGTTGAGGGGTCATTGGTAGATAGCACACACAGTCTCTGGAATAGGAGTTGTGGATTAGTCTCAACTGCTTCATCTTTGCTGAGCAAAACTTTTTTTTTTTTTTTTTTTTTTTTTTTTTTTACACAGTGATCACCACTTATCAAGGCCCGGAAGCCACTCAGGGATAATGGTTATTGTAAGTACATCACGTTAGTGAGGAGATTTTATGAAGTGTTTAATTAGGGGGGCGGTTCATTAGGAATTTGTTTACATTAGACTTGAAGACATCCAAGTTGTAGTCCGGAGGGAAGCAGGCAGACGGAACAGAGTTCCACAGGCGTGCAGTTCTAAGAAAGAAGCTTTGCTCATGAAATCCGCGTTTTGATTTAGGCACAGATATAGAGTGGGGGAAATTTTTCACAGTGGATTCAGCTAGACGGGTGTTTTTCGTGAAAGATTGGCGAGGGGGGACCAGGGATTGGAGTTCAGACGAGCACCTGCCATGAAAATAACGATAAAACAAGGATAGGCTCGCAACGTCTCTTCTGTGGGAGAGGGGTTGCAGGGTAGAGAAAAGGGCATCCCCCACTAAACCACAAAGTCTATTTTGTACTCTGTCAAGGCATGATAGGCTGTTTTTGGCAGCTCCTGCCCAGATATGGCAACAGTATTCCATCCTTGGCCGTACTTGGCTTTTATATAGATAGAGAATTGCATCAGTAGTGAGATATCTTCTGGAGCGGTAGAAGGATCCCACCATCTTTCCTGCGACTTTGGCCACAGACTTGATGTACGTGTTCCATTTCAGATCAGGAGTAAAGGTCAAACCCAGAAGCTTGTCAAAACACGGGGCCTCACCCAGACGAGAGCCATCCATCACAATTGATGCCAGCTGGGGATCAGAGCGTTGATGATGTAAGGATAGGAGTTTGGTTTTGGATGCATTAAAGGTAACTAGCCACATCTTCCCCCACTGAACCACGCGCTCGAGATCAGAGGAGAGAGAATCCGAGAGAACTTCGTCATTTACAGCCTTTGATGTGTTGCCGTAGATGGTCGTGTCATCAGCATAGATGTCAACGAATGATTTAAGTATGTGTTTAGGGAGGTCATTGATGTAGATCAGGAAGAGAGTTGGGCCCAGGATTGACCCCTGAGGGACTCCAGCATTTATATTGCAGGCCTCCGATTTTTGTCCATCTACCACTACTCTTATGAGCCTATCAGAGAGAAATGATTTAATGATTGAGAAAACATTTCCAGTTATACCGTAGCTGGAAATCTTGTGAAGTAGACCCTTATGCCATACTTTGTCAAAGGCCTTTGATATGTCGAGAGCAATTGCCCTAGAAAGGAAGCCTTTGTCAAGAGATTCACTAATCCTGTGGGATATAACCGTCAGCACATCTGCGGTAGATCTTGCAGAGCGGAAACCATATTGTGTGTCACTAAGAAGGTTATTCCTGCTGAGGTGGTTTACTATTTCTCTATTTAATATTGATTCCAGTAACTTACTCATAACACAGAGAAGACTTATTGGTCTGTATTGAGAGGGAGATGACTTATCACCTGAATTCTTAAATACAGGGCAAACTGAGGAGGTCTTCCAGGGGGTCGGAAAGCACTTCTCCTTAAGGCAGCGCTTAAATAGTTTCGTAAGTATGGGAGCAAGTTCTGGTTGAAGCTTTTTTAACACTATAATTGGGATGCCATCAGGGCCAGTTGCTTTACTGGAATCTAGGTTTTTTATTAGCTTGGCGACCTCATGCACGGATATTTGTATGTTACCTAGCTTGTTCTGTGTTATAGGAGGAAATATGGGGAGTTGATGGCCTTCGTCGCATAGGGTAGAATTAGCTGCAAAGTTCTTTGCAAATAGTTTGGCCTTGTCTGATGCTGACGAGATAACCTCTGGTCCATTGATAATGGTTGGGATAGAACGCACACTTCTGTTCAAGATCCTATTTGTTATTTGCCAAAACTGGTGGGAACCAAGCCGCTGATCAGCTACCTTGGATTTAACAGACTGGGCATATAGCTCTCTTGCATTTTTTATTACTCTTTTACAGTGGTTGCTGGCAGTCCTGAAAGCAGCTTTAGTCTCAGTGCATCTATTACGTTGGTAGTTATGGAAAAAGTGATTTCTGTGCGCGATAGCAGCAGCACATTCTGGGGAGAACCATGGCTGGCTGTTAGGTTTTTGTTGGAATTTTTTAGATGGTATGAATTGGTCTATGCCTACAATTAACCATTCGGTCAGATCTGATACTATAGAGGACACTTCCTTTTTAAACATGGAGTGCAGAGGTAAATCAGATATGAATGTACGGAAGCTATCCCAGTCAGCCATAGAGTATCGGTATACAGTACGGTGGAGGGGTACGTCTGATGGCTTCTTACATTTTGTTTTTATCTTAACTGATACGACGGAGTGGTCGGAGGATCCTAAAGGAGAATGAACGGTACATGAACATAGCTCAGGGGAAGTTGAAAGAAAAAGGTCTAAGAGGCTTGCATATTGATTGGGTGTATCGGGCACACGGGTGGGTTCGCGAACAATCTGAGTGAGGTCATAAGCAATGGCAAAATCATGACAAAACCTCCCCTCATCATCTGTCTTATTTGAATGGGTTAGCCATTCCACGTTATGGACGTTGAAGTCACCACAGATGTGGATGTTAGCCGAGGGATGTGAAGACAGTATGTGGTCTATTTTCTCAGATATGCTCTTAAAGATAGTAACTCCGCTGTTGTGGGGCCTATAGAGGGCAAATTTTGACCCAAGTGCAATTGCCTGATCCTTTTTTTTTAAAGTTACTCGTGGATATTTTCTCCAACTATTGAAGCTATGATTGCCTTTCCTATGGAGTTTTCTGTCTACATTCACATTTTTGTCTCCGTTTACTTTATTTGAAATGCTGTGAATGGACGGATCTTCTATGAAAGGGTTATATGTCTGGAGAAACGCAAGGAGCTTCCATGTATCCTTCACATCTCACTCTTTTTTTGCTGAAGTAGCCTCCTGGTGCTGGTTACTAGTGCCTGCTAGTTCTTGCATTGTAAATTTGATTTCAATGCATGCGGCAGTAATAGCATCTAAATCAATCGTTGAATTCCGTGCATTCCTCTGCCATGAGTAAGAATTCCAGATATCTTCATGCATTTCATTAGCACCTGCTCAATAACCAGATCCATTGACAAGTCAGCTCAGTAGCAATCATGCGTTCTAATCACATGGAATCCTTCAGAAAATTTCTGGTACACTTTAGAATGGCTTTTTGGCAGCCTCTCCATTTGCTGCAAGTACAAGTAGGTCACTTTGCATATAGGATGCTGCAGCGAATATTGGCAGCATTTTCCTTACAGTGCCAAGGTGCAGTTTCCAGTTTCCAGTATGCTTTGCCTTGATAAAAAATTGCTGGATCTTCATCATATCAAGGTATTGAATCCACAATTTTGCTGTTTGCTGGTCAACCATCGCATCTTTCACATGGTTGATTCTCTAGGCAATCCTGGTCACAGACTCTGATGACAGAACATTATCCAATGTCTCAGTCCCATCAAGGGAACCTTTCACTGCATCAGTGTTTGGGTGATCATCCTCAGTGACATGTGAAACTGGCAAATCATAGACTTTCGCTAAAAAAATAGCATTCAGAGCAGCATCAACTAAGAAGTGAGCATGGATGGCTCTTGCAATTGCTTTGCCACTTAGCATGTATTTGACGGTGTCTTCAGCATATACAAGTTCCAAAAGTTCTTGCGATGCAGAACCTGTCCTCAAATGATCAATTGACACCAGCAAGCTCATCTGTGTATGGAACCCACCAATTCACAAGACAAATGATTTCAGGTGACTGGAACTAAGCTGTGACAAATATCATTATTGCTTTGTACCAAAGTGGCTGATTGAATGTTTGAATTGGTGCTACGTTGTTTTTCCTGGCTAAATCACTAATGCAACATAACGTCAAGTACACGCAGGTTGGGTTATCAGGATCCATGTCAATCATTGGAAAAAAAACTGTAGCTGATTTCCCAGGATATGTTCCTTTGTGCACTGATTGCATAAGACCTGGCCATGCAGGTCTGGACGGATGTAAAATTAGTGAAACCTTCCAAAGGATGTCAACATTAGCAGTGAAATCGACAACTTTCTTGGCCTGGAGCTCTTTAAATATAACTGGTGGTTTGTTGCTGTGCTGTGAATCTAGGTACTTGATGTTGATCCTTCCAACAATTCAAAAAATCTGAATCCTTGAAATTGGTTTTGCTTTAACTTTCTCGGGCATAAAAGATGCTATGGTGGCCATATCGTGGAATGTGCTGAATTTATCAATACTCGTTACATTATGATCCACATTATCAGCTATGAACTGTACAAATTTAGTTTCAACAGAGGAGAGAATTTCAGCACCATAAACAAGAGTAACACTTTGTCTGAATTTCTGGACTTCCGAGCAAAATGAAAATTGAAATGTTCTAGCAATCGAGATTTCATGTATGAAAGAATGTATGGTTCACAGCCAGTGTCCTTGAGAATTTCTTCTTTTTTTTTTTTTTTTTTTAACAAGATCGACAATGGTGAGTTGCTCCTTGTCATTTTGTTGCAAATAATTAGCAACTTCCAGAAATGACTGCTTTCTTTCTGAATCCTCTGGTCTACCAAGGTTTTGTTCCTTAGAAGAATTAGCAGAAGAGAATGCCATAGGAATGTTTTTAATTGGAATAAATGTTTTCAAAACATGTTTTGTGATAATGTGTTTTTTGTGAAACAAGGTCAGCTACATAATCGATTCTACTTTTAACAGTGGATGCCTTGCCATCATTTTTTTGGACTTTTTCACAAACTTTTAACACTCTGTTCTTAAAATCAATAGTTTCTACATGAGAAACATTAACAACCCTTTTGTTTCTATCAGATTTTGCTCCAGAACCACAAAAAATACAATGTTCCTTAATGTTAAACACGCACAAGGAGCTGATTGCATGAGATGGCATTTCATCATGGGTGGACCTGTTTTTATGGTCAATTTCTAAGCAGCGTCTTAAGACCAGGTATTTTTGTTTTTGTTTTTGCTACTTACTTATCAAGGATTTTTGTGCCGTCTGGACACCAAATATTTGCAATTTGATTGCCAAACAAAACTCGAAACTGCATTAAACATCTGTTACATCTCACACCTGAGAGAACCTTACAAACCCACTTTGTTGCAACAAGCACACCAACACCACCAAAATGAGAACTGTCACCAGACTAATAGAACTTGTATTGATTGTTCTTTCCAGTGATCATTCTATCCAAACTACCATGCCATCTTGCTTCCTGAGCACAAAAGATATCAATCATTCTTCGTTTTAGTGTTTCAATAGCCTCTCCGTCTCTACCACTCATGCTACCAACATTCAGAGAAAGCAATTCTAATCTTGGATTGTTGTGGAGTTTTGCAGGGTAGTGGTCAAGTGAGACCCTCAGCACTACAACCCATCCTATTAGTAATGGCTATACTTATTGGTAATGGCTATACTTATATGATTGGTAAAATTTAATTTTACAAAGCCCAAGCTTCTTTCCTTCTGATTTTCTTTTATTTATAGCTTACCATTTATCAAGACAAATAGCCATTCGCGGATAAGGGTTAATGAGATTGTCAGTTGAACAATTAAGAATATTATGAAAGGACTGAAAATGATGAATCGAATGAAAAAAATTTGATTACTTATGGAGATATTTTAAAATATTTATGAAATAGGAGAGAGCAGATCTATGACATCATGATGTATTCTGATTTTGTGAAATCTTTTGACTTTGTAATCCTTATAATAACACAAGTAACAATTAAGAAATCATATATTTAATAATATATATAGCAGATACTATCCTAATAGGTGTCTCTCATCGGTCATAAAAATACCTGAATATAATTAGCCGAGCCACCACACTCAGGGTATCAATATCCAGGAAAGCAATTCAAATCTTGGATTGTTGTGAGGTTTTGTAGGATAATGGTTTGGTGAAACCCGCAATACTACAACCCACCTACCGAGTTGATAGCAAAAATTACGAATTATACTCATTTTTAGTTCGTGTGAGGGGAATCTATCACCATACTTTCCCTTAAACACGTCCGTTGGACTTTTATTAAGTACAATACTTAATAGTTTTTTTTTTTTTTTTTTTTTTAATGGAGAGTAGAAAACGCATTGTGGATGCGTTATCGGCAGCTCCAGTTACTCTCGCTTCTTCTTATTTGTCCCTCAGTCCTCATTTTTTTAAATGAGTGATTTTTCGGACAAAGGGAGAAGAAAAAGCTGTTTTCTAGGTTGGCAGTATTTTTGCGAACAGTTGGCTGAGATGGCGGAAATTTTCTGTTTCTATGTCTATCCTTGTAGCCATGTCACTAGTAAGGGTGCTGGAGGTAAACGTTTTGTCTGGGCTGACGTTATCCGCCTGATAGTCAGGGACCCGAACCTTGGATTAACCACTAAGGAGGCTGTCCTATCAGCAGGTGCAAAGTACTGGGGCTGCTGTATTGCCATTTGGTGAATGGATTCTGGACCATGCAGTAGCTTCTGGTGGGGCCTCTCGATGCCATACTAGTGGGTAATTGTTACGGCTTTACCTTATCATTAACTACAAATAAAAAAAAATAAAAAATTCTTCGTTTCTTTTTCTCTCTTAATTTCCCCTCTCTGTCCTGCTCTAAGTAAATCTGTCGACCTAGTCCACAAATTCCAAAATTTCATCATGACAAGTTTCAAGAAAAAATACACGATTAAACCCGGTTCCCCAACTTCCAACGTAGACCCCTACTACCATGTCTCCTTCTCCAACATCAGGGGTCTTCGTTCTAACCTTCCAGAGGTTGAAACCCAATTACAGGAGACTAAACCAGACCTTTTATTTTTAAGTGAAACTGGCATTGGACAGGCTATTTCCCTAGATGAGTTTGCAATTTCAGGATACTCTAACTTAACTTCTAAATCTGACCCCCAAGATCGCCATGGGCATGGAATATGTGCCTATATTAAAGATAGCTTTCCATGTGGGAGGGACATCTCCAGGGAAGATCCTAACTTACCCTATATGTGCTTCCGGGTTGCTTTAGCTCACACTACTGCATTTATATTTACTCTCTATCGCCCCCACAACAGTGGAGTTACTATCTTTCAAAGCATATCTGAGAAAATTGACCAAGTCCTTTCTACTTATCCTTCAGCTAACATTCATATATGTGGAGACTTCAATGTTCACAACGTTGAATGGTTGACCCACTCAAACAAGACCGATGATGAGGGGAGGTTCTGTCATGATTTCTCCATTGCCTATGACCTCACTCAGATTGTTCAGGAACCTACCCGTGTGCCCGATAATGATGGCCAGTATGCGAGCCTACTAGACCTTTTTCTCACAACTTGCCCTGAACTATGTTCAGTTTCTGTTCTGTCGCCTCTTGGATCTTCCGACCACTCTGTTGTATCAATTAAGATAAAAATGAAATGTAATAAGTCCCCAGATGTACCTCTTCATCGTACAGTATATCGATACACTAAGGCTGACTGGGATAGCTTCCGTACATTTATATCTGATCTACCTCTGCATTCCATGTTTAAAAAGGATGTGTCCTCTATAGTATTAGACCTAACTGAATGGTTAATTGTAGGTATTGACCATTTCATACCCTCTAAAAAGTTTCAGAAAAAACCTAACAGCCAGCCATGGTTCTCTCCAGAATGTGCTGCTGCCATTGCGCACAGAAATCACTTTTTCCACTGCTTCAAACGTAATAGATGTATGGAAACTAAAGCCGTTTTCAGGACTGCCAGCAACCATTGTAAGAAAGTAATAAGGAACGCAAGAGAGTTGTATGCTCAATCTGTTAAGTCCAAAGTAGCTGAGCAGCGGCTTGGTTCCCACCAGTTTTGGCAAATAGCAAACAGAATCCTGAACAGAAGCGTGTGCTCCATCCCAACTATTATCAATGGACCTGAGGTAATCTCGTCAGCATCAGACAAAGCCAAACTCTTTGTCAAGAACTTTGCAGCAAATTCTACCCTTTGCGACCAAGACCGCCAGCCCCCAATATTTCCTCCTGTATCAGAAAACACGCTATGTGATATACGTATATCTGTACGTGATGTTGCCAAGCTAATCAAAAACCTTGATTCCAGTAAAGCAACTGGCCCTGATGGTATTCCAATTATAGTACTCAAAAAACTTCAACCTGAATTAGCGCCCATACTTACAAAACTGTTTAAACGTTGTCTTAAGGAGAATAGTTTCCCATCTCCCTGGAAAACCTCATCAGTATGCCCTGTATTTAAGAATTCAGGTGATCGCTCATCCCCCTCTCAGTACAGGCCAATAAGTCTCCTGTGCGTCATGAGTAAGTTGCTAGAATCTGTGTTAAATACAGAAGTAATCAAACATCTCAACAAAAATAACCTTCTTAGTGACACTCAATATGGTTTCCGTTCTGCTAGATCTACAGCAGATGTCATTACAGTTATATCGCATAGGATTAGCGAATCTCTCGACGGTGGCAATCTTTCTAGAGCAATTGCTCTTGACATATCTAAAGCCTTTGATAGGGTATGGCATAAAGGTTTACTTCATAAGATCGCTAGCTATGGTATAGCTGGAAAAGTCTTCTCAATTATTAAATCATTTCTTTCTGATAGGTTCATAAGAGTAGTAGTTGTGGGGCAAAAATCAGAAGCTCACAGTATTAATGCCGGTGTCCCTCAGGGATCCATCCTGGGCCCAACTCTTTTCCTGATCTACATTAATGATCTTCCAAATCATATCCTTACATCATTTGTAGACATTTATGCTGACGACACTACCATTTATGGTACCACATCTAAGACAGTAAACGACCAAGTTCTCTCCAATTCTCTCTCCTCTGATCTTGAGCACGTAGTACAATGGGGAAAGGAGTGGCTGGTTACTTTTAATGCATCTAAAACCAAGCTTCTCTCTTTACATCATCAACATTCTAATCCACATTTGTCATCAATTGAAATGAATGGCTCTCGTCTTCAGGAGGCCTCAAGTTTTGACAAGCTTCTGGGCTTGACCATTACTCCTGATCTTAAATGGAACACGTATATCAAATCTGTTGCCAAGGCCGCTGGAAAAATGGTGGGATCTTTCTATCGATCCAGTAGATATCTCACTGCTGATGCTATTCTCTACCTATATAAGAGCCAGGTACGTCCAAGGATGGAATACTGTTGCCACATCTGGGCAGGAGCTGCTAGAAAGGACTTGTCCTGCCTTGATAGAGTTCAAAATAGACTTCGTAGCCTCGTAGGAGATGTCCTTTTCTCCTCCTTGCAACCTCTATCTCACAGAAGAGATGTTGCGAGTTTGTCTCTGATGTATCGCTATTTTCATGGAAAGTGTTCAACTGAGCTTCAATCTTTGGTCCCCCCTCGCCAAACTTTCACAAGAAACACTCGTCTAGCTGTAAACACTATCAATAATTTCCCCCACTCTTTATCTGTGGCTAAACCTAAACGTAGATTCCATGAACAAAGCTTCTTTCTTAGAACTGCACGCCTGTGGAATTGTCTTCCGTTTTCCTGCTTTCCGGCTGACTACAATATGGTTGTGTTCAAGTCTAAAGTAAATAAGTTCTTGATGAGCCGTTCCATATAAGTTATTAAATTTACCAAATTTTCATTACTAATGATTACTATATTGACCAATTTCTACTGTACACTCTTTAACCCTTATCCTTGAGTGGCCTCTGGGCCTTGATAATGTGGTGATGCCTTTGTAAAAAAAAAAAAAAAAAAAAAAAAAAAAAAAAAAAACCACCTACCAGTAATGACATCTTCACTATTAGTGTCTATTTAACAGATGCCGTTTTAACATTGTGATATATACATGACTGGATAGAGGTTCATAGTAATTCGCAATTGTATTTTTCGGTCACCCACAAGGACCTATGGCACAGTGGTTAGAGTACTTGGAAAAATCAATTGTAAAAGTAATATTTGTTTGAAGGTTCAATTCTTAGTGTGGGCGACTGAAAAATACTATTGCGAATTACTCATGACCTCTATCCAGTCAAGGCTGATGGAACAAGAGCATGCTACCCCCCCCCCGTGAAGTAAATAGTGTTTTGTTTGAAATTTTGTCCAAATTCTTGAGTACGACAGAAACATTCCAGAGTTCGACAAGATACACCTAAAGGAGGTCAGAGGTTACATCGACCGAAACGTTGTGAAAATTATACTCAAGATGAAAACAGTATTCTTATGAATCCAAATAACCAATCTCCATCTCAGAACTTCAAAAACAAAATCGTTAATTTTACTTTTCACGTAAAGCAATGCAAAATGTTATTTTTAAGAAAGGCATCTTGAATTCAATTTCCTGTGATCTTCCCCAGTTTGCTGCCGAAAATATAATACTTTTATTATTGTTCTTGGTATACATCAATACATATCCTACTTACCATATTTGGTAATACATATGTGTGTGTGTGTGTGTGTGTGTGTGTGTGTGTGTGTGTGTGTGTGTGTGTGTGTGTATATATATATATATATATAGAGAGAGAGAGAGAGGGAGAGAGAGAGAGAGAGTTATGTTTCACATTTATGTTGTTTCCGGGTCATATTGTTGGGCTTTAAAGAAAAAGAAAAGAAGGTCACGGATGTTTGAAGTAATCTGTTCACAAATATAAGAAAACTCTTTCTAAAAATAGATATTTCTTCCGATTAGGAAATTGACTGACGTCTTTCAGAAAGAAAGAAGACAGCCGATAAAAAAATGTAATATTGAATATTTAATGATCGACTTATTTTATTGGAATATAAAATTCTATACAACAATATCCCCTTGTTTCATCACATGTTCTCAGGAGTATCCTTTAATGAGATCAAATGGGTTCCAGTGGTACTTTTTAATGAGATCAAATTAACTTCATTCGTAGTTTTGACTGAGATCAAATTAGTTCTGTGGTATTACTTAATGAGAACAAATTGGCTCCAGTTGTATTTTTAATCAGATTAAATTGTTTCAAATGTTTATAATGCAAATTTTAAAAATATATTTTGAAAATAAATAATTTAAATCGGTTCCAGTAGTTAATAAGATCAAATTGTTTAGCCAATTTGAATTATTTATTTGCAAAAAATATTAACAAAATTTACATTTGTACCACTGTTAATATTTTTTGCAAATAAATAATTCAAATTGGCTCCAGTGTTATTATTTCATGAGATCAAATTGGCTCCATTGGTATTATTTAATATGATCAAATTTTTTAAAATGTTTAATTTATAAATATTTTACACTTTCTGTAAATAAATTATTCAAATTGTCTCCAGTAGTATTATTTAAGAAGATCAAATTGGCTCTACTAGTATTATTTAATATCAAATTGGCTCCAATGGTATTATTTAATGAAATTGAATTGGATTCAGTGGTATTATTTAATAAGATCAAATTGATTCCATTTATATTACTTAATAAGATCAAATTGCTTTCAGTTGGACTCTTTACTGAGATTAAATTCACTTTATTGGTATTATTTAATGAGATCAAATTGTTTAAAATGTAAGTTTTTCACACTTTTTGCAAATAAATGAGTCAAATTAGCTTACATGGTATTATTTAATGAGAACAAATTGACTCCAGTGATATTTTCACTGAGATAAAACTGTAAAAAATGTTTATAATGTAAACTATTTTATATTTTTTGCAAATAAATAATTCAAATTGGCACCAATGGTATCATTTAATGAAATCAAATTGTTTAAAAATGTTTTAAATGTAAATCTTAAAAATCTTAATTTATTTATTGCTGACTATTATCCTCATCTCTCTTAGATGTTGATTCATGACGTTTTGGCCAACTATTCCTCTGGTCTTCGTCAGGTGGTAACCACGATGGGATAGAAACTCTGAATCTCCTAACAGCACTCTTAGCAATTACTGCCATCCATATTTTTTGTCGTCTCACCACGTTTTAGCCATTAAGCCTCTGGCCGGCTTTGGGTAGGTTTGAAACAATTCTCACCCGGAACCATAGAGATTCAATGTCTCTATCCACTGCTCCATGAACCCCAAAGGGCGATCAAGGTTGGATTTTTTGCTTTTATAAATCCATATTTATTTTATTATCTGATCTTCCATGGTCAGGTCCATACCGAATGGTATATATAATACAGACTACAATTGTTTGTAGGCCTTATGGTCTACCATAGCTAAGGTAACATCACATAATGACAAATTGCCAAAAGAAATGATCGTATATTTAGCAAAATGTGCAGTTACTTATCAATTTTTTCTTTTTGGTATCAATTCTTTAAGCATTTCCTATTTAATGGTATATTAGCAATATTGGGCTCACAAAAAGAAAATTATTAATTTATTTTTGAAAGCTTTAAAATTAATGTTTTTCATAAAAATAATGAAAATATATATATATATATATATATATATATATATATATATAACTACTTCATTTACTCACATAAAATTAATATACGAAAGTATAAATTTATGCATAAACTTTAAGTATTCACTTCAAAAGTGCTCAATATGTAGGTAGAGCTAGTTAGTAATTTATAAAATATATATGGCGATTAAGCTACACTGAATATTCCGCGTTTCATCCACTATAGAATTCTTCAGGCTTATGCACATAAGCCTGAAGAATCCTAGAGTGGATGAAATGCGGAATTTTCAGTGTAGCTTAATCGCCATATATATTTTATAAATTATTATATATACATATATATATACACACACACATATATATATATTGCTAATCTGAAAGATAATAATTATTATTAACATATTCAATGAATTTCACACTTCAAAACACAAAAGATGAAAAATTAAACGCATTCAAAATTCTGATTTTCAACCTTAAAATCTGACCATCACAAGTATTTTTTTGTTTGTTTGACTGTTTGGTTTTGTAGGCAATATATATATATATATATATATATATATATATATATATATATATATATATATATATATATATATATATCGATTATAAAAAAAAGCGTACACCATTATAAAGTTCATTCTTCACTTAATACTTGGTAAACATGTCGTATTGATTGGATAGTTACTTGATTTTTGGTAGATTTTTAGAGAGAGATTCCATCAAAAAATACTTACTCCCTCCTGCCATTTTTACCTTCCTAAATTTATCCAATCAAATTGCATTCTTACAGACGGTGTATCGCCAAATATATCCCAGTATTTTCCTCATATTTTTGTTTATCTAAACTGCAAGAGGGACACTTTTTTATTGCTTATATGGATTTGCATTCATTTAAGAAAACAAAAATAAAGAAAAATCTGTTACATTAAGTTAAAGATGTTACATTAAAAAATCACGAAATTGATCAAGTAGATTTTTTTAATTAAAAAAATCACTTTTTACAATTTTTAGCAAATAAGTATTTTAGCAGCCATTTGTAAGAGAGATTATTGGGGGGGGTAACCACAAATGGCCTGGATCCTCGGTGTGTGATTCAGACCAGATCTCCAGCTCGAAAAGAATTGGTTGGAGGTACAGTCAAAGGTGAAGGCTGTGGTCAACTCATGGCTTCCTAGGAAACTTTCCTTAAAGGGTAGAACCGAGGCATACATTTTCCTCTCATCTTTACTGACTGGCCGTACTTCCCCTGCCTGCACGACACCTAAAAGCTCTTGTCAAACTCTTGTCCTCACTTCTCTGGGACAAAGGAAGACACTGGGTGAACAGACAGGTCTGTATTCAACGTCCGTGTGAGGGAGACTTGGAAATGCCGGATTTTAAGTGTCATCGAAATGCCAAGAGGCTGGCCTTCCTGAGCCAGTATCTGTAAGATCAACTGTGGTACCCCGCGGTTACTGCCGCCTTTCCCGTCCTTGTTCTCGACCCTTCTGTCGAGAGCCGTCGCAGGCCGCAGGGAGAATCTGCCTTCCTAAAAGAGTGTTGAGCCGCACTAAAACGACTACAAAGGTCCAACGACCTTGAGACTGTTACTCGTAGGGAACTTCATAGGGATCTAGTGAGGGGGGTCGCCAACGACTCACTATGCATGCGTTTGAGTTGACAGCAGAGTGAGATCCACTCTGACCTGGCAATTGGACCGAAATGCACTTCCCCTCAACAAGATACAATGCAGTTCCAGTTTTTTGGAGTTGCCTGCTTGTCCCCATTGCAGAACAACATGCTTTCTTTGATTGCCACAAACTTTGCTGGTACTGGTCGTATATCAGCGGGGTGACAGCTCGCATCGATCCCAAGCATCCTCGCCTGATTACCGTATCCAACGTCATTGACAACATGAGGTCTCCATGGAACTGGGAAAGACAAATACTCTACATTACGATCCTGGCCATGGTGAGAATAGTGATTTGGACGTCGCAACTGCAAGGTGGCCAGGGGGTGTTGTTTTTTTCTGATCAGAATCTGATCGCTTTCTTTAAGCACCACCTACAAGTGAAGATCAGATGTGATAGAAAGAGGCTGCATTTTGCTGTATTTGACAGAAGATGGATACATGTAGCGAGTCTGTGTGTACAAAAAGGAGTCAAATTTGAATACATGTTCCCCGCCTAGGTGTGGAACGTGCAATTCCATCAAGTGTAATCTAATTTTTAGCCTCTTAGCTAGCCAAGTGAGTGTTCCATCCCTCACCAACTAGGAAGCCTCCAAGATCCCCACCCCCACCTAACTGCAGTTTTTTTCACCCCTCCCTCTAAATTTCATCCATTTCGGAAAGGAAGAAATCAATCACTAACACCACCCACTAACCCACCAATTTTTCTTTTCTCTATTTCGCCCCATCTAGAGGGCACCTCCACAGAACCTCGGGTTCCTTTACAAACCAAAGTGGAACGGGTGGTCTATCAACCAATTGGGTTGGGAGGGTCCTACTAACTATTTTTGTATTTTTTCTTCCCCACCTTCTACACAAATGAATTATTGTATCATTATGTTATTTCTTTTGTTTTTACATGTCAATAAAAAATGTTTTAAACAATTGAGTTCTAAGTAGGACGTTCCCCAGTACAAAAGGTTGAATGCGGTGTTATGGTAGAACAAGATACTAGCAAAGAGAAACTTTTGTTTAGTTCTGGAGTGACAAGGATGACCAACGACCCCCCCCCCTTTTTGAGTTGGCCTTGTGCCTAAGTTTTTTGTTCATGTTGAATTACATTGTATTTTTAGCCTAAATAAAAGATTTAATACCTCAAATCTGATTTTCTTTAAAAAAAAAAACAAAACAAAAAAAAACTAATCGATCAAATTATGTGATTTTTGGAATATGTCATCTTCGTTCCGTAACGAATACGTACATCATAAATACTTTTCTGGGTTTTCTTTTCATTATAAGTGCAAGTGTAGCAAAGCATTATTCTTTTTTTTTTTTTTTTTTTTTGCAAAATTTCCCTTTCGTAATGAATCATTAAACTAATCAATAGTTTTGAACAGTCGATATTGGAAAGTGTGTGAGTTAAAAAAAAAATTTTTTTTCCAAAATTTAAACTTTGTAACAAATTTTTAAAAATCATTAAAATATTAAAATTTAGTTTTGAATAATCATTGTTGGAATTCTCTCCTCTGTGTTGAGTACAAGTCTTCAAAATTGAAAACAAAAAATTGTCTTCAAAAACTGAAATGCACAAGTACCAATAAAACTAGTTCGAGAGAAGTTCATTTCGTTAATGAAATCTTAAAGTCATGATCACTAAGAACGATAACTCGCGTGAATTATCGTTCTTAGTTAACATGAGTTATCGTTCTTTGGTGTAAACCGGAAGTAAACCGTTTCTCATTTTGTTTTGAGTCAATCCAGATGGAGTTCTTTTGACTTTAACGAACAATTTTTAATTCGAATTCAAAATCCATTCGTGATGGAAACGGTGAAGGTAATTATACTGTTTATCTGTTAACGTATAAAATTATAATAAACGACAAACAATATCTAATGTCTTTAAACTAAAGATCGATCAACCCAAACAACACACGTGGTTTTGTTGTGATTTTATTGTTTATTTTTGTTGGTTTATTTGATACCCTCTCTCCAACAAAATATTTTTAAAAAATTTCTATTTATTTTTATTTTTCGCTTTCTGTTTTGTTTTCTGTGTTTGTCTTTGATCAATTCATGTTTTAGTCGCGTAAATTATTTAGAATGAATTTCGACTTTACGGTCGGGTATTTTATAAACAATGCTTAATTTTTGTATAGGACTTTCAAGATTAAATCAATTTTTAGAGTATATTTTTGTAAGGTGAAAATACAGAATAGTTAACAAAGGCCCCTTCCCATGTTAAGAATAATTTTCCAATGTTATTAATTTCAGTACCGTCCATAAACTGCAGTGCATGAGTACCGGCATTACTCTCAAACAACTTTTCACTTAAATCTTAATTTAAGTAAAAAAATTGTTTGGAAATACTGCTAAAACGCATCTCACACTAAATAATTTAGGTGACTAAAATAGAAATTATTCACTTTTTGGTAAAATTCTACTTGGTTCCAACCTGAACATTTTCCTTCTCTAGGTTTTCGAGAATGCTAAAAACGAATATCGCATTTAAATTTTCCACAAATAAGTAGTTTTCCGGATATTAACAAATATAATTCATTGTGTTAAAAGTTGTGACCATTGTGGTACGCGCAAGCGCGTATATTTTATTATACCTTATAATTTTTTCTAATTTTTGGATATGTTCATTACTGTGAGGCGAAAATTAAGTACATACTATTCGGTTTACTTAAAATTCAGTATTTCAAATTTCGCTATTATTACGAAGAACCCAAATTTTTTGTTGTTGTTTTGTTAATATTATATGAGGAATTTTTTTGAGATGAAGCTGTTGAAGAATACACGTTTTGTATTGAGAAATACACGCTTTAAATATTGCCGAAAAATCTTAATCTGACGGTGAAGGGAGATTATCCAAGTGGTCGCGTAAACTTCCGTGGTTGCAAATGAATTCCCACTGCTCCCCCCCCCCAACACACACACTGGGGTCAAGTAACAATATAAGGTGGCAGAAGCAGAGTAACTGTGTTATCTGCTCTGCTGCTGCACCCACAACTCTGTAGAGTAAAAAGTGTAGAACGGAGAGCAACTATGGGGTGGAACGATATGTGTCGAACTAGAAAAGACAACATGATTCCATTTCCATTTGTTTTTTGGGTTTTTTTTTTTGTTGCAAACCAACTAATAGTTCACCAGTTGTGTACAAATCCCAAAAGCGATAGGAACCTTCTATCCTGTCTGAAAGTAACACAATGTTCAATGAGCGAGAACAGAGATGTACTGCTGTACAACTCAGGCTCTCTACTGATCCAAGTTATGGCAACATTAGCAGCACTCTCAAAATGCATTGTTGGATTGCCATGAATAACAGGAACAGGGTGATAAAACAAAGTTTATGGCCATGGTTATGGTATTCGGTATGGTTTCAAGTGAGGGTCACATCATGCCACCTCACATCTTTGAAGTTGGCTTGAAAGTCAACACCAAAGTATACCTGGATGTGCTGAAGAGTGTGATCATTCGCTGGCAGGTCCTGGGTGTGGCTCCACCCCACAAGTCCAAAGAGACTTATGCTTAGCTTCAGAAGGAGTGCTATGACTTTGTATCCTTCTCTCACTGGCCCCTCTCCTCTCCCAGCTTGAACCTGCTGGAATACTTTGGTCATATGTTGAGAAGATCATCAACATGACCTCCCACAACACCAAAGCCAGCCTGATCGCTGCCATCTACCAAGCTCCCACTAGCACTTGTGGAAAAAGCATACATCCAGTTCCAGACCTGTATTGAGGTGATGCTTGAGGATGAACACAGCTACATTGACTAGATGTCAGCTCTACTACATAATCAAGTTACCCGAATTGATTTTCTCAATCAAAGTCTTAAAATAAAGCTGTAGTGTTGTTTCCTTTCGGGCAACAATTTTATTGTTCCATCCTGTAGTTATTTTGTCCCATTCTCTATCATCTTTGAAAATGTGAGGTGGCATGATATGGCGCTCACTTGAAACCACATCAAAGACCATAACCGTGGCTGGAAACTTTGTTTTCATCACCCTGGGCATGTCCCTGTTATCCGGTTTTGCATTCTGAGAGTACTGTCATTGGTCTTGTCATAACTTTGATCGGTAGTGAGCATGTGTTGTACAGCGGCGCATCTTTCATCTCGCTTGTTAAACATTGTATCACTTTCAGATATGATAGAAGGCTCCTATTGCTCTTGGGATTTGTACAAAACTGGCCAACTAACAGATGGTCTGCAACATAAACAGAACACCGATTTTCATCAAATAGAAATGGAATGATGTTATCTTTTCTAGTGCAACAATTTTATAATTCCACCCTTTAAGCCTTATTAAAAAATACCCAAAATAAAGAAAAATAACCGTTAAAAAAAAAATGAACCAAATGAAATGCTAATTATGTTTGTGTTAGTGGTGACTCTTCTAACTTATCTAATACTCACTGCTTTCTGACTATCACCAAAAACAAGAAAGTCATTTTCTAATTTGGAGTAGGTAATATCTAACAGTCAAACTAAATTGGGATAGGGCCTTTTTGGGGATCTATAGGGACCTCTAGAATAAGAACCATTGGGTAGATCGAGGATAAAACAATGTATAGGGAAAGGCCATTCTGGAAGTATACTAAAACGCCTAAAATAAAGATGAGGGGACAGGACACATTCTTATTAGTAGCTAAGGGACTGATCCTTCATAGGATGGTCATTTAATTAAACCAAGTCCTAAAGACAGTGTGTGCCCTACTTGAATCTATTTTGTGTAAATGCACATAAGCTAGCAATGTGTATCCAGTGTGATTTTGATTTAATACCAAATCAGATGGTAATACGAAGGCGCCCCCCCCCCCACAGCCTATCTCTATGTGTGAAAACTACACAACCAGTCTAGCTATGGCCAAGATTGCTAAGAACACTGTTCATTCCTCTCTGAGTCACAGCAGAACCATATTGTTGACTACAGACACCTGATTGGGGATGATGCAAGCTATCACCTCACTGACATATGTCCAGAATTCACTCAGCTTGGAGGAGTTGAATAATGCATGATCAACAGTTTCAAAGGCATCCTCATTGCAATGTGGACAAAAAGAGTTGTCATCAAAACCAATTCTGAAGCGAAGGCATATCACATTACGAACCAATTGCCAGGTCAAAGAAAACTGAGAATTGTTGAGATATCCTTGGCCTTGTGCCCAATTCCACTGAGAGTGGGTCTCCTCCACTCAGCCGCTCCCCAAGCGAATCAAAAGTGGTCACCTCCACTAACTCAAAATAGTGCCTTTCTAGACTGGGCTAGGTCACAAGACTCCAGCAGTACTCGGAGCACCATTTGGCATTCATTGAAGAACTGCAATTAACCCTTTGGCCTATGAAGTTAGGAAAAGCTCTTTCAACCACAAGACCCCACGCAGATTCCTCTATCAAAGTTTTGTTCATAAAAGCCAATCTTTTGGCACGTCTGTGACTTGCCAAATCAGACATTCCCAAGCCCCTATCGATTAGATATTGGGTACAGATCTCTACAAACTAGCGGCCTCCTCTCATTCCAAAGAAGCGAGAAGTGAAGACATATTAAGGCTGCCAAGCTGTTTGCAGAGAGAGGTAGTACAGCTAAACAGTAAAGGATAAGGGGGAAAGATCTTAGTAGCGTATGCCTCTGCTTTACCTTTAAAGGAACATCCCCTTCAAAGCCTTTACTGTACTTTCAACTAATTCTTGTTCGATTGGAGAACCAGTCCAAACCAAATGGCAAGTATCTGAACCGGGCCATCTGTTCAATTGAAACAATTGAGCACAGTCCCACATCTCCACGCAGCCAACCTTAGGCTATTGGATTTGCTAAGATTGACTACAGCTCCTGTCACTTCTTCATATCGATCAAGTGCCTTGACAACTGTGCGAAAGTCTCTACGGCTCAAGAAGCACATTGTTACATCATCAGCATACACAGAAACTCTGGCTTGCCCACCGTCAGGCAGAGCAATTCAACTTGGGGCCAGTCCAGTTGCCCTTGTCAGAAGGACATAAAACGGGAAAGAACGGCCAACCCTGACGTACCAACCAAAAGATAATAAAAGGTTCCGATGTCATTCCATTTACTTGTACTACTGTTGTCAACTGGCAATACAGAACAGAGATCCATCTGGCGGCCTCTAGGACAGATCCCAGGAAATGATGATCAATCCTATCAAAAACATTAGCCTAATCTAAATTGATCAGCATGACTTTGTTGTTGTTTTCTAAACCCTCTATGATTGTACGAATCGGATGCAAATTGTTCTGAATCGGTCTCCCCTTCACAGCATAGTTTTGCTCAGGCTTGATCAATTTACTGATAATGACCTGAAAACAATTCACAAGAAGTCCTGCTAAAATCTTTAAATCTGTTTGCATTTAACAGAGCAAAATGTCAGTATTTTTATTTTATTTTATTTTTACCAATTCTCGGAACTCCAAAGGAGAGATGGCATCATGGTGCCATCTTTGTTTTCGTCTTAACTTAAGCACTCAACACAATTTGCGTTTCAAACTTAAAACACACATTAGAATCAGTTAAAACACCAAATACTTAGGTAGAAGAGTAACTTATCTTGCCTTTGGTAATATTTATCTTTTATATAGTTGTTTCTTTACCACTAGATGGGAAAAAAACATTACAATTGCCCCGGTCAAAAAGGATTTTCCCGTATAACGAAAACAAAAGATGGTGACGTGATGCCCTTGCCTTTGAAGTCTTGAGAAAAAAATGGCAAAAATCCATCAAATAAATACCACTGGAATATTTATTAGGTGGATTTCTATCAGTATTTTTTAAAAATTTATTTTCGAGTTTTGAGCGATTCTCGGGACTCTGCATTGCTTGCATTTCACACTTAAAACACTTTAAAATCAGTTAAAATCACACACACAAACTTATGCAAGTAGGTAGAAGAGTAACTTATCTTGCCTTTGGTAACATTTACTTGTTATATATTAGCAGTTCAGCCCGGCTTTGCTCGGGCTCTATGTAGTGTTCATAACTTGCCCTACATGTGAATACTTTATGTAAGATTTCAAATGTTTAGACCAAAATTTGTCCAAGTAATTTTGTAGAGACTACAGAGGTAAATTTTTTTTACTTTGACCCCAATTTTGACCCCTTAACATTTATTATTTTGGTCTCAAATCAATATACAAAGTTTTACCCATGTCCAAATTACCTGCATCTAAAATTTCAAGTCTTCAGACCCAAAATTGACAGAGGAATTTGGTAGAATCTGCAAAAGTCAACTCTTTCAACTTTTACCTTTTCGCAGCCAAATTTTCGTCCCAAAACTGATTAAAATGCTTGCCGCATGTCTGAATACTCGTTATGTATAAATTTAAAATGTTTAGACCCAAAGTTGGCTGAGTAGTTTGCTAGACAAAGCAAAGGTCAAATCTTTTGAACTTTGACCCCTTGGCAGCTCAAATTTTCGACCCAAACCAATTAAAAAGCTTGCCCTATCTCTGAATACTCTTTATGTAAAATTTCAACTGTTTAGACCAGAAAATGGCTGAGTAATTTGGTAGAGATCACAAAGGTCAAATTTTTAAAAACTTTGACCTAAATTTTGACCCCTTTTTTGGGGCTCAAATCAAATTAAAAAGTTTGATCCATGCCCAAGTAATCTACATTTAAATTTTCAAGTGTTTAGATCCAAAATTGGTGGAGGAGTTTGTTGGAGTTTTCAAAGGTGAAATTGTTGAATTTTGACCCCTTGATGGCCAAATTTCTGTCCGAAAACCGATTAAAAAGATTTTTCAAAATCTCAATAATCCTTATGTCAAATCTCGCGTTTCTTGACCGAAAATTAACCAAGTTATTTGGTAGGAAAATGTACACAAACACACGGACAGGCATTTTCACTTTTATAGATATATAGATTTGTTTCTTTACCACTTTTTTATATCGCTGTTTATTGTAAAACAAACCCTAAATTTTTTTTCAACCAGTATAGCAAAATTAGACTTTTTTTTTTGTTTAATGTTTTTCAGGACATTTTATTTAAGGCGTGTTTACCTAATAAAATGTGCCCTGGAATTAAAAATTGTTGTTATTTAGGCATGTTGGATGTTTTTTTTCTTTCGTTTTAGAGACACGACTACTGTTATTTTTTTGAAACTTTTAACCGTTCAGTATTTATAGTGAGAGGAAGGTAATTTAAGCGAATATAATATGCTTTTGTAAGCTAATTGAGGCAAATGTTAAATGAAGAGGGAGAGAGTTACATAGAGAAGGATGAAATGGGTTTAATTACTATGTGTTGCTGAGTTTTAATTATTTATTGATTTTATTTTTCTTCTAAAACTAGTTATGAATGTCATATTACCTACTCTTAATGGAAGGTGATGGTAGGTTAGTGGTTAATGACATGAACTGACGATCTGGATGTCCCAAGTTCAAATCCAGTTTGTTCCACAAAAATCAATTTCACTTAGAATGTTGGCAACCTTCATGTGGTTCCTCCCATAGTCCCTGATGTTTTTATAGAAATAATTTTGACTAGAAAAATATCAGGGAAACCAATGCCAACAATAGAATCTTAGGATTCATACAATATGATGATGACCTACTCTTAATAAAAATTGATTTACTTATTGATCTGTGTTTATTTTGTTCACAATCAAATACAATTCCATTTATCGTTTTAACAATTCTGTCATATTTAATATTGTCCAA
Source organism: Euprymna scolopes (assembly GCF_053919585.1). NCBI lineage: Eukaryota > Metazoa > Mollusca > Cephalopoda > Sepiida > Sepiolidae > Euprymna > Euprymna scolopes. The sequence goes on along the minus strand of NC_136489.1, from coordinate 47,880,222 downwards.
TCGATGGCAGAGATATCACGGATAGCCTTTGTAAACAAATATCTATGCTCACATGTGCACACTGAATAAGATATAGCCTTTATCTGTTATGCTTATGTATAAAAATATATCAGCTACAATGTGTGAGCATTGTTCCCTTTGAGTGTATGAGAGGGAGGGTGGAGGTAAGCTTATACTGAATATTAAATATAATAATGTTATGAAGTAATAACCCCTTCCTTTATTCTTCTATATCTAAAGGTAAATAAAGTAGAAATAAGTGTCAATTTTCCTCATCAATAGCTTTTATCCTACAAAATCAATGTTTGATTCTGGTTTGCCATTTTTTTTTGTGCAACGTTGGTACATGTTCTTAGCAAGAAAAAATGTATTTCAAGTTGATTTGTTTCAGAAATTATTTTGGATGCAATAAATAATTTTCAAAATGATATTTTTCTTTTTTTTTCTTAAGATGATAACTCTGTATTGTCGGATACAGAGTTACTCCCCTTCGTTTTGTTGGCTTTTACTATTCTTTAAAATAAATAACTCTGTGTTGATGAATACAGAGTATTTGCTTGGTCTACTTTTTTACTTTTTTAAAGAGGGCATAAAATATTCTATTACATTTTAGTTGGGTAAATTGTTAACGAGAATAAAACTTATCCTATGGAACACCAATATTGCAAAATTGTGAATATTTTTTGTGTCTATTTTCAATTCACAAAAACTATCACCACCATTCCATCATTTATTGTGCCTTCTTCATCATCTGTGTTTTTAGAAAATGATTTCAATCACTCCATAAAAGAGATCTGACTTTTATTTAAATTTTTCTTTCTTCTACCTATCTTAGTGATTACTTAAACTCTGACTACCCCGGCCTGGTCCAGGATATCATCAAAAAACTACATCTGGTAATGAGGTCCCGATTAGGAAGTCACCCTTTAATTGCTATTACTTCCAGGTCTACTCTAACTCAGGATTCCTCATACCTGCCAGGTTCCTATCTATTGATTTGCAAAATATTTACAAAGTAAAATCTTGAAACATGAAAACTTTTACTAAAATAAATTAATTCTGCACTAAAAGTGTTGACTTGCTATAAAACAAAATTAAAAACTTGAGAATGTCCCACATGGTGGAAGCAATTGCTCTACTTTCTTCCACAGCTTGGGATACAAATATGTTGAGAATACCTACATATTTTGATTGATTGTTGCCTTCCATCAAAGCTGCCATATAATCAGGGTTTGTTGCCGATTTTGTTATTGAGTATGCAAGCGTGTTGATACAAGTCACATCTCTTATTAAGAACTGGCTGTTTGAGAAAGTTAACACTGTAAGTCCTTTAGTCATCCCCTCTGACACAAACCAGTTTAAGGATTGACAGTAAACCAGTGATGTTTAGCACATGTCAAACAACATCATTGAAAACACTGTCTGGGGAATCAGCCAACATAATAGGGTGTGGAGTTCTTTAAAAATCATATACCTGTTGTAAACAATTCTTTGTATACAAGTAAATGAATACAAGTTGTTGTTTTTTTTTATCCATGTGGCTGGAAGAAAATTATTGGTTAATCTCTTTCTAAACAGTTTTAATGTATACATTACAAGTAATATCTAACACTAACTGTACCTGCACAGTGTTGCCTAGGATACAGAGAAGTCATATTTTCTATTTTCACATTTTATGCAGAAAAAGGAAAAAATATTAGCTGTAATTCCTATATTTAAAAAAAAAGAGTTATGCCCCTTTACTGATTTATTTTTGGGTAGTTATTTAGAAATGCTTCATATTAAGTCATTTGGGCTGGACTAAATCATTTTTAAAATAAACTGCAGCTTACTAGATTGTTATATTGCCAAAAACATGGAACAACAATAAAACATGAAAATTGGCTAATCTGAATCAAAGTTTGATTTGTTAGCTTACATGCTATTTCAATCTGACTTTGAAAATCTGACAAGATAACTTTATACGCTAGATTTATTGAGAATTATTGCAGTTATACAAACAGTCATTTTTAGTCATCTCAATTCAATCCAAGAATTAAAACTTAATTTGTTGTGTTTTTTTTTTGTTTTGTTTTTACTTGATTCAGTTATTTTGTTTACATTTGGAATTTTATCAGTAAAAGATAATTTTTTTTTCCTCATTCTTCATCAATGCACAATAACTTCCTGTTTTTCTAAATGTAACCTTCCCGTTTTTCCATTTGCAAAATGATACACAGTCGCCCATTGCTCGATTTGTTGGGACACATGTAACTATTTTAGTTGCTTCTTTGTTCTGATATGTCTTATCTTTGGAAAACTCATAAATATAATCAGATCTGTTTCTTAGGGTTGGCCACTCTTTAACAGGAAGAGCTTTGTTTAGGACCCTCAAAACTGTTCCTTCTGAGGAAGGACTCTACTTCCTGTCCCATTCTGACATTAGCTCCCGCTCCCCTCACCACCAAAAAAAAAATGGGGGAAAATTTTCTTGCTGACTATTGGTTTGAAATAAAACGTTTACATTCTTCTATTCTATATAAACGAAGGTCATAATTATGCGTGTGCGTTCAACATAAGTTAGAAGCTATTATAAGACAAGCTTACAAACCTTATATCAACGGTTCCCAAACAGTGTGCCGTAGCATACTAATGTGTCATGAAGAAATAATACTAGAAGCCATTTAATTTCATTTTGTGTAATTAAAAGCATTTAATTTCTTAATCATGATAACATTGCTCAGTTCAAATGAAATGTTTTGCGCATACGATTTGGTCAATTTTTTTACGATTTATATTAGTGATGGGACGATTGATTGGAATGTCAGGAGGTTTTAAAAGTATCAGGAATCGGTATCAGTGTTTGTCAATAATTCAGACTCAAATATATAGCTAACAATGTTTGTATAAATAAACATTTATTATATAAATGCAAAATGGGTGCAAACGTTTGTGTATGTTCATGAAAGGCTTTTTGCATTGGGCTTCTCACGCCAGTTAGATTCCGCAAGAAGTTTTTGCATACTTCCCAGATTGTAATATTTCGCATTTGCAAACAGACATCATTCATTTCTATCTTTTTTTTGATCGAGTTAAAAAAAATTCCCACTGTGCCGTCGTTGTCTCCAGTTTTTGTTTGTCTTTTTCATATAAATAAAGCGAAGCTATTCGAACGCAAACACCTGGCCTTCAGGCCGGGTAGTACCTGTTCTGTAATTCGCTCTTGATCAATTTAGGTGAAACCCTTCATACTGAGACAATTACTATTTATTTGGATACTGCCAGAGTGCCTCCTTTTTGGGGGAGTTGGTCCCCCACCCCACACACACATTTAAAACGACCTTTGTGTCTAATTTTCTTTCATCCACCCAGGCTAGTATTATATATATATATATATATATATATATATATATATTTCCTCCAAACCTCTGGCCTTGATGGAGGGGAGACTAAAACTTTCTGCTATGGTTTCAAATGATGTGCAATAACAGCAAGAGGAGATTTCTCATATGTTATACCTCCCCTCTTTTGAAAATGAGTATGATTATAAACATCTCCAGAATCAAATAATCCTTATACAATATGAAATTTACTTTATGTATGAAAACCAAAGAGGGGAGATATAACATATGAGAAATATTTAAAATCAAATCTCCCCTTGCTGTTATTTCATATTATTTGAAACCAAGTTTTAGTCTCCCCTCCATCAACGCCAGAGGTTTTGGGGAAATATCAGATATTTTGTAATTCATATGCAAAACTAAGAAAACTTTAATAAGGTTGACAAAAACCATTCACTGTTTTTCTTCTGTGCTTTTTCGGCAACTTGTCTAAGAGAAAAAATTATATCCACATTACCCCAGTCACACCTAAACCCGCACTGTGACTCAGGATAGATATCATCTACCAGACCCCTTATCATTCTATTGAGAATTGGATGTGCCAGGATTTTATCTGCGATACAAAGAAGAGAAATTCCACAAGAATTGTCGCAACAATGCCGAATATCTTTGTTCTTATAAACATGTTTTATATCTGCATCGATAAAATCTTGTGGAACCTGTCCATGAAACCAAATGATTTAAAAAAGCTAATGCAGTTTTTGGACTAGATTTTAACTCCCATACTTATAAATTTCTGGTGGTAAACCATCTTTTCGAGGGACCTTGCCTGAAGATAATTACTTGATGCTGTCAATGACTTCTTCCAAGGAAAGTTCAGCAGAAACCTGGAGTAGTTCTGGGCGTTGAGGGATTGATGCAAGTGCTGCCTTAATAATGGTCGAGGTTGAGTTTAACACTGTCTTGAAATGGTCTTTCCATCGCAGCAATATTTCACTCTTCTCAGTTAAAATATACACACACACACATATATGAAAACACTTGACGGGCTTCAGGTTGAAGTTTTCCTTCTAGATGAATGACCAACCATGGCCGATGATTTCCATCTACCCTTGCTAGTTAACCCATAGCTGGGGGCTCGTTCGTGAGCACCAGGGCATATCCATATGCTAGTGGGCCTGCATGCCGCACATCTGGGGGGGGGCAGCCACCTCGAAGTCCCTTGTGTTTAAGCCTTGGGCCGCAAGATACCCAGTTTCTATGTGTCGCCATCTGGAGGCACTGCACAGGGCTTGCTGACAGAGGCATTATGTACTTTCAGGGAGAGACTTACACCTTCGGTACTCCTTTTCACGGTGCTGTGAGACAACAGTGCTAGCGAATGGCGAGGGCTGAGGCAAGAGGTGGCAATCATATAGACACTTTGCCAACACACTAGACACTTCATGTCAGCCATATGACACACACGCACATATATACTGGTAGCCAAATTGAATATTAAAATGCTCATATCTTTGGTTCTATGGGACGAAACTATATGAAAATTTGCAGGCTTTTTGAAGATTATAATACTGTTCCATGGTTAAAATTTCATGACAATTGGTAAATAAGAGCCTATATTTTTAAACCAATAAAATATGCTCAAATTTGCCTACATTTGTATATATAGTGTCCTGGCAATCCAGCTTCAGCCTTGCTGCTTCAGTTGTCTCCCCTGTGTTCTTTCCAGGCCATTAATATACATATATTTATATATATTATAGAAAAAAAAGGTGAGGCATTGGAACATTCATGTAGCTAGCACTAAATCATTTGAACCAAAAATGAGTTTGCAAAGCCAGTTAAAAATAAAGAGACAATCCCAAATTAGCCTTTCTCCATATTCCTTTCTCTTTCACTTTAATTGGGAACTAAATAGTTCTTCCCTTTTGCTTTACAATGGACCATTCTAATATCATCATTTACTGCCTTTATTACCTTCAACAGTTAATAAACAGAGTGACGAAAATGAAAGTAACAATGTATACAATAAGGCTGTAAAACCGGTGATCCATCCAACATTGATTGATAGAGGGTAAAAATGATAGATAGAAAGTAAAAGATTGATCACTTGGTGAGTCATGTGTAAGATATGAATCGCTTGTTTAATGCAGTGGTTCCCAACCACTGTGCCACGGCACACTAAGGTGCAGCGGAACAATTACTGGTGTACCATGAAGAGATAATAGCTAGACACTATTTAATTTCATTTTGTTTAATTAAAGACATTTAATTTCCTAATCATAATGACACTGCTTAATTCAAAATCTCTGAATTTCTACAAATTAAATGTTCTGTGCATACGAATTGGTCATTTTTTTATGGTTTATATTCGTGATGGGACGATAAATCTGAATATCAGGAATTTTTCAAAGTATCAGCAATCGATATCGGAACTGAATTATTCAGACCCCGTTTTCGATACCAAAATGATACCAGATATTAAATACAGAATATGCGGATTTATGTGGATAAAAATTTTCCTTATATAATCTTTTTTTTTTTATTTCATGACAAAAAATGTATGAGTAAAAAAAAAAAAAGATATATTGCTAGATGTGCTGCGAAAATTAAACTCGGTAATTTGTCGCCATGTAAAAAAGGTTGGGAATCACTATCAGATTTGGTTATGGTAAAACAAATTTTGCATAATAATCGTTTCTTTAAAGGACAGCAAATGTTTCACCCCTCCCCCCATAGTTTTATTAGCATAGAAATTTGTGAAATCGCTCGTTTTTTAATCAAATCAATTGATTGCCTGCTCAAGTTAGGGACCTCCTCTTGCAGTGTACTGGGAAGTAGCTTCACATGCCTTCTTACACAGACATGCACACACATGCACACACACAAAGAATTTAAAAAACTATCTGGCAAATATACCCAATGAACGAAGTGCAAGAGAGATTCAAAGAGTAGCACTTAGGAATATATGCGATAACAGGTGAATGTCTGACATTTGGTAGGATGCCCCATCCCCAGTTTGAACAAAATGATAAGAAAATTTTGCATTTATTTTCGTCTCTGACTAGCTGTATTTTCCATCATAATAGTGAAACATGTGTAAGACAGCAATGGACAAAATATAAGCATTTGCCTAAATTATAATTAAAAATATTTAAAAAAAACATTAAAAAATAAAGGAAACATGATTGTGGACAGATTTTTTTTCTTTGGTTATCGGAATATAACTTACGACCACACACACAGACACACACGCACACACACACACATATATATATTTATATATATATGTATGCAAATAAATGGTATATAAAAAGGTGGTGTATTTATTGGATAAAGTGAATTAACTTGAAATCTAGCGTTTTGAATTTACTGTTTGTGCGAGAAATGCGCCCATCTCTTGCATTTATTTAGTTATATATGTTTTGACAAACTTCAAGCCCTTGTTGTACTCCCTTGACGTAAATACCCCCAACAAACCCAACAAGCAGCTAAATCCTACCCCTATACAGTAGAGATCCCTAGATGTAAGAAAGCCATTTAGTCTAATAGTTTCTTTCCCAGAACGGCTAGACTTTGGAACTCCCTTCCGAGTTCCTGCTTTCTCAATTGTACTGACATGCAGAAGTTCAAGCGTAATGTGAACAGACATGGAGCTGCTCAACTCCCTACATAGTACCCCTGCAAATTATTTCTCTGATAGTAGCCCCCTACATTAAAGTGGCGCTGTGCCTTGTTTGGGGTAAAACTAATTAAAAAAAAATACATATATTGGGTTAATAGATGTAGAACATTTAAGGTAGCAATGGACTTGCTACCTTAAATGTTCTACATCAGTTGACAAGAAAATATGGGAGGAAATGGAATGGACTTGACAGAAAGAGGATTAAATAAAGACCTGACCAGAAATAGGTTAATTTGGAAATCAATTTCTTAAAGCTATTCAACACATGCCCTTATGTAAAACGGACGTTAAACCGAATGTGATTATATATAGGGTATCCAAAAAGTCACTGAAGGGTTTTGAACTTAAATAGATTCTTTATTTTTGATACCTTTCTGTAATTTTAACACAATTTGACTAAAACATTGAGAATTTTTTTTTTTTAAATGTAAAATTCAAACAATCTTTATTTATGAAATGTCTTTTAAATGTTGCCCATTTTCAGCTTCGTATATTTGTGCTCTTTCCAAAACATTATTCATGACAGAATCTCTGGATTGCGATTTTACTTCCTTATTTCATTCCTGATGTTTTCCTTCAATTCTTTCAGGGTTTGAGGTTTGTTAACATAGACTCTTTCTTTAAGATATCCCCACAAGAAAAAGTCGGGGCTAGTCAAGTCTGGGGAACGTGGTAGCCATTTGATATTGCCATAGCGAGAGATAACATTGTCACCAAAGCATTGCCTGAGAAGCTCCATGGTGTCTCTCACTGTATGTACTGTTGCTCCATTTTGTTAGAACCATAATCCGGGCCTATTTTGAATTTGTGGGTGCAGGAAATCTGTAATAATAGTTCGGTATCTCTCTCCAATAACAGTGACAGCATTTTTGTTTTGATTTTCAAAGAAATAAGGTCCAGCAATTTTCTCCTTTGTTACCGCACACCATACAGTGCACTTTATGGGATGCAACTGCTTTTGATGAATTACCCTTGGATTTTCAGAGCTCTAAAATCTGTAATTTTGTTTGTTAACGAATCCATTCAAATGAAAATGGGCTTTATTTGACATAATCAACTTTTGCAGAAAATTGAGCTCATTTCGGACAAGTTCTTGCATTTGAACTGCAAACTGAACCCTTGTTTGAAAATCTTCAGGCTTCAAGTGTTGAACAAGCTGCACTTTATAAGGAAAGTGTTTAAACTGTGCAGAATATTGTGTAGTGAACTTTGACATATCCCAAGTTGTGTGGAATATTGTCGAATCAATGTTTCAGGATGCTGCTGCATGCTCTCTTGCAGTTTCCTTATTTTCATTTGTAATGACGTTTCAAGGTCTGCCAGCTTGCAGAAGATCAAGTGCAGCTCCTTGATTTTCAAATTGGCACACAATGTTTTGAATTGTGTTGTGACATGGGCTATTGTGACCTTTCTGGGTCACCGGCAACCAGATGTGAACCCTCAGCGATCCTTAATGGGGATCTCTCGGCACAGCAGGATTTTGTTAATAGATTTGGTCAGAGTCCATTTCACCTTTGGGTTGATATGTCACTGTCATGCTGGAAGTGAATAGACTTTCATGCACGCAAAAGAAAAACAGACTCAGATATCTCTATTCTCCTTGGTTAAGTCAGATATGCAAAATATGATATACAATTGTTCAGTGGTTGATTTTTAACAAAACAAACACTATTGAGTTCCAATTAGATTTAATTACTCTCAGTTTTTGTGGTGGTGACGACGGCTCTTCGATTAGGATTAGATTCGCTCAGAACTCAGTTCCAACTAACTGATTTTGGTGCAGGGATTCGCTTATGTACAGAGGTATCGGTGTAGGTTGCTCTCTAGGCCAATCGGCAGTAAGTACATCATCCCAGGGGGATTCCCGATTCTTTGCACGCACCTGCGAATGCTTTCAGTTGTGGTTCTCACGATCGGGAGAGGTTAACCCCGTGACCCCTCATCTGGCATCAAAAATGAAATTATATTTCGTTATGTTTCTCAAAATGACATCAAATTGTCACTTTCACCAAACAATCAGATTTATATGCTGGTTTCAAAAAAAATAATAAAATTTGTAACTTAACTCTTCCTTTCAGCAGGGTCGGCTGCGCTGCCCGGACATATAATAATACTTAACAAATAACACAAGCATAGTTGCCCCGCATTTTCTAGAGTTTTGGGAATCTCAACCTCCCCCAAATGGGGAGCCCTACCGCTCCTTAGGACGGTCATGTCACACTATCTCTTACATGAAAATGCCGTTGATAAGCTCTTTGAGTCAAAACAATTGACCCCTGGTTTTGGTAAAACAATTTCACAACTTGCATACATTGTTCAAAGCTATACTTATCCGTAATTAAATTCCAAAATATTATCTTTAAAATATCTAAAATAGAGAGAAAAAATAATCATTAATGGTAAAATGACAAAGATTTTCAACCCTTGCTGACTTTTTGAACACCCATATATATATATATATATATATATTTATATAATTATAAAACTCAAATGACCTTGTAACAAGTGTTGTAACCCAACATTCGGTTTACGACTTCCGGTTGCGCATGTGTACATAAACATAAACCCATAACAGCGTAAACAAATAAACACAAATCGCTACTTCTGCAGAATTTGACCTGCGCACTGAAATATTAACGTTATTATTTAGAAATTATTATTTAATATGTGAAGGGTGAGGATGTTTTGCAACTATTCTGTATTACACGTATACTGTCGCAATTTTCTTACAAATAAATCAACTTTGACCCGTTGACAACATATTGTTTTACTGTGTACGTTTTCAGCGTCCTAATTGTTTTTTTTTTCGCGTCTATTTCTGTATTACGTTTAAGTCATTTCAATGCAATTTTCTTACAAATAAATCTACTTTAACCTTTGATAACCATAAGAGTATTTTACAACGTATTGTTTTACTGTGTACGTTTTCAGCGTCCCAATTGTTTTTTTTTTTTTTCGCGTTTAAATTAAACGACATATCAAAATTTAAATAGTGCAGATTTACCTATAAGTATGGCAAACCACATATAATTCAGTGGCGGTAAGTTTTGTTTTAAAAAATAAACAATTATAAACAGAACGACTCATAGAAATCTATCTATATTCTTTTTTTCATTTTTAATATACTTTCATAGAAATGTTTCTGTTATCTCACAAAAACTATTTTCTTTACGTCACAAGTGTCACGCTCATACATTAATTCCATGGCTAATATAACATACTGACCCAATGGGTCGTGGGTAATCTAATATATATATATATATATATATATATATATATATATATATATATATATATATATATATATATATGAGAGAAAGATAGACTAAGATTTTTAAAGTTATCCTATAAACAAAGTTACATTCAATCACTATAATAAATTAATACTGTGCTCAATTTTTTATTTTCAAGAGAATTCTAGCAGAATTTTTTAATAAATTGGAACTGGGTAATTGTTGTGAATCAATGTTTGATTGTATGATATTTTTTTATGGAAATTGCTCCAGACCAAGCATGAAGCCACTTGATCTAAGGAGCTAAAAAAATACTACTTCAAGGTCAAAAACTAGTCAATGATGAGTATTTGAGGGATAAATTTCAACCCAGAAAACATCAATTCTTCCCCTTTTGTCAGAAACCTTGCTAATGGAATGTGAGGACTAAAAGACGTGAGAGTTATGAGGCTTCCAAAAAGTAATGTTAAGAAATATGATACAAAGAATTGAAATAAAAAATTATCTAGTAAAATATTACTAGAATTAAAGAAAAGAATTCCTAAAACTTGTTTTTCTTACTTTTTTTGTTGGCCTTGTGGCTGACACTGATGGTTGGACCTCTCACTTGGAAGATACTCTTGACCAGAAATTGTTTACCGAAAGCAAAATAACAGAAGATAATGTCTTATGAAATGTTTTTTCTAAGTAAGACTTAATATTTTCTTCAAATACAAGAATGAGATGGAGACGGAGCCCTGGTTTTCTGATAAACTAATTTTGTGGTGTAAGAGTGTAGGGAGATAATTTTTTCTGTAAGTCAAGTGTATATTGATAATAAGTCAGAAAGTCATGAGTTAGATATGAGAGTCATTTCAAAAGTAAAGCCTATTTTTTTAACTCAAAAAGAGCTACGAAGACAGCAGTGGTACCATTAAGACAAGCAACCTTTTATACTCCTGAATTTATTTTTTTACATAGTCGCCATCATTCTCTGTGCAGTTTTACCAGAAATTCAATAATATATCTCTGCTTTTGATGCATGTCCATGACAGAGGTTGCTTTCGTAGTCATACACCGTCAATATCTGCAACAGAGAGATGAAACTTTCAGGTCATAAATGCATATGTTCAGTAATCATAGCAGTGCAATTCACAATTCTTTTCTGATCTATTTGAACCGAATAAAAAATAGGAGACATTGCTTTTGGAGTGCTCTTTTTAGTAAGGAATTCGTTGATGAAGAATAATAAATATTGAAATATAAAAGCTTTTCTCAACATTACTGGATTCGTGGTCTTCGATATGACCTTAAACTATATCCGATGATGAGGCCCCAGCTTGCGGGCTTGGGGAAGTGTGGAGCCACCCCTTAATTGCCATTGCTCCCAGGTCCACTCTGACCCGGAGTGATAGTACCTGTTAGGGTCCCAACTATGGGTTAAATAGAAACTGACTTGAAGAAAAAAAACATATATTCTATTAAAAACTTTTTCTTCAAAATCACTGGATTTGGCATTAAATAACCTGAAAAGGGTTGATATGCCATAAAAAAAACCCAACCAAACCAATATTGGATTCAACATTAAATATCCTGAAAAGGGTCGATATGCCTTAAAAAAACCCAACCAAACCAATATTGGATTCAACATTAAATATCCTGAAAAGGGTCGATATGCCTTAAAAAAAAACCCAAACCAAACCAATATTGGATTCGACATTAAATAACCTGAAAAGGGTCGATATGCCATAAAAAAAAACCCCAACCAAACCAATATTGGATTCGACATTAAATAACCTGAAAAGGGTCGATATGCCATAAAAAAAAAAAACCCAACCAAACCAATATTGGATTCGACATTAAATAATTTGAAAAGGGTTGATATGCTGTAAAACAAAACAGCCAAACCAACAGCATTCTTAAGCCAGCAATAACCAAAAACTATATTGACTTTTTTTATGCCAATGCTTTTTTTCTCTACTTTAAATAAACCTGGTTATGTAAATAAGAGTGTTTCTTACCTAATTGAATTGATTAGATCTCCTCCAAAGTAGCAATCTGCGTCTATGAAGAAGAGGTAAGGGCTGCCATGGCTCTATAAACAACTGTGGTTATTAACAAGGTATACAATGAACTGTTGTAAGACTGAGATGTGATTCAAACTAACACTAAAAAGAAAATGGCTCTAATTGCTTCTCTTTTTCTTTCTCTGCTTCATTTGAATTTGACTCTTTCTAAAGCAAGTAAGTTTTCATAGGAAAGTGTTAACTCAAAGTATTTTCAACCAATGAAAATTGTTTCAAACCCAAAAGTAATCGGGTTATGAGAAAATAATAAGCTAATGTCAGTTTTACTAAATATATATGACTAATTGATGATGATGATGATGCATCACTATTCAAGCAAATTCGACTCTGCAATCTCCTGGGTCCGTTAGCGGAAAATATTGTAGGTTCATACTTAAAAAGATATTAACAAAAAAATTTGATTTTTTTTGTTAAATATTATCTCTTAAGCCTGAAAAAAAAATGCAACAATGTTTAGATAAGTGATCTGAATTTTTTTTAACAACACAACAAATTTACGTCATGTGAAAGTAGAAAATCTTTGTAAAAAAGAAACAAAGTAAATAGAAACACAAGTGTGTGTGTGTGTGTGTATACTAGCAGGGTTACCTGACGTTGCTCGCGATTTAAAGAGGCTTAACAAATGTTCCTCCACACTTCTAGTACTTTTATTATCATCGAAATCGGTGAAATCAGCCATTCGTTAATCAAATCAATTGATTGCCTGCTCTAGTCAAGAACTCACTGCTATGCACTGGGAGGAAGCTTCACATGCCTCCCTGCAGTGATTTAGTCCACAATTCATTTTAGTCTACATTGCAATGTAGAGAACCTACTGTTGATTTTATGAAATTATTTTTAATTTTATATAATGACTTGAATTAAGTTTAAAATACAAAAATCATACAATGATCCAATTATACTCTAAACAGAAGCGTTCATTTTGAACGCGCCTCTGTCTTATCAAAAAACTTATTGTTGATTTTTGTTTTTGGTCAAACCATTCTGCTTGTGTGGTGATAAAACTTCTCGAATGCAGTTATGTTGGTAGACTGCATAAAAGTGTTAACTTTGAGCAAAATTGGACCGTTTCTTCTTTATAGATTATTGATACTTATCAGAGGTAATCCAATACAAAACCCTATCTATCTATCTCCTAGGCACATAAGGTATATGCGTGTGAAATTAAAAAAAAAAATCGGCCCAGCTGTTTTGGAGCTTACAGAGAACGAACTCACACACATATACACACACAAAGTGCCTTTTATATATAAGTATATAGATAGATAAATTGATAGAGAAGAGATAAACTTCTTTCTGGTTAACAAAAAAAAAACATTAAGAAATTTATGTGTGGGGGTTTGAACCTACAGACCATGTCATGCAAAAAACAAACAAAAAAAAAACATGTAAATTTTCAAGCTGCATCATGCCTTGGTTAAGGAGTTACTATATGCAGACGATGCTGTTTTTTTGTCACACACTGAGATTGATGTGCAGCATATAACGGATAGCTTTGCTGACTCCTGCACTGCCTTTGGTCTGAGGATTAGTCTGTCTAAAACAAAGGTGATGTTCATTCCTGCACCGGGCCAGTCGTACGTGGAGCTAAATATCATGGTCTGTGGTGCTTGACTGGGAGTAGTTGATTCATTCGTGCACCTTGGTAGTTCTTTGTTGAGGGATGGCTGTCTCGACACTGAAATCCACAGGCGAATTCAGAAGGCATCTGTAGCTTTTGGAACGTTGGAGAAGAGTGTGGTCTGATTGTGGCATCACAGACAGGACTAAGATCTGTGTTTACAATACCTGTGTGCTAACCACACTGCTGTATTCATCGTAGACATGGACATTGCATCAAAGGCACATTAAATGGCTTGAACGATTTTACCAAAAATGCTTGAGACGTATCTTAAACATCAAGTGGCAAGCACAAGTACCCGATACTGAAGTCCTTATGAGAGCATGTTGCTCTAGTGTTGAGACCCTTGTAATCAGATCTCACATGCGTTGGGTGGGCCACCTGGTTCGAATGAAAGATTTTAGGCTGCCAAAACAAATTTTTTACGGGGAGCTGGAAAATGGCAAGCGCCCATAACAAAAACCTAGGAAGAGGTTCAGGGACTCTACAAAGAATAATTTGAAAGTCTTACAAATCGACATCGACATATGGGAAGAACTTAATCTGCAAAGGCCGAAACCGAGTGATTCTTACGTTTGCCAAATGCAACAAACTAAAATTTTGTAAACACGAAAATTATTAAGGTCCAAAATTTTAGGCAGTCGAAAGACTGTGAAAATGACGTCATGTAATTAAAAGGGAGGAAGTTCTTTGTTTTTTCCCAGTCGCACATCCGTACAGTTCTTTTCTGAACATTTGTATTAATTTTTGCATTTTTTAATTTAATTATTCTTCTATGTTCCTGTTTTTAAATTAAGTTTTTTTAAAATTATTGTTCAATATTATATAAAAAATATGCTACGCCGAAAGTTTCACATTCTTGCGAGCAAGAAAATTATTAAAATCTTGCTTATAAAAATTATGCGAAATCCGTAATTTAAAAAAAAAAAGTAGAAATACTTTTTGTGATTATAATTTTTTTGTGTGAAAATATTGAATAAGCAATGCTTAATTTAATGGTAATATCGGTAGTTCGAGAAATTCATTTTTCTTCGAGTTATATCGAATCCATTAATACAGATTTAGGGGCTTTTTTTATAATGTTCCTATAAAAATTATTTCATTTTATTTTTATTGTTACAAATTACGATGCTTTATTTATATAAAAAAAAGCAAAAATAAATTCTTGCGTTTTTTATTTACTACCATAACTTTAGTAAAGGTATTATTTTGTTTAAACAAAATAATAAATTTCCACTAAGATTTAAATAAAAATAATTAGTTCATTATATTCTGCGATCATTATTTGATAAATACTGAAAATTTCATTAAAATTGGTTAATTTTCTGATTTCTGGTGATTTTTTAAGCAAAGTGAGGGGTCAAAATGTTTATACATTTTGCCCGTACCTGGGTACGTTTACAACGAATAAACACTCCAATCTACCCATGTTAAGAACGGCTTTCGGAATAGACACCCCTAACCTTGTCAGCATACCCGAAAACCTATAAAAGTTGACATGTCGAATGTGAACGATGAGTTGGACGTAATGTAATAATGTACCGAATTTAACGAATAAACACTCCAATCTACCCATGTTAAGAACGGCTTTCGGAATAGACACCCCTAACCTTGTCAGCATACCCGAAAACCTATAAAAGTTGACATGTCGAATGTGAACGATGAGTTGGACGTAATGTAATAATGTACCGAATTTAAAAGGGAACGAAATTTAAATCTCCATTCTATTTTTACAACAACCATAAAGCAGAGCATTCTATGCAAATTTTACCTAACTTAGTGTATTAATGTTATTTTTATTTAAGTAAAAATAATATTTAGGTTTGGATATAAATTCATAAACACTAAATAATTTAGGTGACTGAAATAGGAATCTAATTGAATCTTTAATTTCCTGAATAGTAAAAAGATGATCCACAATGGTCGATTTGCTGCTAATTTAGATACGGGCAAAAATAAACAAATTTTTTTGAAGGTTTGCAACAACTTTTTGATTGTATTTGAAAGATTAAGGACTAAACTTAATTTCCCAAAGGAAAAAAATATTTGTACATGTGAAAAAAAAAAAGTTATGAAAAATGTTTTCATGGTAGCTTACTAATTCAGCTAAATTTTGAAGTTAAATAAATTCATTGTAAAAATCCTTTAAAAAATAAACATTAGTTTTCTGGGTCTATTTCAAAGATAATTAGTAAAGTCCTAAGATATTGAATTAAATAAAAAAAGAAAACACGTTGTTGGTGCTAAAAATAGCATCGGTAATGCGAGAAATTCATTTTGTTTCGAGTTATATCGAATCCATTAATACGGACTTTAGGGACTATTTTCGTAATGTTCCTGTAAAAATTTTTTTTTTTTTATTATTGTTACAAATTACGATTCTTTATTTATACAAAAATAAACACATTCTGTTTACATTAAGCGAGACCACCATGGCCTGTAGTGATGAGAGACCAAAAGTTCCTTTTAGTGATGTCACGTGACGGCAGACAGTGATATGTCCCCAAATAAAAAAAATAGCCATCGGTACAAAGAAAACCACCTGTTTATTAAAGAAAAATTAAGTATAATGTTATAATTAAAAAGAGATATATAAAAACATGCATGGGCACAGTAAACATATTATATTAAAATATGGAAGCCATTCATCTAGTGGTTATTTAGACTACTAATAACGAACGAACCAAGAATTACATTTTTATATATATAGATGTGTATATACGTATATATATGTATACGCGTGTGTGCATGTGTGTGCATTTATTGGCATGTATGTTTCCACATACTTTCTGTATATATTTGTATATGCGTATGTGGTTGTGTGTATGTATGTTGATATACTTTTATGTATACGTGTGCATTTC
Source organism: Euprymna scolopes (assembly GCF_053919585.1). NCBI lineage: Eukaryota > Metazoa > Mollusca > Cephalopoda > Sepiida > Sepiolidae > Euprymna > Euprymna scolopes. The sequence continues at coordinate 47,863,433 of NC_136489.1, read as the reverse complement.
TGTATATATATGTGTGTATATATATATATATGCATGTACTTGTTTATATGAGTATGTATGTGTGCGTATATTGGCATATATATTCACTCTTAACTGCCTAAAACAATTCAGTGTCGGATGTACTTCTGAAATTGCCGTTGCCACTGCGAGCGTTCTAAATATGAAACCCTTGCCAAACGCATATGACACGTTCACTAAACCTTTCTCTCTCCCTCCCATCAATTATATACTCCAGTATATAGCTAAACAATTTTACTAAATACAGCCAAATCTTAAAACCCAAAATTGAAATTCCTCCCCCCTCCTCCCCTTACCCCTCCCTTTTATCTCCCTCCTCTCCCCCTCTCCATATCACTACACCTTCACCCACGCCTAGCTGAATTTACTAACCCCCCCCCACTACAATCTAATGTATTTTATATTTCAAAACTTAATTATTGTCGAGCGATCTCCGGCCCTTCCCTTATTTTCTCTTCCCCTCTTTCTTTTTTCCTCTTTTTTTTTTTTTTTCCTCTCTCTCGTATTTCTTTTAAAACCGTTCTTCCAAATAATAATAGCCATTTCTGTAAGGTCTGACGATGCTGCTGGATCGTATATATTGTCCGGCAACCGAAACATATGTAACTGAAGAGATAAAACGGTAATAAAAAATAAAATGCATATTTGCTCTGCAATAGTATTGAGCACTCTCTTCAGGTTTTACTAATTACCATTTTTACCATATATATATATATATATATATATATATATATATATATATATATATATATATATATTAGGTGCCTTAAATAAGTCTCCAGATTTTTTTTTCATATAGGCACTTTTATGGATAGTACACACATGAAACTCTAGTCCTCTTCGAAGTAATCTCCTCTGTCTGTAATGCGCTTCTTGTACCATTCCAACAACTTCTGAAAGGCCCCATGGAGAAGATTATTTCGAAGGGGACTAGAGTTTCATGTGTGTGTATTATCAATAAAAGTTCCCATACGAAAAAAGTTTGGAAACTTATTGAAAGCACCTTGTACCTGTAATTTGATTGGCCTCTTTCTCACAGACGTGATGTTGCTGGTCTATCTTTTTTATAAATATTATTATGACATGTGTTCTTCAGAATTACCCGATCCATTCCCTGCTTCCTTTGTTCCAGCTCGTTTGACTCATTGGTCTAGTGGTCTCTGTGAATTTGTTGTTTTGATACTTCATTATAATACAGCTTCCTATTCCAGTAGCTTTTTTTCAATTTTCAAGAGGTGCAGTCTGTGGATATCTCTTTTCTGACTGACTTTTCTTCCTACCTAAAGTTTTAGTTTTTTTTTGTGTTTTTTTTTTTTAATGACTAATGCCAATAGGCATCTCATGTCTTTGAAATACTCATATTTCATTCTTGTTAGCTCCTTACATCAAGCGGCTTCATGCTTTGTGTGAAACAATTTCCATTAAAAAAATGGACAGAAGGTAACTTGTATTTTGATCAACAGGTTACTAAGAGATCCATTGAAATTCTAGTGTTACAGGAGAAAGTTTTAATTTTTTTATCTACTTATATATTTTAAAAATATTTTTATTTATTTTATGTGAGGAATTTTTGGATATCAACTGAGTACCATACACTAGAAGAAAATATCACCTGTCTGTTTAGATGTATGTATGTATGTCTGCCTAAAAGTTTCAACAGAGGCAACAGATTTTCACAAGATCTGTATCGTTTTGAAACTTCGGACGACAAATATAAAAAAATTGGCAAAAAACATTAATTCCTTCACCCTTAACTGGACTCTTTTTTACGGGGAGGGTCGCTGTTTTTGCCGATATCTTCAAAAGTCATCCACACTTTTCCATTAACTAGCCTTAATTTAAACCTATGTCACTTTTGGTTTGGTGATGTGTGCAACAGCAAAGACGTAATGTTTTTTTTTTTTTTTCATGTTTTTTTTCACATTTTTTTTTTTCCTCCTTTGCGGTATGGGTTCTGCATACTTTAAAAAAATTTTATTATTTTATTTTTTTTGCTTAACACACACCTCCAAACACCCGGGCAACGCCTGGCACCCAGGTTAGTATCATAGAAATTAAAATTTGAAGAACATTTTTTTTTAAAACTAAAAATAATTTTTTTTTTTTGTAAATTTTATGCATTCATTCTGTGTTTAATGTTATTGTTGCTGATCATCTTCTTCCTATGGCAGTGAGATGTGACACAATGAGGTGAAAGTTGGGATTTAAAAAAACAGCACCCTAACGGAAGAGCACTCTAGTCTGTAAAAATGCCTGGGCAGCCCATCAGCATTCTCCGGTATGGGTCTCTCAGGCGATTAACTATAAACTTTTTTCAAAGAGTAAGCTAGCTCGTTGGACTACCAAGAAAGGTGGTGGTCGGCCAGCTGTATCCATTCGATGTTGCCAAGGAGTATATTAATTTTAATTGTTTGCTTTTTTTCTTTCCAAACAGGATTTTTAAATTTAATTATTACTGTATCGTTTGATCGTTAAATTATTAAAGTTATAAAAATATAATTCATTTCATGTTTCTGAATTTTGAGATGAAGATTAATTATTCGTGTTATTTAGATTCTTCAGACTACTGTTCTCATCTTGAGTGTTATTTTCACAACTTTTCGGTTGATGTAACTTCTGACCGTCTTCAGGTGTGTTGAACTCAGGAATCTGCACCAGTATTTTTGATTTTGGGGGCAATTATCGAGGCTCAATTATAGCTCAAATTCGACCACCATTTAGTTTTTCATTATAATTTGACAGGTTTTACACAACCTCTATCTTTAACTAAAAAAGACTACAAAATAAGTTAAAACACAAAAAGAAAATTATCCAGGTAGAGAGAAGAATAACTTATCTTGCCTTTGGTAACATTTATTTGGTGTAATTTTTTTTTTTTTTATCCCTTTTTTTATTTTGTTAGTTCTTTTGAAAAATCAGCAAAAATTATGTAAAAAAAAAAAGAAAAGTTTTTTATTTGTATTAAAATTCTCCTAAAAATGTGATTTCTTTTTTTTCTTTATTCAGAGAAAAAGAGTTCAGGAAGAGGATGAGAGTGACAGTGATAATGAGGATTATGTCCCTTACGTGTCTGTCAGCGAAAGAAGAAAAAATGAGGTAATTCCTTTTAATACATCTATACATGTTATTACTTTCTTAAATGTTCTTACACATGATGATGTTCATCATCTTTAGTTTCACACACAAGTACTTTTCCAGAATTCCCTCTATATTTAAAGACAAAAATAAAGAAAAATCTGTATAATGTATGTACTTTTGACGGAAAGAAAATATTATATTTCAAAAAATCACATAATATAATCAAGTAAATTTTATTTTTATAAATAAAGTAATTTTTAAGCAATTAATAGGAATTTTTATGCATTAGAATAGAAATCTTGCAAGTTTGAATTATGTTGGGTTATCTACCTTGTTTTTAAGACTGTTTTCAAAATGGCATTGCAAAACATAATATTTTTTTTTTATTTAAAAAGAAAACTACTTGATCAATTTGCATGATTTTTTTTTTTGTGTACGATATTTTCTTTGTGTCATGGGTATATCCTGTTTTTCAGAGACTGAGCTGATTCAGATTTTGTAGTAGCAAGATTTGACAGAAGTCTATCACATTTATCCTTGGAAATTCTTAGTTGAAAGTGAAGAATAGTTAATAATTGATTATTTAAGTACAGATTACATTAGGCAAAAATCTGAAACTTATTTGGAAATAAAGAAAATCTTTTAGACAGTTTTAAAAAGTTAAAAATATACAGATTGGTCGAAAAATGAAATTTTTATGTGTTTGATGACAATTATGTCTTTAATTTTCAATTTCTCAGTTCTTATTTGTAAGGCATAGAAACTAAAGGTCACATTTAATGGAAGCCATGCTGTATTAGTAGTCGATAAATCAGCTAATATAGACACAATCCTGTACTGAAATAAAAAAAACAAAAAAACTTTAAAACATTTTCAGAAAATTAAAAGTATTCAAGAAGTTAAATTAGATTTTCATGTGTTTGATCAGTTGTTCTATATTAATTCTTGACTGTTAACTATATTACCTTATTGCCAGGATTTTTATTTATGAATCATTTTATCTAATGTGGACATGTACTGTGTGTATTCACTAAATAGGCTGTGAGTGTCCATTTGTTGTGCTAGTTCAAAATTGTTGCCCATTTTCAATTTCGTCTCCATGTCAAGACTTCTCCCTCCAGATAAAAGCAAGAAGACTTCTACCTCCAGATAAAAGTAAGAAGACTTCTACCTCCAGATAAAAGCAAGAAGTCTTCTTCCTCCATACAAAAGCAAGAAGACTTCTCTCTGCAGATAAAAGCATGAAGACTTCTCCCTGCAGATAAATGCAAGAAGACTTCTCCCTGCAGATAAAAGCAAGAAGACTTCTCCCTGCAGATAAAAGCAAGAAGACTTCTCCCTGCAGATAAAGGCAAGAAGACTTCTCCCTGAAGATAAAGGTAAGAAGACTTCTCCCTGCAGATAAATGCAAGAAGACTTCTCCCTGCAGATAAATGCAAGAAGACTTCTCCCTGCAGATAAAGGCAAGAAGACTTCTCCCTGCAGATAAATGCAAGAAGACTTCTCCCTGAAGATAAAGGCAAGAAGACTTCTCCCTGCAGATAAAAGCAAGAAGACTTCTACCTCCAGATAAAAGCAAGAAGACTTCTACCTCCAGATAAAAGCAAGAAGACTTCTACCTCCAGATAAAAGCAAGAAGTCTTCTTCCTCCATACAAAAGCAAGAAGACTTCTCTCTGCAGATAAAAGCATGAAGACTTCTCCCTGCAGATAAAAGCAAGAAGACTTCTCCCTGCAGATAAAGGCAAAAAGACTTCTCCCTGCAGATAAATGCAAGTAGACTTCTCCCTGAAGATAAAGGCAAGAAGACTTCTCCCTGAAGATAAAGGCAAGAAGACTTCTCCCTGAAGATAAAGGCAAGAAGACTTCTCCCTGCAGATAAAAGAAAGAAGACTTCTCCCTGCAGATAAAGGCAAGAAGACGTCTCCCTGCAGATAAATGCAAGAAGACTTCTCCCTGCAGATAAAGGCAAGAAGACTTCTCCCTGCAGATAAAGGCAAGAAGACTTCTCCCTGCAGATAAAGGCAAGAAGACTTCTCCCTGCAGATAAAGGCAAGAAAACTTCTCCCTGCAGATAAATGCAAGAAGACTTCTCCCTGAAGATAAATGCAAGAAGACTTCTCCCTGAAGATAAAAGCAAGAAGACTTCTCCCTGCAGATAAAGGCAAGAAGACTTCTCCCTGAAGATAAAGGCAAGAAGACTTCTCCCTGAAGATAAAAGCAAGAAGTCTTCTTCCTGCAGATAAAGGCAAGAAGACTTCTCCCTGAAGATAAAGGCAAGAAGACTTCTCCCTGCAGATAAAAGCAAGAAGACTTCTCCCTGCAGATAAAGGCAAGAAGACTTCTCCCTGCAGATAAATGCAAGAAGACTTCTCTCTGCAGATAAATGCAAGAAGACTTCTCCCTGCAGATAAAGGCAAGAAGACTTCTCCCTGAAGATAAATGCAAGAAGACTTCTCCCTGCAGATAAATGCAAGAAGACTTCTCCCTGCAGATAAAGGCAAGAAGACTTCTCCCTGAAGATAAAGGCAAGAAGACTTCTCCCTGCAGATAAAGGCAAGAAGACTTCTCCCTGCAGATAAAGGCAAGAAGACTTCTCCCTGCAGATAAAGGCAAGAAGACTTCTCCCTGCAGATAAAGGCAAGAAGACTTCTTCCTCCATACAAAAGCAAGAAGACTTCTCTCTGCAGATAAAAGCATGAAGACTTCTCCCTCCAGATAAAAGCAAGAAGACTTCTACCTCCAGATAAAAGCAAGAAGACTTCTACCTCCGGATAAAAGCAAGAAGTCTTCTTCCTCCATACAAAAGCAAGAAGACTTCTCCCTACAGATAAATGCAAGAAGACTTCTCCCTGCAGATAAAAGCAAGAAGACTTCTCCCTGCAGATAAAGGCAAGAAGACTTCTCCCTGCAGATAAATGCAAGAAGACTTCTCCCTGAAGATAAAGGCAAGAAGACTTCTCCCTGCAGATAAAAGCAAGAAGACTTCTCCCTGCAGATAAATGCAAGAAGACTTCTCCCTGCAGATAAAAGCAAGAAGACTTCTCCCTGCAGATAAATGCAAGAAGACTTCTCCCTGAAGATAAAGGCAAGAAGACTTCTCCCTGCAGATAAAGGCAAGAAGACTTCTCCCTGCAGATAAAGGCAAGAAGACTTCTCCCTGAAGATAAAGGCAAGAAGACTTCTCCCTGAAGATAAAGGCAAGAAGACTTCTCCCTGCAGATAAAGGCAAGAAGACTTCTCCCTGCAGATAAAGGCAAGAAGACTTCCCTCTGCAGATAAAAGCAAGAAGACTTCTCCCTGCAGATAAATGCAAGAATACTTCTCCCTGAAGATAAAGGCAAGAAGACTTCTCCCTGCAGATAAAGGCAAGAAGACTTCTCCCTGCAGATAAAGGCAAGAAGACTTCTCCCTGCAGATAAATGCAAGAAGACTTCTCCCTGCAGATAAAGGCAAGAAGACTTCTCCCTGCAGATAAATGCAAGAAGACTTCTCCCTGAAGATAAAGGCAAGAAGACTTCTCCCTGCAGATAAATGCAAGAAGACTTCTCCCTGAAGATAAAAGTAAGAAGTCTTCTTCCTCCATACAAAAGCAAGAAGACTTCTCTCTGCAGATAAAAGCATGAAGACTTCTCCCTCCAGATAAAAGCAAGAAGACTTCTACCTCCAGATAAAAGCAAGAAGACTTCTACCTCCAGATAAAAGCAAGAAGTCTTCTTCCTCCATACAAAAGCAAGAAGACTTCTCCCTGCAGATAAATGCAAGAAGACTTCTCCCTGCAGATAAAGGCAAGAAGACTTCTCCCTGCAGATAAATGCAAGAAGACTTCTCCCTGAAGATAAAGGCAAGAAGACTTCTCCCTGCAGATAAAGGCAAGAAGACTTCTCCCTGAAGATAAAGGCAAGAAGACTTCTCCCTGCAGATAAATGCAAGAAGACTTCTCCCTGAAGATAAAGGCAAGAAGACTTCTCCCTGCAGATAAAAGCAAGAAGACTTCTCCCTGCAGATAAAGGCAAGAAGACTTCTCCCTGCAGATAAAAGCAAGAAGACTTCTCCCTGCAGATAAAGGCAAGAAGACTTCTCCCTGAAGATAAAGGCAAGAAAACTTCTCCCTGCAGATAAATGCAAGAAGACTTCTCCCTGAAGATAAAGGCAAGAAGACTTCTCCCTGCAGATAAAAGCAAGAAGACTTCTCTCTGCAGATAAAAGCATGAAGACTTCTCCCTGCAGATAAATGCAAGAAGACTTCCCCCTGCAGATAAAGGCAAGAAGACTTCTCCCTGCAGATAAATGCAAGAAGACTTCTCCCTGCAGATAAATGCAAGAAGACTTCTCCCTGCAAATAAAGGCAAGAAGACTTCTCCCTGCAGATAAAGGCAAGAAGACTTCTCCCTGCAGATAAAGGCAAGAAGACTTCTCCCTGCAGATAAAGGCAAGAAGACTTCTCCCTGAAGATAAATGCAAGAAGACTTCTCCCTGCAGATAAAGGCAAGAAGACTTCTCCCTGCAGATAAAGGCAAGAAGACTTCTTCCTGCAGATAAAGGCAAGAAGACTTCTCCCTGCAGATAAATGCAAGAATACTTCTCCCTGAAGATAAAGGCAAGAAGACTTCTCCCTGCAGATAAAGGCAAGAAGACTTCTCCCTGCAGATAAAGGCAAGAAGACTTCTCCCTGCAGATAAATGCAAGAAGACTTCTCCCTGCAGATAAAGGCAAGAAGACTTCTCCCTGCAGATAAATGCAAGAAGACTTCTCCCTGAAGATAAAGGCAAGAAGACTTCTCCCTGCAGATAAATGCAAGAAGACTTCTCCCTGAAGATAAAAGTAAGAAGTCTTCTTCCTCCATACAAAAGCAAGAAGACTTCTCTCTGCAGATAAAAGCATGAAGACTTCTCCCTCCAGATAAAAGCAAGAAGACTTCTACCTCCAGATAAAAGCAAGAAGACTTCTACCTCCAGATAAAAGCAAGAAGTCTTCTTCCTCCATACAAAAGCAAGAAGACTTCTCCCTGCAGATAAATGCAAGAAGACTTCTCCCTGCAGATAAAGGCAAGAAGACTTCTCCCTGAAGATAAAGGCAAGAAGACTTCTCCCTGCAGATAAAGGCAAGAAGACTTCTCCCTGAAGATAAAGGCAAGAAGACTTCTCCCTGCAGATAAATGCAAGAAGACTTCTCCCTGAAGATAAAGGCAAGAAGACTTCTCCCTGCAGATAAAAGCAAGAAGACTTCTCCCTGCAGATAAAGGCAAGAAGACTTCTCCCTGCAGATAAAAGCAAGAAGACTTCTCCCTGCAGATAAAGGCAAGAAGACTTCTCCCTGAAGATAAAGGCAAGAAAACTTCTCCCTGCAGATAAATGCAAGAAGACTTCTCCCTGAAGATAAAGGCAAGAAGACTTCTCCCTGCAGATAAAAGCAAGAAGACTTCTCTCTGCAGATAAAAGCATGAAGACTTCTCCCTGCAGATAAATGCAAGAAGACTTCCCCCTGCAGATAAAGGCAAGAAGACTTCTCCCTGCAGATAAATGCAAGAAGACTTCTCCCTGCAGATAAATGCAAGAAGACTTCTCCCTGCAGATAAAGGCAAGAAGACTTCTCCCTGCAGATAAAGGCAAGAAGACTTCTCCCTGCAGATAAAGGCAAGAAGACTTCTCCCTGCAGATAAAGGCAAGAAGACTTCTCCCTGAAGATAAATGCAAGAAGACTTCTCCCTGCAGATAAAGGCAAGAAGACTTCTCCCTGCAGATAAAGGCAAGAAGACTTCTTCCTGCAGATAAAGGCAAGAAGACTTCTCCCTGCAGATAAATGCAAGAAGACTTCTCCCTGCAGATAAATGCAAGAAGACTTCTCCCTGCTGATAAAGGCAAGAAGACTTCTCCCTGCAGATAAATGCAAGAAGACTTCTCCCTGCAGATAAAGGCAAGAAGACTTCTCCCTGAAGATAAAGGCAAGAAGACTTCTCCCTGCAGATAAAAGCAAGAAGACTTCTCCCTGCAGATAAATGCAAGAAGACTTCTCCCTGAAGATAAAGGCAAGAAGACTTCTCCCTGAAGATAAATGCAAGAAGACTTCTCCCTGAAGATAAAGGCAAGAAGACTTCTCCCTGCAGATAAAGGCAAGAAGACTTCTCCCTGAAGATAAAAGCAAGAAGACTTCTCCCTGCAGATAAAGGCAAGAAGACTTCTCCCTGAATATAAAGGCAAGAAGACTTCTCCCTGCAGATAAAAGCAAGAAGACTTCTCCCTGCAGATAAAAGCAAGAAGACTTCTCCCTGCAGATAAAGGCAAGAAGACTTCTCCCTGAAGATAAAGGAAAGAAGACTTCTCCCTGCAGATAAATGCAAGAAGACTTCTCCCTGCAGATAAAGGCAAGAAGACTTCTCCCTGCAGATAAAGGCAAGAAGACTTCTCCCTGCAGATAAAGGCAAGAAGACTTCTCCCTGCAGATAAAAGCAAGAAGACTTCTCCCTGCAGATAAAGGCAAGAAGACCTCTCCCTGCAGATAAAGGCAAGAAGACCTCTTCCTCCAGATAAAGGCAAGAAGACCTCTCCCTCCAGATAAAGGCAAGAAGACCTCTCCCTCCAGATAAAGGCAAGAAGACCTCTCCCTCCAGATAAAGGCAAGAAGACCTCTCCCTCCAGATAAAGGCAAGAAGACCTCTCCCTCCAGATAAAGGCAAGAAGACCTCTCCCTCCAGATAAAGGCAAGAAGACCTCTCCCTCCAGATAAAGACAAGAAGACCTCTCCCTCCAGATAAAGGCAAGAAGACCTCTCCCTCCAGATAAAGGCAAGAAGACCTCTCCCTCCAGATAAAGGCAAGAGGACTTCTCCCTCCAGATAAATGCAAGAAGACCTCTCCCTCCAGATAAAGGCAAGAAGACCTCTCCCTCCAGATAAAGGCAAGAAGACCTCTCCCTCCAGATAAAGGCAAGAAGACCTCTCCCTCCAGATAAAGGCAAGAAGACCTCTCCCTCCAGATAAAGGCAAGAAGACCTCTCCCTCCAGATAAAGGCAAGAAGACACCTACCTTCAGATTAAATCCCAAGAATTATTTCCCTAAATATTGCACAACTCCAGTTTAAAACGCGTAACAGATATTTATTTTTTGAGATTACGATGATGCTCATTTTTTAACAAAATAGTTGCAACTGAGATATATTTGCCAGACCAAATCAAAACACAAGTCCAAGTTGTTTGGAGAAGCACACAGACCCAACTGACTGTTAAACCTCAGAAAACAAAACTGACTGTGTCATGCCCAGAGGGCCAGCTCTCACCTCCTCTGCCCATCTTCTGAAATATACAGGAGGTCTAAAAATTGTGCTCATACTTTAACTTTAAAAGGGTTGATATGCCATAAAACAAAACACCATGAATAAATATTTTAGAATATGTATATTTATTTAGACAATCCTGTGATACGCTTTCGATCTGAAATCCTATATGTACAGTCTTTTTCTTGGTTATTCTCAGCTTGTCATTGGAACTGACTACATTCATCTCTCTTCTCAGTCCATACCCATTTGACGACTACTTCAGATAATGTTGAACCTTATCTATGGACACAAAAATCTACTGTCCAAGGATTCCATATCTGGACTGTCATTAAATTTGGAAGTCTGTACGGTCCAATTCCAAATCAGAGATATTTCCCATTTTCTTGTGTGGTCTCTTTTCTCTTAGCCAGACGTCTATCACTTGCAGCAAGTCTATTTTTCATATGCACTATAAACATCACACTAAACATGCAACTATCTAATGCATGTTTACATTAACAAAACCCATGGAAATTTCATGGTGGTTTTCTTAATCTATTTAATAATTGTGCTTGACCTTTCTTTAGTTTGTTAGCACAATCATGAGGCTGACAATGCACATGTGGATTGTGCAAGATCAAAGGGAAGTAATTCATCTAAACTCGAAGTAATAGTAATGTTAATACAACTTTGTTTTCATATGAAATCAAGAAGCAGATGACAACTAATTTTTGGTTCTGGTCTAGAATTCTCTTTAAATAATTAATTATAAATTTGTATGTTGCACGTATCTGATGGAACAAAAATAGCATATACCAAAAATCATGTAAATTGATCAAGTAGTTTTTTTTGTTTTTTGTTTAATATTTTTTTGCTTCTTCCAAATTAGTTGCTAGATTAGCTGAGAAAATAACTTCAACGATTATTAGTTATGGGCATGTTCACAACAGTATTTTTCCTCATAAGGTTAGAATAATGGAAAATTCCATTATAAGTCAAGTTATAATTATGATTACATGTCAGGAAATCATATCATAAACAAGAAATAGTAATTTTCAAACCGGATAATATGTCATTGATTTCAATTTTGAAGTTGTTACTTTTGTAATATCTTAAACATTACACAAACAGTTTACATAAGTGTGCACTTGTGCATGTGTGCGTTTTCGCTTGTGAGTGATCACAAAAACAAATCAATAAAACAGTCTTTTTTACATACGTCCGTAGTTGCTGGTCTTCATTCTCCGATCGTTGCTTTTACATGTATAGGCCGTGATCACCTTGTAATTGTTAATTTCTCACCTCCTCTGTTTAGCTAAATGAACAAATCTGCTCTTGCATGGAAACACAATGGAGACTTGCTGTATTCGAAAGGTTTTATTTAAAGAGAGGTTGTTCATGGGAGAAGAGACCAATATCTAATTCTAATTACTTTGTTTTTGTTTTCCTGACTTAGTCTTAAGATGGAAACACACGGGCAGAGTCTCGAAGCAACATTTACCTAGATTCTCTTTCTACATTGTCAGTCGCATATTACCTGTCTCGCTTCCAACTTCGATTCTGTTCTCTTTTCTGAACATGTGATATTTTTGTTATATCATTTGGCACCTGCATTTCTTGCATGTTTTGCCTAGGAATTCAACCTTTGACCCCCACCCCCACCACCACCACAACCATCATCACTTAAATCCCACCAATTGCAGCTAGGTTTATTTCCATTTACTGCCAGGTTATCATGACATGTACTTAATGTAAGCCTCGCTGAAATTCATACTAGTTAATATAATCTCTACTTACTGGCATAAGTTTTTTTTTTTTTTTTACATTTTCACCCCAAACAAGGCACATTGCCACTTTGGTGTAGGGGGCTACTATCAGGGGCAGCAACTACTGGGGCACTATGTAGGGATTTGGGCAGCAACTTGAACTTCTGCATGTCAGTACAGTTAGGGAAGCAGGAACCTGGAATGGAATTCCAGAGTCTAGCGGTTCTGGGGAAGAAACTACTGGAGTAGAAAGATCTTTTACATCTAGGGATCTCTACTGTGTGGGGGTGGGATTTAGCTGCCTGTCGGGTTTGTCGAGGGTGTCTACGTCGTGGGGGCGCAAGTGTCTGCAGTTCGTCAGAGCATTCACCATTAAAATACTTGTAGAACAAGCAGAGGGATGCAACGTTTCGTCGATGGGACAGAGGCTGAAGCTTAGATGCCAGTTCAGCGCCTATCAGATTGGTGACTCTTTTTTTAACCTTGTCTAGGAGCGAGAGACTAGTAGCAGATGCACCAGCCCAAATGTGACAACAATACTCCATACATGGGCGAATGGTGGCCTTATAGAGGTACAGGATACTTTCAGGTGTCAGTAGTTTTCTAGCACGGTAGAGAGAGCCTACCTTTTTCGCAGCGGCCCTGGCAATGTTTTCAATATAATTGTTCCAGCTCATGTTTCCTGTGAACGTTAGGCCAAGCAGTTTGAAAGATGTACTCTCAGACAGGGAGTCACTGGCCATTTCTATTGGTGGCAGAGAAGGTTTCTTGTAATTATTGAAGGAAACCAGTTTTGTCTTGGCAGCATTAAATGTGACCATCCATTTTTGTCCCCATTTCACTACAGATTGGAGGTCATCCTCTAGTGTTTTTGCCATTTCTTTAGGTATGTGTTCATTTCCCAACATATTACTTTTTTTTATTTTTAGATGCAGGTGTTGCACAAGCGATTGGGTGTTGTTGCACCAAAGCCGCCCTCCAAGACTGGCTTGGTTCTCAGCACAGCAAGCACAAGCATTGGTGGTACCAGCCTTAGTGGAACTAGTCTCAGTGGCACAACCATCAACAGTGCTAGCAATGTGGCCCGATTGTTATTGCAGCAGCAAAATGACCCGCAGGATGATGAGCAAAATCTTTGGCGGAAAGAACCGGAGGAAGATGAGGAGGAGGAAGAGGTTAATTCTGGTCCAAAATCCAATGTCAGTCTTCTTGATCAGCACAGTGAATTGAAGAAAAAAGCTGAGGGTAAGAATTAGTTAAATATTTGAAAAAAAACAACAAAAAAAAACATTGGTGTATGAAGACCTTTTTTAATCTTTCTGTTTTCTCTTTTGCTTTTTCTCTCTTCTTCCTTTTTTCTTTCTCTCTCTCTCCATTTATTTTTTTCACCCGATTTTTCTTTTGTTGGGACTTGTTAAAAATTCCCCAATTTTTTCTGTAATTTTACAAAAAAATGTTTTCCTAATTTTTTTATCCGTCTGCTTTATTTTATTTTCAGCTCGAAAAGAAACGGCTCGAGAAAAAATGTTGAAAGAAGAAGAAAAGATTCTAGAAAGTGTTGCTGAGAAAAAAGGTAAATTTTTTTGTTTATCTTTTTTAGCCCACAAGTCCTAACATTTGTCCCCGACCTTCACTGGTGCTATTTGATCAGGATGTCTGAAGATACTGGCTTCCAGACCTAAAGTGCACTAAACATTGCTGTTATTGTTTTTGTCTTTTCTCTTTGCATAACACAATCATATTCTGAAAAGTCAAAGACAAAACAAGAATTTTCCTCTACAAAACAGCCAAACCAAACACCATGAATAAATATTTGAAGACATAAAGAACTTGAAACATTATACTCTTTTCAAAAATTATTGAATTTGGCATTATATAACCCAAAAAGGGTTGATATGCCATAAAACAAAATGACTAACCCAAACCCACAATCTTGTAAGATATGTTTAACATCATAATGCCTTTCTCTTCACAGGAACTGTAAGATTTATTAGACTTACTTTGCTCTCAAGTTTGTGTTTCCAATTATATTAGACATCAAATTTTTTTGTTTTTAACATGATCACAATTCCAAGGGATAAATAATTATCGTAGTTTCTAACTGATCATGTTTTACTTTCTTGATTTATATATATATATATTTTTTACATAGGCATCACCACTTGTCAAGGCCAAGAGGCCACTCGAGGATAAGGGTTACCGTGTGTACAGTAGAAATTGGACAATATAATAATCGTTAGTAATAGAAATTCGGTAAATTTGTTAACTTATATGGAATGGCTCATCACAAACTTGTTTACGTTAGACTTGAAGACAACCACATTGTAGTCAGCTGGAAAGCAGGAAAACGGAAGGCAATTCCATAGGCGTGCAGTTCTAAGAAAGAAGCTTTGCTCATGGAATCTACGTTTAGGTTTAGGCACAGATAAAGAGTGGGGGGAATTAGTGATAGTGATTTCTGCTAGACGGGTATTTCTTGTGAAAGTTTGGCGAGGGGGGGACCACAGATTGGAGCTCAGCCGAGCACTTGTTATGAAAATAACGATAAAGCAGAGACAAGCTCGCAACGTCTCTTCTGTGAGAAAGAGGTTGCAGGGAAGAGAAAAGGACATCCCCTACGAGGTTACGAAGTCTATTTTGAACTCTATCAAGGCAGGATAAGTCCTTTCTAGCAGCTCTTGCCCAAATGTGGCAACAATACTACATCCTTGGATGTACCTGGATCTTATATCGATAGAGAATTGCATCAGCAGTTAGATATCTACTGGATCGATAGAAGGATCCTACCATTTTTCCAATGGCCTATCTAGTTTTAAAGAGATGCAATAGCAATATTTGACATGAGTTTGATAAAAACAAAAATTTCTATATAAAGGTAGATGAAGTAGCAAGCAAAAAATTTCACTAGAAATTCAAAGTAGAATTTAATGTATTTATTTGCTTCCCCACCAAAGCAAATTAGGCACAAGGCCATTTTTAATGTGTTGTAAAAACCAGCTCCCCTAAAAGTAGGTAAAAAGGGGGCACTCTGGTTACCAAAAATAATAATTGTCCCAGTATAGAGGGTTTCCCCTCCATTGACTGGTACAAATTATCTTAAGTGCAGCATCTGCTGAACAGATACTACACTTTGATCCCGGTCCGAAAGCCAAGAACAACAGGGTATTTATTTGCTCCCCCACCGAGCAAATTAGGCAGAAGGCCGATTTTTAATGTGAGGAGTGAAGGGGAAATGGGGACCAACTCCCCGGGGAGTAGGGGAGCTTGATAGTGACAATTGGTATGAAGGGTTTCCCCTACATTGACCAAGGTTTTATATGTGGGGTTGCCCCCGCATATGGTCTTTGGTTGCAGTATCTGCCGGAACAGATACTACACTTTGATCCCGATATTTAATTTATTTCGTGAAAATGAAAATTGCAATCAAAATAAATCAATGTAAAATTAAGATAAATTAAAAGCAAAATTCAAAATTACAAAATAAATTTAGGCACAAGGCCCTATAAGATCTTGGTGGGGAAGTGTTGCAGGGTCTTTGTTACTAAAGTGAAAATGGAGTCTTTGGTGACTTTATTCTTGACTGGCAACATTTACCACAATACCTCATTCACTCTGTGGACTCTAAACTAACTAATGAAAACCCCAGCGTTTTTGCAAAACAGAATATATTTACAATTACTGTGTGTGTGTGTGTGTCTGTAAAAAAATTTTTTTTATTATTAAAATGTGTGTGTGCGTGTGAAAAAAGTTCAATTCATTGTTGGAAAATAAAAAGTTCTTGAATTTGGAAGAAAAACAGTTTGTGTTGGGGAGTGGGGAGTCTAGAAAAATATGCAAAAACTAAAATTGTTTAGTGCATTGTTAGTAAGGTCCCTCCCTGAGCTAATCTAGAAAGTTAGATCACCTACTGTTTTCCGGGGCACCGAAAACAAACGGGAAGATCCCTAGTGGGGATTGGGAAGAATTCTTATCGGGTGTAGGGAGGAAAAATAAATAATTGTCTAAAACAAAAAAGGGGGGAAGATGGGGGGGGGGTAAGCGGCGACCTTCGAGTAGGGGTTGACCAGGGGGTGATAAAACAAAAAGATGAGGGGGGTGGTAGTGGTAGGGTATTCTCGGAAGGTTCTCTAGTGCCAAAAAACAATCGGAGGACAGGATCTCATTTGTACCACCAGTCAAGAATCTCTTAACTTTTTATTTGTCTAACCTAGCGGGATGGGCTCCGTAGGACCCAGTACCGCGTGTGCCATGCTTATTCAAACTTGGCGCCTCGTCGGATGTACAAGCTAGCGTCATGCACTCACCTCTTGTCAAAGGCCACTCGAGGAAACCTCTTCCAATCGCATCTGATCTTTACTTTAAGCAGATGTTTAAAGTAGACAATCAGATCCCAATTTGGAACAGATATCCCTTCGCGGACTAGCTTCAGACATGTGATCCATATGACCATACTCGCTACTGCTAGTACCCAGCCCGAAGGCCAAGAACAACAGGCAAGCTTCTTTTCTATTTAGTAGAATTTAAGCTGGCGTGTTCATGAAGTTACATCATATCTGGAGTGATATGTAGCAAAAAAGATGGTGAAATCATTCTCTTTTCGCTGAGTTCCCAATCTGTTTTGATATTATGAATCTATCCTGAAACAGATACTACGAATATATATAAAGCAAAATTGTCTGACCAAACAACACATAATAATTTGAATCGTTTGACTACCGGTAAGAAATAAAAATAGGTATTGTGCAGTATGAGATTTCAAATAAGTGAATTTTAGATAAAAACACGATTACTTAGCTATGTGTCATGTTAAAATGAGCAAAAATTCCAAATGTTATCAATAATGATGGAATAGAAAAATAAATACCAAGTAAGAATAAAATTTATCAAATTGCATAGTTTATTGCATTTGTTAATGTTGAAAACTTAAAATCTAGGGGAGGCAACTGCAGCTAAAGGACTTTGACAATAATGGTAATCTGCTATTCTAAAATAGAAAATGCCGGACCGCTAATTTTTTTTTTTTTTTTTTTGTAAAAATAATTGTAGCAGATCTACTTGCTCGGTTTTCATAATTTTGGAATTTTTACTACTTTTGGCATGACACATAATTACGTTATCGTGTTTTTACCTGAAATGTAGTTATTCAAAATCCCATGCACACAAGCATGAAATAAATAAATAGACATATGAAAATAAATCCAGTTTATAAAAAAAAACTTTTTTTTGTTGTGTCAAAACTGAAACTTTTGTTTTCCTTTTTTTACTTTTAGCTTTAATGGGCGTGGCAGAGTTGGCGAGGGGCATTCAGTATGAGGATCCAATAAAAACAGGGTAAGAAAAGTGAGATTAAATTTTCTCAGATTTTACTATTTTTTTTTTTTTTCATCTTACGAAATAACCCATGACCTGTTGAGTCAACGTTCGCATATTTTTTTCTTTTTCCTATGTTTACTCTTTCTTTCTTATTCTCTTTCTCTTTTTTTTTATCTTATGAAATAAAAAATGACCTGTTGAGTCAGTGTTGTTGTTTTTTTGTTTTTTTTACATAGGCATCACCACTTATCAAGGCCAAGAGGCCACTCGAAGATAAAGGTTAAAGAGTGTACAGTAGAAATTGGACAATATAGTAATCGTTAGTAATGAAAATTTGGTAAATTTGTTAACAAGTGGAACG
Organism: Euprymna scolopes; assembly: GCF_053919585.1. Classification (NCBI taxonomy): domain Eukaryota; kingdom Metazoa; phylum Mollusca; class Cephalopoda; order Sepiida; family Sepiolidae; genus Euprymna; species Euprymna scolopes. The sequence continues at coordinate 47,845,645 of NC_136489.1, read as the reverse complement.
GCTCATTAGGAACTTGTTTACGTTAGACTTGAAGACAACCATATTATAGTCAGCTGGAAAGCAGGAAAACGGAAGACAATTCCATAGGCGTGCAGTTCTAAGAAAGAAGCTTTGTTCATGGAATCTACATTTAGGTTTAGGCACAGATAACGAGTAGGGGGAATTATTGATAGTGTTTTCAGCTAGACGAGTGTTTCTTGTGAAAGTTTGGCGAGGGGGGATCATAGACTGAAGCTCAGTCGAACACTTTCCATAAAAATAATGATGCAGTAGAGACAAACTCGCAACATCTCTTCTGTGAGAAAAAGGTTGCAGGGAAGAGAAAAGGATATCTCCTACGAGGCTGCAAAGTCTATTTTGAACTCGATCAAGGCAGGACAAGTCCTTTCTAGCAGTTCCTGCCCAGATGTGGCAACAGTATTCCATCTTTGGATGTACCTGGTTTTTATATAGATAGAGAATTGCATCAGCAGTTAGATATCAACTGGATTGATAAAAAGATCCCACCATTTTTCCAGCGGCCTTAGCAACAGATTTGATGTACCTGTTCCATTTGAGATCAGGAGTAAAAGTCAAGCCCAGAAGCTTGTCAAATTTTGAGGCCTCCTCAAGACGAGAGCCATTCATTTCAACTGATGCCAGATGGGGATCAGAATGTTGATGATGTAAAGAGAGAAGCTTAGTTTTAGATGCATTAAAAGTAACCAGCCACTCCTTTCCCCATTGTACCACGTGTTCAAGATCAGAGGAAAGAGAATCAGAGAGAACTTGGTTGTTTACTGACTTAGATGTGCTACCATAGATGGTAGTGTCATCAGCATAAATGTCTACAAATGATGTAAGTATGTGATTTGGAAGATCATTAATGTAGATCAGGAAAAGAGTTGGGCCCAGGATGGACCCCTGAGAGACTCCAGCATTAATACTGTGAGCTTTCTGATTTTTGCCCATCAACTACTACTCTTATAAATCTGTCAGAAAGAAATGATTTAATAATTGAGAAGACATTTCCAGCTATATCATAGCTAGAGATCTTGTGAAGTAAACCTTCATGCCATACTCTATCAAAGGCCTTAGATATGTCAAGAGCAATTGCCCTAGAAATAAATTCCCTGTTATATGTGCATTTTTTTTTTTTAATTCTCTTTTTTTCTATGTTTGCTCTTTCTTTTTTTTCTTGTTTATTTTTTTGTTTTCTTTTTATGAAATGACCCATGACCTGTTGGGTCAATGATGTACTTTTTTATTCACTTTTTGCTATTTTTGTCTTTTCTTATTTTTTTTAATGGCAACTCTGTTTGTTTCTCTTTTTTTTTTTCTTTTTTTTTTTGGAGGGGGGGGGTAATAAGTTCTATTTCTTTGAATGAGTGAACAAATAATGTTTTTATTTTGTTTGTGTATTGAAATTTATTTTGGTATTTTTTTTGTGACCTGCCCCAGCATAGTATAAACACCCTCAATCTTCCTATGTTAAGAATGGCTTTTGGAATAAACATCCTCAACCTCTTCATGTTAAGAACGGCTTTCAAGGTTGGGTGTGTGTGTTTATTCTGAAAGCCGTTCTTAACATGGGAAAGTTGGGAGTGTTTATACTACGCTGGGGAAGGTCGTAAAAAAAGTATCGTTATTTTCCTTCCTTGTCACAAGACTTGTTGCTTGAAGAAGCGCAAGTATACTCTACCCTTTCTTTTCTTTTCCTTTTAACCTCTTTCCTTTCTCCCCCCCGCCCCCAATTTTTATCATCTGTTTGCTAGTGTGTCTTTTAGCTTACTTGGTATAATCCGGTGGTTTCTGTCATTCGCCGGGCGTTGCCGAGTGAGACTCACGGAAAAATAGGCTTTAAACTGCAGAAGTACTGAAAAATCATATCATGTTACTGGTTGAATAATTAATATAATCAGATCCTTCCCAGACAAGAAAAAAATCCAGATTATCTTCGATGGTCATACATCTAAATAACATAATATTAATGCATTACCTTTAATGCATCCAAAACCAAACTCCTATCCTTACATCATCAACGCTCTGATCCCCAGCTGGCATCAATTGTGATGGATGGCTCTCATCTGGGTGAGGCCCCGTGTTTTGACAAGCTTCTGGGCTTGACCTTTACTCCTGATTTGAGGTGGAATACGTACATCAAGTCTGTTGCCAAGGTCGCAGGAAAGATGGTGGGATCCTTCTACCGCTCCAGAAGATATCTCACTACTGATGCAATTCTCTATCTCTATAAAAGCCAAGTACGGCCAAGGATGGAATACTGTTGCCATATCTGGGCAGGAGCTGCCAAAAACAGCCTATCATGCCTTGACAGAGTACAAAATAGACTTCGTGGTTTAGTGGGGGATGCCCTTTTCTCTACCCTGCAACCCCTCTCCCACAGAAGAGACGTTGCGAGCCTATCCTTGTTTTATCGTTATTTTCATGGCAGGTGCTCGTCTGAACTCCAATCCCTGGTCCCCCCTCGTCAATCTTTCACGAAAAACACCCGTCTAGCTGAATCCACTGTGAAAAATTTCCCCCACTCTATATCTGTGCCTAAATCAAAACGCGGATTTCATGAACAAAGCTTCTTTCTTAGAACTGCACGCCTGTGGAACTCTGTTCCGTCTGCCTGCTTCCCTCCGGACTACAACTTGGATGTCTTCAAGTCTAATGTTAACAAATTCCTAATGAACTGCCCCCCTAATTAAACACTTCATAAAATCTCCTCACTAACGTGATGTACTCACAATAACCCTTATCCCTGAGTGGCTTCCGGGCCTTGATAAGTGGTGATCACTGTGTGAAAAAAAAAAAAAAAAAAAAAAAAAAAAAAAGGTGTGCCCCAGGGATCGATCCTTGGGCTTTTAGAATTCCTGATATTCATAAATGACCTCCTTGATAAAATTTGCTGATAAAACCATGCTCTATAATAGATATGAAAGAAAAATGAATGTACACATTATCAAGGCAATGGCAGAAACCCTAGAAAACGACTTGCAGCCTGTAGTAGAATTGGACTGTAAGTGGATGGTAACATTCAATGCTACTAAAACTAAGTTTCTTTCTTTTAACAACTACAAAATCTGTGTGAAACAACAATGCCATGGCAAATAGCACCATTTCTGAGTTTATTTTTCAAACTTCTTGGCCTAATATTCAAGGTTACTGCAAAGAAGGTGGGCTTCCTCTGCTGTGCTAGACACCTTCAAGGCATGTAGATCTGATCTCATCTCTGCCGTACTAATTAAGAACTGCTCTTCTGAGCTAGCCCTGTCCTCTCCAAACACGTCAACAAATGCCTAATTGAGTCTTCCATCCCTGAAAGCTGGAAAATTGCCTCCGTTTGTACCAGTATTTAAGAACTGACCTACTCAATTATCAATCCTTCATTGTCCTCCCTCTTTTTGCTAAAGTCTTTGTATCTTTAATCAACCAAGAACTAGCCGACCACCTTGTACATGTTCAGCATTTTTCTGACCAACAGGATGGATTTAGACAAGCAGATATTTTAACAGTCATCTCTGAACATATATACCATGTTCTACATGAGGTAGAGGAAGCTAGAGCTGTAGCCCTTGATATATTCAAAACTTTTTACAAGTTCTGGCATGAAGAGCTTCTCATGAAAATTTAATCTTATGGTATTTTTGGACAAATACTCAATATAATCAGATCCTTCTTAGACAAGAAAAAAATCAAGGTTACCCTTGATGACCGTGTATTTAGACATTATATAAATGCAGATGTTCCTCAAGGAGCGATCTTTGGACTTTTATTATTCCTGGTATTCATAAATGACCTCCTTGATAAGATTGTGTCTGAGATGGGTACATTTGCTAATAGCACCATGCTCTATAATAGATATGAGGGGAAAAGCGAATGTACACGTATCCAAAGCAATAGCAGAAACTCTAGTAAACGACCTTCAGTCTGTAGCGGAATGGGATCGTAAATGGTTGGTAACATTTAATGCTACGAAGACTGTTTCTTTCCTTTAACAACTACAAAAAACATTCAACTACCAATTGCCATGATAAATAACACCCTACTTGAGATAGCATTCAAACTCTTTCGTTTAACATTCATATGTAGCATGAATTGAAACAAATATATTGAGGACATTGCCAAAGCTGCTGCAGAGAAAGTAGGCTCTCTCTACTATGCTAGAAAATTATTCACACCTGAGAGTATCCTACATCTTTACAAAGCTACCATACATCCATGCATCGAGTATTGTTATCACATCTGGGCTGGTGCATTTATCACTAATCTCTCTCTTTTAGACATTTTTTTTTTTTTTTTTCCAAAAAGTTTCAATCCGATATATCCTGCATTATCAGTTGAGCTCCAACCTCTGTCCTATCGTTGCAATGTTTCATCCCTGTGCTTGTTTTACAAGTACTTTAATGGAAGGTGCTTTGATAAACTCATAGCACTTGTGTCCCCTCAACATACATACTCCCACCAACCTGACAAGTAGCAAAATCCCTCCCTTTTATTGTTGAGGTTTCTAGATGCCACAAAGCTTTCTACTCTAATAGTTTCCTCTCTTGGATTTCTAAACGTTGGAATTCTCTCTCTGTTTCCTGTTTCCCTGACTGTACTGACAGATGTAATGTGAACAAACATCTTGCTATCTAACTCCTCACAATCCCAAATAGTAGCCCCTTATGTCTAATATGCCATTATTTGGAGTAAAAAAGAGCCAAAAATAAAAATTTTATCAAAAGTAATTTGATGGGCCTGACATAACTTATACTGTTAAGTATGCAGTTTGTGCTACTAAATATGTGACACAATGAGGAATTTTCTAGTGCAATTTTTATTAAGCTCAATTTATTATAGAATAATTAATTTAAAGAAATTGGAGTCCACACATTTGGGGGTGGGGGCAAAGTTTTTTTTTTTTTTAAATGATTGATTCAAATGGTCATATACCTTGTATTTTAGTGACAGTCCCAGAACACCTGAATGACAAGTGAATTTTCAAAACTTCTGTAACAATAATATCTTGCACACTTGTGTTGCAATATTTGTTCTTGTTCATGGACAGTTTTTTTTGTAGAGGGGGGGGGGGGCAGAACCAACCATTTATCCAAGTTGTGTTATCTGTATTGTTTGGATTATTCAAACTACTGTTCTCATCTTGAGTGTTATTCTGCAAGGACCCATGACATAGTGGATAAACTACTTGGTAAAATTCAGTTGTAAGTGACACACTTCCAGAGATTGAACGTTCAATCTTCAGTGCGCGCAACACTAAAAAAAATACAATTGCAGATTACTTAGGACTTCTACCCAGTCATGGCTGATGGAATGAGAACATGCTACCTTCGATTAAATAAAAGGTTAAACAAGATACACCTGAAGAAAGTCAGATGTTACATCAACTGAAACGTTATGCAACTAACACTCAAGATGAGAACAATAGGTTGAATAATCTAAATACCAATCCTCATTTTAAAAAAATCAGAAACAGAAGAAGTTGTATCAATATTTAATAATAAAGTTTTGTGGATTTTGAAAACACCGCATGGACGTGAAAGATTAACAAAACACTCTAAATGCATGTCATCCTTGAATATCAAACCATATTACATTATTGTCTTGTGCGTTTACATAAATTGCCTACAAAAAAAAAACAACTGCCAATTTGATTGCAACTAAAAGTTTCATGCAATCCGTTAAATGCTAAAAACATTTTTAATTTCCTTTTTCTTGCAATAAATGAATAAACTTGGAGTGGGTGTTATCTTGTATATTTCATTTACTTAAAAAGTGGAACTATAGTTACTTAACTTGAACTGCACCCCCCCTCTCGTCTCCATCTCTCTATCCTTTTTATAGTCACTGAGATTTAAGCTACAACATTTATCCATCTTCAAATCTTTCCTATGTCATGATTAAATTAGCGAATCCACTATCTTGCTTATGAGGCTTTAACTGTACATAAAATCATGTGAAACACATAGTATGACCCACATCACGTAACAATCATACATCTACAATTACTTTCTAGTAATAAATGAATAAACTTCATCTCAAAATGTATAAAACTTTTTTGTATCTTTGTTTTGTGCACCACCTGAATTTTATCTTTTTTCGTTTCTTTTTTCATTTCTTTGTCCCCAGTTGGCGCCCCCCACGTTATATTTTAAATATGTCTGAACACCGTCATGCAAAAGTCCGTAAAAAGGGCCACATTTTAGTGGAGGGAGAGGAACTTCCAGCACCAATCAAGACATTCCGAGAGATGAAATTTCCAAAAGCCATCATTAATGGTCTGAAGAAAAAGGGAATTACACATCCGACTCCAATCCAAGTACAAGGACTTCCAACAGTGTAGGCAGAAAGTCGTTGTATTTGACCATCTTTTTTTTCTTGTCTTATTTTGTTTTCGATGTTAATAATTTTTGTTTAATCAACCTTTTTATATAGGGTGATTTCTCCTTACCAGCACAAAACCCCACTTAAAAAATAAAATGTGACCCATGGAATCATTAATAAAATTTCATAGTCTAACCATATTTGTTACAAAGAAACTTCAGTCTGTCTGAATTGTCTACCAAATTTCAGCCATGAATATGTAAGAATCTTTGTTTGATAAATATGCTTTAGTGATCATATAATCAGTAGGAATGGGCTTCACACTCATCAAACCTTAATTCCCTTGGTTTTTATCTGTAAGACTACCTCAAAGATAATGTCTATTAAAACAACATGCAGATTATTCCTGAACTGAAGAAGGCCATCACAATCCAAATTAATCGTATCCAGATGCACTTGCAACACACAGGTGCACATTTAAAGCATGAATCAGTGAACATAAACAAAACAAAAACTGCTGGACATTCATGAATGAAATTTGGTGGACAAGTCAGACATTTAACAGATTTGAAATAACAATTTGTATGAGGTAAATATTGTAATCTACATGTTTCAAACAGTTTCCCCTCTCTTGAGTGCTGCCATTTTTGCAGTATTTCAAATCTACTCTACAGCCATCTTCGGATGCATTATATCACAGATAGTAATCGTGTGTGAATTTCAAACTGAACACTTTGTTGTAATCCCCCCCTACTGTTGGCATTGGTTTCCCTGATATTTTTCCAGTTAGAATTCTATGTGCAAAGACATTGGATACTTACAAGAGGAACCATGTGAAGGTTGCCAACATCCTAAAAGAAAATGTTTCTGTGGAATAAACTGGATTTGAACTTGGCACACCCAGGTTGTAAAATTTGCAAGAACTAAGATGAGGAGGGCAATGTTCTAAAAAGAGTAAATCGTGAAGAATTTTATTTTGGTGCAGATAAAAATTTCTGTGCAAATTTCTGAATAATTTTGAAATAATTTTTCATTGCAGACTTAAATGATTGTTTCTTTTTTGATTTTGTAGATTGTGCGGTCGCGATATGATTGGTATTGCTTTCACTGGATCGGGGAAGACCTTGGTCTTTACATTACCCATTCTGATGTTTTGCATCGAGCAAGAGAAACGCCTGCCTTTCATAAAAAATGAAGGACCTTATGGTTTAATTATTTGCCCATCTGTAAGTGGGAAGGATCTTTTACTTTTTCTTTAACCAAAAAACAAAACCTCCTTACTCAAAAGAATCCTGTTTTTCTTTGTCCATTTTTGTCCGCATTGCAAGCAATTCTATTTAATCAAACTAATCTTTGTTTGATATCTGTTTAAGATAAATTAACAACCAATACTGTTAGATTGAGCATATTGTTCTTGTTTAGAATTTCCTTATATTGGAAACAAAAATAAAGAAAAATCTGTGCTGTACATATGTGATGAAACGAAAATATAATATTCCAAAAATCATGTAAATTGATCAAGTAGTTTTATAAGAAAATCACTATTAAACGATTAGTTGGAATTTACAACAAATCTAGCAAGTTTGAATTCTTGTTATCTCCTTTTGTTTTCTTTTTTAAATTTTCTTTCAAAATGGTCGCTAAAACAGACATTCTTCAGATAATCATGAAATTCGATTTTTTTTTTGTACGTGAAGTTCACCACTTATCAAGGCCCAGAAGCCACTCGGGGATAAGGGTTATTTTGTGTAGAGTAATTCATTAGTATTAGAGATTATTTTGTGTATAGTATTCATTAGTATTAGAGATTATTTTGTGAACAGTATTCATTAGTATTAGAGATTTGATAATACTTGGGGGGGCGGTTCATCAGGAATTTGTTTATGTTGGACTTGAAGACATCCATGTTGAAGTCAGGAGGGAAACAGGCAAGCGGTAGAGAGTTCCACAGGCGTACACTTCTAAGAAAGAAGCTTTGTTCATGGAATCTACGTTTTGGTTTTGGCACAGCTAAAGAGTGGGGAAAATTTATTACAGTGGTTTCAGCTAGACAGGTGTTTATTGTGAAAGATTGGCGAGGGGGGGACCAGGGATTGGAGCTCAGACGAGCACTTGCCATGGAAGTAATGATAAAGCAGGGACAGACTTGCAACGTCCCTTCTGTGAGAGAGAGGTTGCAAAGAAGAGAAAACTGCATCCCCCACTAAGTTACGAAGTCTATTTTGTACTCTGTCAAGGCAGGATAAGCTGTTTTTAGCAGCTCCTACTCAGATGTGGCAGCAGTACGCCATCCTTGGACGTACTTGGCTTTCATATAAAATAGAGAACTGCATCAGCAGTGAGATATTTACTGGAGCGGTAGAAGGATCCCACCATTTTTCCAGCGACTTTGGCAACAGACTTGATGTTCGTGTTCCATTTCAGATCAGGAGTAACGGTCAAGCCCAGGAGCTTGTCAAAACATGGGGCCTCCCTAGACAAGAGCCATCCATTTCAATTGATGCCATATGGGGATCAGAGCGTTGATGATGTAAAGATAGGAGCTTGGTTTTAGATGCATTAAAGGTAACCAGCCCCCCCCCCCTGTACCACGCGCTCGAGATCAGAGGAGAGAGAATTTGAGAGAACTTTGTCATTTACAGCCTTTGATGTGTTGCCGTAGATGGTCATATCATCAGCATAGATGTCAACGAATGATTTATGTGTTTAGGGAGATCATTGATGTAGATCAGGAAAAGACTTGGACCCAGGATGGACCCCTGAGGGACTTTAGCATTAATACTGCGGGCCTCTGATTTTTGTCCATCAACCACTACTCTTCTGAGCCTATCAGAGAGAAATGATTTAATGATTGAGAAAACATTTCCAGCTATACCGTAGCTGGAAATCTTGTGAAGTAGGCCTTTATGCCATACTTTATCGAAGGCCTTTGATATGTCAAGAGCAATTGCCCTAGAAAGGAAACCTTTGTCAAGCAATTCGCTAATCCTATGAGATATAACCATTAGCACATCTGCTGTAGATCTTGCAGAACGGAAATCATATTGTGTGTCACTAAGAAGATTATTTCTGCTGAGGTGGTTGACTACTTCTCTATTTCATATGGATTCCAGCAACTTACTCATGACACACAGGAGACTTATTGGTCTGTACTGAGAGGGAGATTACTTATCACCTGAATTCTTAAATACAGGGCATACTGATGAGGTTTTCCAGGGTGTTGGAAAGCACTTCTTAAGACAATGCTTAAACAGTTTTGTAAGTATGGGAGCAAGTTCTGGTTGAAGCTTTTTTAACACTATAATCAGGATTCTTTCAGGGCCAGTTGCTTTACTGGAATCAAGGTTCTTTATTAGCTTGGCGACCTCACGCACAGATATTTGTATGTTAACTAGCATGTTGTGTGTTATAGGAGGAAATACGGGGAGTTAATGGCCTTCGTCGCATAAATGTAGAATTAGCTGCAAAGTTCTTTGCAAATAGTTTGGCCTTGTCTGATGCTGACGAGATGACCTCAGGTCCATTGATAATGGTTGGGATAGAACGCATGCTTCTGTTCAAGATCCTGTTTGCTATTTGCCAGAACTGGTGGGAACCAAGCCGCTGCTCAGCTACTTTGGGTTTAACAGACTGAGCATATAGCTCTCTTGCATTTTTTATTACTCTTTTACAGTGATTGCTGGCAGTCCTGAAAGCAGCTTTAGTCTCAGTGCATCTATTATGTTGGTCGCTATGGAAAAAGTGATTTCTGTGCGCGATGGCAGCAGCACATTCTGAGGAGAACCATGGCTGGCTGTTAGGTTTTTGTTGGAATTTTTGGATGGTATGAATCGGTTTATGCCTACAATTAACCATTCGGTCAGGTCTGATATAGAGAGAACACATCCTTTTTAAACATGGAATGCAGAAGTAGATCAGATATGAATGTACGGAAGCTATCCCAGTCAGCCATAGAGTATCGGTATACAGTACGGTGGAGAGGTACGTCTGGGGACATTACATTTCATTTTTATCTTAACTGATATAACGGAATGGTCAGAGGATCCTAGAGGAGATAGAACGGAACATGAACATAGCTCAGGGGAAGTTGAGAGAAAAAAGTCTAGAAGGCTTGAATACTGACCGGTAGTATCGAGCACACAGGTGGGCTCGCAAACAGTCTGAGTTAGGTCATAGGCAATGGCAAAATCATGACAGAACCTCCCCTCATCATCTGTCTTATTTGAGTGGGTCAGCCATGCCATGTTATGGACATTGAAGTCACCGCAGATGTGAATGTTAGTCGAGGGATGTGCAGACAGGATGTGGTCTCAGATATACTCTTAAAGATAGTAACTCCGCTGTTGTGGGGTCAATAGAGGGCAAATATAAATTTTCTATTTACAACTACTAAAACTACTAGATTAATTTACGTTACTTTTGGAACATGATATTTTTATCTACATTCTAAACAATTCTTTTTATTCAATATAATATTTGTTTTATAGCTATTCAAGTTAAGATAAAATACCATACCGTTAGATGGAACAGACTCCATCTTGATAAAACTAGTATTCAAAGGGAAGTAACGCTTTGCTCTTTCTTATTTGTTTTGATGAAAACAGCATTTTGGAAAGCAGTTATCTGCCCTTACATTCAGCAGCCAAGAATGGGGAAAAACATTTCTAACGGACGTTTGTTCAGCCACTACAATTAAATTTCATAGCAATTTATTATCAGTTGTATCATTATATAAAAAGCACTTTGTTTGTGTGTGTAAGTTTGTTCTCTACGAACTTGGAAACAGCTGGCCCGTTTTTTTTTATTTTTTTTATTTCACAGGAAAATACCTGATTTATCTGGAAGTGTTCTTACATAAATTTTATAAGACAGGGGCGCATTCGCAATAAATGTTTCTGTTTAGAGCACAATTGAACCATAATACTTTATTTTTGCATTTTAAACTTTAAGTGAAGTTATTATTTACAGATAATCAACAGTAGATTCTCTAGAGTGCAATGTAGACTACAACATATTGTGGATTGTCACTGCAGGGAAGCATGTGAAGCTTCCTTCTGATACACTGTGGTGGGGTTGGCTCCTTAACTAGAACAGGTTAACTAACGATAAAAAAAAATGCCAGAAATTATTCTCTATTAAAGTAGATAAACTTAGGACTTTATTTAAGTAGTATACTTAATATATACTATTACTGCAAGCTTGCCTGTATTGAAAATGCTTGCTTCTTGTTGGCAAATCAAACCATCTAATATAGTTAGCCTTATGTTCAAGTACATTCGAAATATAATACAGTGCAAAGAAACAGTTACTCATGAAAACGAACCTCCTAAAGTAAAACCTTGAATAATTATCTAAACTCGAATGTAAATTAATATTAAGCCGACTTTACAAATTGATAATAGTTAATTATTGGATTTTAATTAATTATAAGATGAAACTCTAATGATTTAAACTCGATAGATAACGACAAACTTCCACCCATTAATATGGGAGGGGAGATTATCATCAAAAGTGTCCTGAATTGCTAACTTAGCGCCGGACTTAATACTTAGATATAAATAAGTCACTTGTCCCCATTCCCCCCCCCCCGTTTTTTTTTTTTTTGTTTTTTTTTAAATGGAGAGTAGATAATACAGTGGATGTGTTATCGGCAGCTCCAGTAACTCTCGCTTCTCCTATTTTGTCATTCAGTCCTCATTCAATGAGTGATTTTTCTGACAAAGGGTGAAGAAAAAGCTGCTTAAAGGTCGATAGTACTTGGTGACCAGTAGTCTGAGATGTCAGAAATTTTTCTGTCTCTGTCTGTCCTTGTGGCCATGTCACTAGTAAGGGTGCTGGAGGTAAACGTTTTGTCTGGGCTGACGTTATCCGCCTGATAGTCAGGGACCCGAACCTTGGATTAACCACTAAGGAGGCTGTCCTATCAGCAGGCGCAAAGTACTGGGACTGCTGTATTGCCATTTGGTGAGTGGATCTGGACCATGCAGAAGTCTCTGGTGGGGCCTCTCGATGCCATACTAGTGGGTAATTGTTACGGCTTTACCTTTTCGTGTGCTACAAATAAAAAAATTTTCCTGTCTTTTTCTCTCTTACTTTCCCTCTCTGTACTGCTCTAACCAAGTATGCTGGCCTATTCCACAAATCCCAAAACCTCAACATGAAATATCTCCAGAATAAAAACTCAAACCTAGAACCCCATCTTCCAACGTAGACCCCTACTACCAAGTCTCCTTCTCCAACATCAGGGGTCTACGTTCCAACCTTCCAGAGGTTGAAACCCAATTACAGGAGACGAAACCGGACATATTATTTCTAAGTGAAACTGGAATAGGGCCGACCACTTCCCTAGATGAGTTCATAATTAACGGATGCTCTAATTTAACAGCTAAATCTGACACCCAAGATCGCCATGGACATGGAATATATGCCTATATTAAGGATGGCTTCCCATGTGGCAGGGATATCTCTAGAGAAGATCCTAATTTACCCTATATGTGCTTCAGGGTTGCACTTGTTAACACCACTGCATTTATATTTGCCCTCTATAGATAGGCCCCACAACAACGGAGTTACTATCTTTAAGAGCATACCTAAGAAAATAGACCACATACTGTCTTCACATCCCTCGGCTAACATCCACATATGTGGTGACTTCAACGTCCATAACGTGGAATGGCTGACCCATTCAAATATGACAGATGATGAGGGGAGGTTTTGTCATGATTTTGCCATTGCTTATAACCTCACTCAGATTGTTCGCGAACCAACCCGTGTGCCCGATACACCCGGTCAATATGCAAGCCTCTTAGACCTTTTTCTCTCAACTTCCCCTGAGCTATGTTCATGTTCCGTTCATTCTCCTCTAGGATCCTCCGACCACTCCGTCGTATCAGTTAAGATAAAAACGAAATGTAAGAAGCCCCCAGACGTACCCCTCCACCGTACTGTATACCGATACTCTATGGCTGACTGGGATAGCTTCCGTACATTCATATCTGATTTACCTCTGCACTCCATGTTTAAAAAGGAAGTGTCCTCTATAGTATCAGATCTGACCGAATGGTTAATTGTAGGCATAGACCAATTCATACCATCTAAAAAATTCCAACAAAAACCTAACAGCCAGCCATGGTTCTCCCCAGAATGTGCTGCTGCAATCGCGCACAGAAATCACTTTTTCCATAGCTACCAACGTAATAGATGCACTGAGACTAAAGCTGCTTTCAGGTCTGCCAGCAATCACTGTAAAAGAGTAATAAAAAATGCAAGAAAGCTATATGCTCAGTCCGTTAAATCCAAGGTAGCTGATCAGCGGCTTGGATCCCACCAGTTTTGGCAAATAACAAATAGGATCCTGAACAGAAGTGTGCGTTCTATCCCAACCATTATAGGTCATCTCGTCAGCGTTAGACAAGGCCAAACTATTTGCAAAGAACTTTGCAGCTAATTCTACCCTATGCGACGAAGGCCATCAACTGCCCATACTTCCTCCTATAACACAGAACAAGCTAGGTAACATACAAATATCCGTGCATGAGGTCGCCAAGCTAATAAAGAACCTAGATTCCAGTAAAGCAACTGGCCCTGATGGCATCCCAATTATAGTGTTAAAAAAGCTTCAACCAGAACTTGCTCCCATACTTACGAAACTATTTAAGCGCTGCCTTAAGAAGTGCTTTCCGACTCCCTGGAATACCTCATCAGTTTGCCCTGTATTTAAGAATTCAGGTGATAAGTCATCTCCCTCTCAGTACAGACCTATAAGTCTCCTGTGTGTTATGAGTAAGTTGTTGGAATCTATATTAAATAGAGAAATAGTCAACCACCTCAGCAGGAATAACCTTCTTAGTGACACACAATATGGTTTCCGCTCTGCAAGATCTACTGCAGATGTGCTGACGGTTATAGCCCACAGGGTTAGTGAATCTCTTGACAAAGGCTTCCTTTCTAGGGCAATTGCTCTTGACATATCAAAGGCCTTCGACAAGGTATGGCATAAGGGTCTACTTCACAAGATTTCTAGCTACGGTATAACTGGAAAATTCAATCATTAAATCATTTCTCTCCGATAGGCTCATAAGAGTAGTGGTAGATGGACAAAAATTGGAGGCCTGCAATATAAATGCTGGAGTCCCTCAGGGGTCAATCCTGGGCCCAACTCTCTTCCTGATCTACATCAATGACCTCCCTAAACACATACTTAAATCATTCGTTGACATCTATGCTGATGACACGACCATCTACGGCAACACATCAAAGGCTGTAAATGACAAAGTTCTCTCAAATTCTCTCTCCTCTGATCTCGAGCGCGTGGTTCAGTGGGGGAAGATGTGGCTGGTTACCTTTAATGCATCCAAAACCAAACTCCTATCCTTATATCATCAACGCTCTGATCCCCAGCTGGCATCAATTGTGATGGATGGCTCTCGTCTGGGTGAGGCCCCGTGTTTTGACAAGCTTCTGGGTTTGACCGTTACTCCTGATCTGAAATGGAACACATACATCAAGTCTGTTGCCAAGGTCGCTGGAAAGATGGTGGGATCCTTCTACCGCTCCAGAAGATATCTCACTACTGATGCAATTCTCTATCTATATAAAAGCCAAGTACGTCCAAGGATGAAATACTGTTGCCATATCTGGGCAGGAGCTGCTAAAAACAGCCTATCCTGCCTTGACAGAGTACAAAATAGACTTTGTGGCTTAGTGGGGGATGCCCTTTTCTCTACCCTGCAACCTGTCTCCCACAGAAGAGACGTTGCGAGTCTATCCTTGTTTTATCGTTATTTTCATGGCAGGTGCTCGTCTGAGCTCCAGTCTCTGGTCCCCCCTCGCCAATCTTTCACGAAAAACACACGTCTAGCTGAATCCACTGTCAAAAATTTCCCCCACTCTATATCTGTGCCTAAATCAAAACGCGGATTCCATGAACAAAGCTTCTTTCTTAGAACTGCATGCCTGTGGAACTCTGTTCCATCTGCCTGCTTCCCTCCAGACTACAACTTGGATGTCTTCAAGTCCAATGTTAACAAATTCCTAATGAACCGCCCCCTTAATTAAACACTTCATCAAATCTCCACACTAACGTAATGTACTTGCAATAACTCTTATCCCTGAGTGGCTTCCGGGCCTTGATAAGTTGGTATCACTGTGTAGTAAAAAAAAAAAAAAAAAAAAAAAAAAGGGCAATTATTTTATTTGATTAAAACATGTCTGATTTCACAGATAATAAAAGTATGGCAAGGGTGAACATTTGTTGATTTTGATTCAATCCTGGACAATGCTCGTTTATATAATAAATAATTATTGTTGATCTACACAGAATTGTTTTTATTCAAATTATTTCTTTATATTTGTTTTTTGCTGCTCTAAAAAAACTAATTTATTTCACATACATTCGTATATTGTACTTTTTCTATAAAAAGATACAGTTTTAATCAAAAGAATGCTGGGTTTTTCTTTGTCCATTTTTATCTGCATTGCAAGCAATTCTATCTATTCATACTAATGTTTGTTTTATAGCTATTTAAGTTGAAAGGCAAAAGATAAAATAGCAACTATATTGTTAGATGTTACACGTTCCATTTTGAGAATGTAATTCTTTGCCCTTTGTTGACCAAAACAGCATTTTCTTAATAGATCACCAAAATTAAGCTATGTGGAACCTCGTCAGTGACCTTTTGTAAATACCAGGCAATTTATATGAGATGATGGTGACAACCTAAAAATTGAGGTTATCTATAAATATAAAAGCGAAAATGTATGTATATTTGTATGTGTGTTCGCTTTTTCAAAAGGCTTTTTTCAGAGAAGCGGTCGGTCGGTTCACAACTTTTTAAAACTTTTTATATCACATATAAATCGTAATATCTCACAGTTAACAACGAAGCTCGCCTGTCTATTTAATTTGCTCGATTTTGGGAAGATAAATATTCAACATTTGTTGCTTGCCACATGTGGGTTAGTCTTTTTCCTATAACATCTTGGGGGGGGGGGAAGCGTTCAGCAGTAAATGACATACTATCCCGCAGTCAAACTTGACCTCATTAACTCCTTAAAACGGGCACCTGCCAAATCCAAGTAATTAAATAAATTCAAACGTGTTTCCGTTAGCATCTCGCGTTGGGACAATGGTTAACGTCGCACGTTTCTTGTTTTTTTTTTCACACTTTAATTTACAACTTTGCCTCAAGGGTTCGGGTTCGATCCTGATACTTACTTTTTTTGGTTACAGTTTTGGTAAGTAGTTAGGCTCGAACCTGAAGCCTCGAGGTGAAGGTGGAAAATAAAGTGTGAAAAAACCTGACACGTTACCCGCTCGACCAGCAAGAAAGAGTAACTGAAACACGTTTGAATTTATTTAAGTATTAAAAACAGAATTGACATGTGCCCGCAATAAAATTTAACTCCACTACTTCTATTTGACCTCATTAATGAGGTCAAATAGAAGTAGCGGAGTTAAATTTTACTGCGGGGCAGCTTTTGGGTTTGTTTATCTAACTTTGGCTGGTTGTTTCCCCAAGATGTTGGGGGGGGGGCAGCTCCCCATAAAAAGGGGATTGTCCAAATTGAATAGCAATTTATTAATTGTCTATAGTTCTGGGATGAGGTGATTTCATTATGGATTTCGTTTTTTTGACTCACTTCCTCATCTTCGGTGTTTTTTCCACTACGTTTCGAGTATAGAACTGAACACAATTTGGGAACCTCTAATCATAAGAGAGAACCTAGAATAACAACTTAGGTTTAACAGTACCCAAAAAAAATTGATACATCATTGTCCTAGTGACACATGGCCGAGGCGACTAAGATGTTGGAACAGACATTGCAAGTCTCCAAGGTGCTGAGTTCAATCCTGAGCGAAAGCAGTGGCAGTGACAACACAATGACAGCGATAGACACAGCAGTAACAGCATTAAGCGGTAGCAGCAGGGACAGCCTGAATGGAACGAGAACATGGTACCCCCGTAACAATAAAGGGTTGGGTTCGAAATTCCAAAAAAACAGTTCCCGAGTTCGAGATACACCTGAAGAAAGCCGAAGGATGATACGGCCAAAACGTAATGGGAAAACACCGAAGATGAGGAAGTGAGTGTGAAAAACAAAATCCATAATGAATAGCAATTGTCTGATATAAGGAGTTTGCCCCCACATTGATCAAAGTTGATTGCTACTGGACCTTCCCCGGTGCAATTGCCAGGAACAGTGCTTAGATTGAATTAGTTTCGGTTTTATACAAAAAAAGCTAAACGAACACAAGATGGTCTGAAATAGTAAGAATTTTTTAAAAATCAATGTAAATAAATCTAGACGCGACCCGCGTTCCCAAATCGTACATATTATGATCTAGGGGATATATAAACACTTCTAAGACATACTACCCCCCCCCCCCTTGCACCCCGAGACCCCCCCCCCCCCCCCCCCCCGTCTGAATTTATTGTTTTCAAATTGCAAATTCAATATTTTAGTGAATTTTTTTTTGTTTTTTAAAACGATTTCAGCGAGAACTCGCCAGACAAACACATGAAATTATTAAATATTATTGTGGTTGCATGGAAGACGATGGCTACCCGGCTCTTCGTTGTGCTCTGTGTATCGGTGGAATGCCAGTCAAGGATCAAATTGAACTTATCAAAAGGTAAACATCTGCAGATTTCTATTTTGTTTTATTAGAAACAACTGACAAACTTGGTCAGCAAATTTTGAGGGCGGGGGGGCTTATGTTGTGTAGCGGGGGGTTCATATTGGAGACACATATAATGGGGACTCAGAGCAGAGATAACGGCAATGATGATGATGACGACGATGATGACAATACTGAGGGAGACACATTTATATCAGAGCTGAGAGAGATGCAAATTCATTATTGAAGGAATGTGCAATACCGTTCTTTTAAATCGCAACGATGACTGTGACAATTCTTGGGGACTTCATATTATTACGGAGCTGGGACATATATGTAACAATTCTTGTTGCATAGAGGAGGGGAGATACATTATTGATGATGGAGGAGGGGACATTACGTGGAAGGGGGAGTTATACAAAGTTCATTACAAGATGATGATAGAGAAAACACATTTACCTTTCAGTTGGTGGAATGTGCCAACACAAAGATAAGCAGTTACAAAACATAGATGGTGATTTCTTTATTCATCGGCCAACCGATTGATTGATGATGTCAGGGATTCAAGCCTTTTTGACTACATGGTCTACTCTTCCACCCTTTGCCTCTAAGGGCATCAGCTTCACTTTCTGACTCTCTCTCTCTCTCTCTCTCTCTCTCTCTCTCTCTCTGGCTGTGAGTGTGTCTCTCTCAAATTTCAAACCCCATCTCAATATATTGAGAATCACCTTTGTTTATGACGTCAGAGGTGTGGTCTCAATGTGACTTTATCACGTTTCAATTCACCCATGCCCTTGCACACGTATTGACACCCCTCTGTTAAACAAAAGGAATCTGTAAATTAAATTGTATCATTTAACCTATTTATTATATTACATTTTCAACTTTGTTATTGTTCATTCTTTTAACTGACATATTTAACATCCAGTTATTTCTAAGAGAATAGACAATCGCTCTATCTCTGACATAAATAATATTTAGTTATTTGCATTCCTAGGATGTCAATATCTATATCTTTTAACACTTGCCTACAGGGTTCGATTCTAGACTTTTCCTAATATCATTTTCACTTATCTAGTCTGTCTTCTTATTTACATGAGAAGGGGATAGTCCTTCTTATGTAACACTTATCCAGAATTCCACTTAATTAAAAAAAATAAAAATACAGAAAAAATTTTATGATGTACATACCTGTCATGGAGCGAAAAAAGTCATATTCCAAGAATCACATAAATTGATCAAGTATATTTTTTTTTAATTTTTAGAGAGAAAATCATTTTTATGATTTTTAGCGATTTTAATAGTACATTGTAACCATTATTGAACTCGGTAGTTCAAAGTGAGTTATCTCCCCATTGTTTATTAAACATAACTGATCTCGCTTCGTCATAAAATTTTATTTTCTTTGTTAAAAAAAACTACTTGATCAATTTACATGATTTTTGGAATATAGCATTTTCATTCCATGATAGGTGTGTACATCATAAAGATTTTTCTGTATTTTTGTTTTTGAATTAGTTTGAATTTGTAATTTGTGTAAACCTTAACTTGGCAGTACACAAAAAAATTTAAATTCTTTAAAATATCTCAATAGTGGTATACATAGAAAGAGCTTGATAAGTTAAGAAAGAATTTTTTTTTAATTTTAAAATCTGATTAAAATTAAAGAAGTTGTGACTATTTTTGTACATTGCACGTTTGGACATTTTCCCTCTTTAAGACCATATGCGTTTTGTCACATTTTTTACACTACTTTTTCAGTAAAAATGCCATATCTTTGTTAAAACACACGATTAAGCAACAAAGTTTACCATACAAATGCATTTTTGTGCTAGGAATCAGAATATGCCACTGAAAATCTCAAGAATTTAATAGTTTCTAAATAATTTACAGTAAATGCACATAAGTATACTGCAATTCCTTAAAAATGTATCTATTAAAAAAAAAAAAAGAAGTTAGAAAACTCAAAGTTGAATTTTAATGCATTTTATGTACAAATAACTGAAATCTAAATTTAGGACTGTTTAAAAATGAATATATTGCAATATTTCTTTGGTCATTGTAGATTAACACCATTTGTTTCCCCCCACCTCCCATCTGGTCATCTCTCCAAAATATGATTCTACCTTTTTAGGCAATTACGTGTGAACATTCTGATAAACAAAAATTATTTTAGAAGTTAATGTAAATTGATTCATTTTGGGCCATTCTAGTATAGGCAGTTAACCATTTTTCTATGGGAAATAAATCCTGGGTTTTTAAAGATGATTATGTGTGGTTTTTAGAAGGTCTTTGTGCAATTATGGAAGGATGGGGAGGCTTGCCACTCTGACATTGGGTTAGGACCAAGGGAAATTATGTGTGAAACTCCTGAAGACTTGATAGAAACAAAACAAAAAACAATTTTAGAATTTAGAATGAGGGTTGGTTTCACATAAATGTAAAATAATTCACCATTTCGAAACCATTCTAGCGTTGTAGGACAGTTAAACAATTTATTTTTGTGGGAGATGAATCGTGTATTTTTAAGGAAAGATCTCTTTTTTTTTTCCTTTTTTTTTTTTTTTTAGACGATAATTTTACTTGGTGAGGAGCTTGCCGCTCTGACATTATTGTTAGCGCTAAAGAAGATTGTAGAAGAAGGTTTGCCACTCATACCTAGGGTTATAGGTAGGATTATTTACGGTTACTGATTCATAATTATTGGCTTTTGAAAATATTATGGCTTAGATTTTGAACATCAAATTACTTTTAAATAAGCAAACTTAGGTAAATAAGGGTGTGAAACTTTACAAGAATTAAGACAAGCAAACAAAAATAAAGCTTATTTAAAACAAGTGATGTCACTCTAACAGAAAACATGACGTTTTGGAAAAGTATCAAGTATTTTTGCCCACTTATTTAAATATATAAAAAAAATTGCTAAAGCTGAAAAATCGTTAATAAATTTTGAATGAGTTTGATTTTTATTTTCAATTGCATTTCATATTGTTTTTTTTTTCCGAGTGACACATTATTTTGTTTTTAAACTTTCTAATTTAAAATGTTTTTTATTTCTTAATTTCACTAGAAACTGAGCACCCTCACAAATATTTAAATATTGATTTTTTTTTTTTTTTTTTTTAATCTGGTAAGTTAGTGTCTATCTGATAATAATCCACTGAAAAAAAATTGTAAAAAAGACAAAAAAATAGGGAGGCGGGGTACCACTCATATACATGAACCAAAAAAATAATTTCACATTTTCGATTGTTCAAAGCAAAGTACTGTTTAATACACCATTAAAAACTAATGCAATGGATAAAGTGCATGCAACTTATAGGTTTAGAAGGCTTATTTTCTCGTCTTTTTAATCATATAAATATTTTTAAAAATTTGACTAGAAATATTGAGAAATTGCAAGTTGAGATTGTTTTAATAATTATATATTCTGATAACTGAATAGCCCTGATTAAAACTAATTATATTCTGATAACAATATAGCTCTAACTAAACATGTAAGAACATTTTTATATTCATATTTTCAATTATTTAAAAAAGAAATTGTTCTGCAATAAAAATTTTAAAAAATAAACCAAAAAAAATGTCGCTTTACAGCCATGCTATCACTGTTGCTGATGCTGCTACTAATACTACAAAACAATTTTCTATCAAAAGTCAATAGAAACATTTTTTTTTGCCAAGTATCATCATTTTAAATTGCTAGAGAAAACAAGATATAATTATACTTTTAATGAATAAAAACAGTAAAAAGATTGTTTTATTTACTAGTGGGTGTCTGAAGAAATTTTTTTCCAAAATTTTCAATACTCATCATGTTGAAGTTTTTTTTTTATTTTAACACAATAAAAAAAAAAAAAACTGGTCAAAAGTATTTCAGACACCCCAAACTGTTAAGTGACATCTTTTCTGATTAGTTTCCAAATTTCATGACAAAATTGTTAATACAAATGCAGTACGAGCATTTACAAGTCAGGAGAGGGGGCTCTTTACAAAATCTTACTGAAACACATTTTTATGATGTTAACATTTTTATCACTTTATTTGTTTAAAACTCTTAAAATATGTAATGTACATTGTTATTTATTAATTCATTTGAAAGTATGTGTATTTCTGAAGAAAATGGTGGTATTTTGAGGACGTAAAGTGCCTTGGTTTTTAAAATATGATAGAACCCTCTTGAAATCTGTGATTATCCAAAGCCTTTTATCATCCGTGCGTATTGCTACTTAACTCTCACAGACTATTGCCTACAGTAGCAGTGGGTTACAAATTAAATGTGAGCTCCAACTTTGGGATCACAGATGTAATGTCGTCTAGTCTTAGACCCTTTAAAATTATTCAGGCATTCACTGAATACTAGAATCGTGCATATATCATCAAATTTAGAGGTGCACAAATACACGCAAATCTAAGTCCATGTGGCAACACAATTTCCACATCAACTGGTTTTCAAAACAATACTATCGCTCTCCACGATGTCTCCAAGGTTAGTGTTCTGATTGTGCTGGCTTTTTTTTTTCTCTCACTAAAGATCACCATTTGACAGGAAAAGTTTTGTTTGAAAATGTCTGTGAAAAAACTGAATCACTTTCAAAACACAAAAAAGCAAAAAAGAAATGATTACAATTTATTCCTTTAAGCATGTTGACATGCACAATTCTTAACAGCCCCTGTTTCACAGCGCAAAATCATTCATTTAATTATTATATTGATCACTACGAAACAGATGCTGTCAAAAATTGTGCATATCAACGTACTTAAAGGAAGAAATTGTAAGATGATCAATATCTTGAAATTTGGAATATAGACCTTTGTCATTTATTTGTTTTATATATATATATGTTTGTATAATTAGAATGGCTAGCTTATAATTCTTTCTGATTTAAGAGATACATTTTGGATTGGCTAGAGTATTTGTATCAGCTTAACTTTTCTAAGTTCGTGTAGGCGAGTTAAATTTGTTTACAAGCCTCAGTAACTTGCATTCCACACTTACGTTGTGTTCTCAGGCACTGTAAAAGAGACTCTCTGATCGTTTCAAATTCTTTGTTTTTATTGAACCATTATTTACTCCCTCTCGTGCTGTGATTACTATTAATGACTTCTATTTCTCCTCTCCAAAACAGAGAGAGTGTAAACCAATTTCCTTTCTCTTGATAATCATATTGTCTTTTCCTTTTCTTCCTTCTTTTTCTTTTTAACAGATTAACTTTTTGCAGAATGATAATTTAGTGCTTCTATATTATAATAACAGAAAAAAATATTGAATTTCAAGTAAAACAAATGGTAGCTATATAATTGTCATGTTGCAAATAGTAACATATCCAAAAATTACAGAAAACAATATGGTAGAAAAATAATTATTAATGAAAAACTGTGTTTGATAAAGTTTAGATAGGAAATAAATTTTGTCTGACATTTTAAATTACATTATAATCCAAAGGACCCTTCAATGTAAACAAAAGAGCCCTGATCATGGGACCATAAATGTAAACTTAGCAAGGCAGGGTTGTTTATAAACCATTAGGCACTAACCCTAAGTCCTGGTGGCAACATTTTTAACTTTGTCAAGGGTGACCAACACCCACTGGTCACTGGAAAATACTGCTCGGAATGCACAAAACGTGCATGACCATAAGTCTGTGTGGCAACACTGTTTACTTTGGCTGGCTGTACATTGCTTTGACATCATGCTGAATTCCCTTCTCACGATGGCTTGGTCTGTGTCTTCACCGTCTGGACGCCAGAGTTGACCTGCACCTCCAATCTGACAGACAATCAACAAATAAAGAAAAACCATTATTCACTGAAAGTTACAAAACTCTGATCATTCATAAGTTTCTGATTCTAAATACCAATGTTCGAGGACTGGCAGCTTCCATTAGTAAAGTTGAGGCAATCAACCCTAGTCTGGGCTTGTCTCTTTACTTGTTTTTAAACTGGAATTGTAATTTTGTTGGAGAATTTTACTGTTGCATCAATGACTGTGATTTATGTAGGAATCAAACAACGACCTTGGAGCAACACAATGAGTGGATGATCACTCTGTGTAATGAATGCATCTGGATGCACATTCATTACATGTTTTGCAACCTGTTTTTTACATTTGTGTTCGAAAACTTTTTATATGAAAATTTTTGTTTGTACATGCATGTATTTCTTTAATTTTGTTACATAACGAAGTCCATTGTTTAAATGAAAATTATTGCGTGACACCTGAAGGGTCAAAGGTGACTCCAGAATGTAAGTTGAAGAAACCTTATGACTTCAGAACATAGATTTTTTTTTGTCTCTTGGCTGGCGAGACTTCAAGCAAGAAAATATGTCTTTGATACAACCCTTAATGGGGAGCAGGTGTACACATTCTAACTAGGTATAATGAGACATGCTAATAGACAAGTTTTAGTGACACATTAAATTTTTGAGGTGATCTCAGAAAAAAGTTGACAAAATTCTTTTGTTGCAGCATTAACTGAGACCATGCAGTTGAGACTGGCCGGTGTCAATTGAGCAATGATTTTGGACCAGCACAACAAGTGGATGATGATGGCCTGTGCTGTGAATGCACACAGATACAGAAACAACAAAATGGAACCAGCTGCAACAAAGAGAGAAAAAAAATCAACATAATTACGCCGACTCCTACTGTGATCACTACTACAGAGAACAATCATACCAAAAGATGTTAAAAGTGCTGTAATATCCAACAGAAAACATTCAGTTCCTCTTTGTTAATTGTAGCAAAATTCAAAAATTGAAATATTGAATTTCAAGTGAAACTAATGGCATCTACTGAATTGTTATGTCACAGTAATGAACATATTAAAAAATTATGAAAAATGATAAGGTAAAAAATTAATTATTAATGAAAATAGTTTTCGAAGACAATTGGTAAAAATTGAGTTTTGCAAAAAAAAAAAAAAAAAGAAACCAGATTTCTAATTGTAACAAAAGGAAGGTAATCTTTTCTGAAAACTGAAAATTTTTGGCGAATTTAGAAAAACTTAATTTTCGCTAATTGTCTCCAAAAATTGTTTTCGTTAACACTTATTTTTCCACCTTAGCGGTTTTTTGTTTTCTAATTTTTGGATATTTTCATTACTGCGACATGACAATTCAGTAAATTCCATTGGCTTCACTTGTAATTCGATAATACAATATTTCAATATTTTAACGAAGAACCAAACTTTTTAATTGATTTTACAAATGATGAGGTGAAACTTGTATTCAAATTATTGTTCACATCTTAAGTGTTATTCGCATAATGTTTTGGTCAATGTAACCTCCAACCTTTTTCAGATGTATCTTGTTGAACTTGGGAATCTGTATGGAATTTTGAAGTGAAGCCTTTATTTAATCCACAAGTGTAGCGTGTTCTGGTTCTGTCAGCCATGGCTGGTAGAAACTAGTTCAGCTCAAAATTCCAAATAATTGAAATAATATGAATTATCAATCCTCATCTCAAAAGTTCAGAAACATGTTAATTTTTACCTTAACAATAACCTTGTGAGCAAATATTGTCGGCATCATATATGTGTGTGAAAAAGACAAAAGAGTAAACTAATTAAACACAGGAATAAAATCATCCAAAATGAAAGCTTTACTGGTTTCCTTTGGATCAACGAACATCTTCAAAAAACATTTAAGATTTTAAATTTATTGAAATAATGGAGAAAAAAAGCAGTAAAATCTTTTTAAAACAAAATAAATTTAAAATCCTCATTTTTTTTCTGAAGATGATCGTTGATCTAAATGAAATTTTGTGCAGATTCCCAAGTTGGACAAGATACACCTGAAGAAAGTCGGATGTTATATCGACCAAAACATTGTGAGGATATCACTGAAGATAAGAACAGTTGTCCGAATAATCCAAATATACAAATAATCAATCCTTATCTCAAAAGTTTAGAAACCTAACACTGAACCTTCCTGTTACTTACGTTTCTGAATTTTTTAGATGCAGATCGGTTATTCATATTATTTGGATTCTTCGGACTACTGTTCTCATCTTGAGTGTCATTTTGACAACGTTTCGGTCAATGTGACCTCCGACCTTCTCAATTTACTTCATGGATGTAGCAAAGATCCATGGTGTAGTGGTTAGATTATTTGGAAAAATCAATTGTAAAAGTGATATTCTCTTGAAGGTTGAAGGTTCAATTCTCAGTGTGGACAACCGAAAAATACAATTGCGAATTACTTAGGATTTCTGTCCAGTCATGGTTGACGGAATGAGAACATGTTACCCCCATGAATTAAATAAAGGATTCCATTTGAAATTTCATCCAAATTCCTGAGTTTGATAAGATACATCCGAAGAAGGTCAGAGGTTATATCGACCGAAACGTTGTGAAAATGACGCTCAAGATGAGAACAGTAATGTGATGAATCCCAATAATATGGGCTTCTTGCTTCCAATCAAATGACATCATGAACATAAATGAATTGTAGCCATTCGTTGCCTCCTCACACACCAGACAATAGGTCAATAGGTACAGCTATTCCTGATATAGAAGAAATAATTAAGTATTTTTATGTGTTTCCTGTGTCAGATCAAAAACGTAATTTTCCAAATTAAATTAAACATATAAATTGAAATTATGTTTAATTGAAAAATGAAGCTGAGGAGGGAGAGGGTGTATTTACAAAATATTCTTTGGTTTTTATGTCAGTGCTTGATAAAGTTTTCTGTTTACCTGCCCCCATTGGAAACTCCCTTCCCCTTCTTCTGTATTCTCTCCTGGGTGTCTCTAACATTAATTGAACTTAGACGAATCAGTTTTAGAATAAATTAAAATTTATTTGAATACATTTAATTGCTATCATAAATGAATGTTGTTTCTTGCTTTTTGGTTTTGCTTTTCCATTTTTTTTTTTTTTTTTTTTATAGAGGAGTTCACATTATAGTCGCTACTCCTGGCCGACTTATGGACATGTTAGACAAAAAAATGATCACATTGGATGTTTGTCGATATTTATGCATGGATGAGGCTGACAGAATGATTGACATGGGATTCGAAGAAGATGTGCGAACGATATTTTCTTATTTTAAGGTAAAAAATTTTTTTTTGTCGCACAAATTCACATTTTATCTTTAATATAAGTTTTTTTTTATAGTTTTTCTTTTTTTTTTCTGTTTTGTATTTTACCATAGATCATAATTTTAAAGTGGTGAGTTAAGGTTAAGTGGGGTTGAAGTTAGGGTTGAGGAGGGGAGGTTATGGTTAAGTATGTATGAGGTTAAGGTTGAGGAGGGAGAATAGGGTTAAGTGAGATTGAAGTTAGGGTTAGGGTGGAGAGGTTAGGTTGGGGGGGGGGAATACTTAAAAAGATTTTATTGCTTTTTTATCCCAAACAAGGCAAAGTGCCACTTGGATGTAAGGGGTTACTATTTGGGAAAAAATTTGCAGGGATACTATGTAAGGAGTTGAACAGCAGGATGTCGGTTCACATTACACTTGAACTTCTGCATGTCAGTATAGTTGAGGAAGCAGGGACTTTATTAAATTTTTTTTATTACATTTTCACCCCAAACAAGGCACATTGCCACTTTGTTGTAGGGGCTACTATCAGGGACATAAGCATCAGGGGTACTGTGTAGGGAGTTGGGCAGCAAGATGTCGGTTCACGTTGCACTTGAACTTCTGCATGTTAGTACAATCGGGGAAGCAGGGACCTGGAAGAGAATTCCAAAGTTTAGCTGTTCTGGGGAAGAAACTACTGGAGTAGAAGGCTCTCTTGCATCTAGGGATCTGTAATGTAAAGGGGTGGGATTTATCTGCTTGTCGGGTTTGTCGGGGGTATTTACATCGAGGGGGCACAAGTGCTTGCAGTTCGTCAGAGCATTCACCATTAAAGTACTTGTACCTATTTACTATGCATCCCCACGGGACAGAGTTAGACACCGGGGTCGTTTTTTAACATGGAGAAAAGGTACAAAAATAAAACATTGTCTCAGTCGTGAAGGACTAATCCTCTACCGAAAGAGAACTAAAATGGAAGTGCAGCATCTGAAGAACAAATGGTATTTATTTGCTCCCCCACTGAGCAAATTAGGCACAAGGCCGTTTTTAATGTGAGGTAAAAACTAGCTCCCCTAAAAGTAGGCAAAAAGGGGGCACTCTGGTTACCAAAAATAATAATTGTCCCCTCCATTGACTGGTACAAATTATCTTAAGTGCAGCATCTGAAGAACAGATACTACACTTTGATCTTGTTTATATATTTTATTGATTTAAAAAATTTTGAAAATACAATTAAGTAAAAAACAAAAGATTTTTAAATAACAAAATTAGGCACAAGGCCCTACAAGAGATTGGGGAGGGGAAGGGTTCAGGGTCTTTGTGACTAAAGTGATTAAAAGTAATAAATGTAGACTTTGGAGTCTTACTCTTGACTGGCAACATTTACCAAAATACCTCATTCACTCTATGGATCTTAATCTAACTAATAAATCCCCAGCATTTAAGAATCAAAAACATATTTACAATTTATAAACAGTTGTCTGCGTGTTTGTGTATGCATTTTTTTTTTTTTTTTTTTTAATTTTGTGTGTGTGCACGTGTGAAAAAATAAAATTCAATTTCATTAGAAAATAAAAAGTTTTTGAATTAAGAGAAAGATTGTTCGTGGAGTGGGGAAAAACTAATCAAAAGTGTTCATATCAAAAATAAATCCTACTGGGTTGTTAGACCCCCTTGTACTAATCTAGGTGACTAGACCCCCCACTGTTTTCCGGGGAACCGAAAACAAGCAGGGCGATCCCTAATGGGGAATGGGGAAAATACCTTAATGGAAGTGGGAAAAAACAAAGCAACGGGTGGAGGGGGGTTGGAAGGTGACCTCTGAGTGGGGGAGTGACCGGGGATGTTGAAAAAACAAGGATGTGGCACAAAGGGGATGGGCAGACTCAGAGGTTCTCTAGTACCAAAAAATAAAATCAGGAACAGGATCTCATTTGTACCACCAGTTAAGAGTCTTCTTAAAATTACTTAGCTAGAACCTAAGCGGGATGGGTTCCGAAGGACCCAGCACCGCCCGTGCCATGCTTAAGGAGGGAACACGTATTGAAACTTGGCTCCTTGACGGATGCACAGACTAGTGCTGTGCACCCACCTCTTGTCAAATTCCACTCTAGGCAACCTCCTCCAATCGCATCTGATCTTTACTTTAAGCAAATGTTTAAAGTAAACGATCAGGTCCCGATCCAGAACAGATGTCCCTTCGCGGACCAACTTGAGGCGCGTGATCCAAATCACCATGCGCGCTACTGCCAGGATCGCCAGGAAAACCATTCTTTCCTCTCTGGAGAACGGCGGCTCCATACACTTTGATCTTGACCAAAAGGCCAAGTAGTTAAAATATTTGTAGAACAGAGGGATGCAACATTTCATCGATGTGACAGAAGCTGAAGTTTAGCTGACAGTTCAGGACCTATATGACAGCAATACTCCATACATGAGAGAATGGTGGCCTTATAGAGGTATAGGATACTTTCAGGCGTTAATAGCTTCTAGCACAGTAGAGAGAACCCACCTTCTTCGCAGCGGTCCTGGCAATGCTTTCAATGTAATTGTTCCAACTCATGTTTCCTGTGAAGGTTAGGGCGAGGAGTTTGAAAGATGTACTTTCAGATAAAGAGTCATTGGCCATTGCTATTGATAGTAGGGAAGGCTTCTTGTAATTATTGAAGGAAACAAGTTTAGTCTTGGCAGCATTGAATGTGACCATCCATTTTTGTCCCCATTCCACTACTGATCGGAGGTCTTCCTCTAGTGTTTCTGCCATTTCTTTAGATATGTGTTCATTTGTTTTCTTGTTGTATCTGTTATAGAGTGTGGTGTCATCAGTATATATACTCATTTCACAGACAATTTTGTAAGGGAGGTCACTTATGAATATTAGGAATAATAAAGGTCCAAGGATAGACCCCTGAGATACTCCCGCATTTATCTCATATTGTTTAGATGTATGACCGTCAAGGACAACATGGATCTTTCTCTTAGAAGGATTTAATTATGTTATGTATTCTTCCAGTGATGCTGTATGATCTGATTTTCTTGAGAAGACCCTCATGCCATACCCTGTCAAAAGCCTTAGATATATCTAGAGCTACCACTGTACCCTCCTCCGCTTTGTCCAGTGACTGGTATATACGTTCTGAGATTACAGTTAGGATGTCTACTGTGGAACGGGCTTGCCTAAATCCATATTGTTGGTCAGTCAGAAGTTTAGCATCTGTAAGGTGATGAACTAGAGCTTGGTTAATTATGGCCTCAAATATTTTGGCGAAAAGTGGGAGGAGGCTAATTGGGTGATAATTTACTGGGTCAGTTCTTTCGCTAAAATTCTTGTAAACTGGCACTACAGAAGCAGTTTTCCAGCAGGCAGGAAAGCTACTTGAGTGGTGCACTTTTTTAATAGCACAGCTGGGATGAGATCAGGTCCACATGCTTTTGAAGTGTCAAGGTTTCTTATGATAGCATGCACCTTAGCAGGGATGATTTTTAGATTGTCTAGCGTGGCATCTGTGCACAAAGGAAAGTAAGATAGGGGATGGTTGGAAGGGTCCAGTGTGGAGTTTGAAGCAAACTGACTGGCAAGCATGTTAGCCTTCTCAGTTGCTAGGCAAACAAGCTCATGAATTTTTGATAGTGGGAGAATTGTTGATTTCCCATTTCTTACTACACTGTTGTAGATTTTCCAGCAGTCTCGGATTCCTAATTTCTGTGCTTCGATGCGTTTTTTAGTGGTTTCAGTAAATTCTCTCTTAGCCGTCGCTATTTCTTTCTTACAGTTATTTCTGGCTTCTATGTACTTCTGTCTGTTTGAACTGGACTTATGTCAGTTAAATTTGTGGTACACATGCTGCTTTTGCGCTATGGCAGCTGCACAAGTAGAAGTAAACCATTTGGGAGAGTAGTGTTTGCTGTAGAATTTGCATGTGGGAACATGTGCTTCAATTGCCACTTTGAACCATTCGATGGTCTCATTTGCACAATGTTCAGCAGGAAGTGAAAAGATATTTTGCCATGGAGTGTCCCTGATGAGGTCCCCGATGGCTTCCCAGTCAGTCTTTTTATAATATCTCATTGTTTTGAGCAGTGGCTCTTCAGTTTTGGCTCTAGAGTTTAGTGCGATTTCATCCATTACTACTGCATGATCTGCGTACCCAAGAGGGCTGTGGGCATTTGTTACAGTCATCGGGAACTGTGGTCAGAAACAGATCTAAAAGTGATGCATGTTGTTCTTGCTGGTCTGGTAAATGGGTTGGAAACATAACCATCTGTGATAGGGAATGAGATATAGAGAAGTTATGTGTTGTGCTACCAGCTGCGCCTGCGTAAGTAGAAAATCCAAACCAGTTGCTGTAGTAGACATTGAAATCACCAAATACATGCACTTGTGCACTAGTGTCGAGGGAAAGTGCTGTATCTATGCTGTCAGAGACTTTGTTTATAAGAGTACAGTCCTGGGTCGAGGGAGAGCGGTAGAGAAAATTGGGAGGGAATTACAAATCTAGCAGTTTGAGGGAAGAAATTATTTGAGTAGAAAGTTTACCAGCATCTAAGGATCTCTACAGTGTAAAGGTGGGATTTTGCTGCTTGTCAGGTTAGTTGGGGGTATTTATGTCAAGAGGGTACAAGGGCTTGAAATTAGTTGGTTGACCTTCCATTAAAATACTTGTAAAATAGGCACAGGGATGCAGCATTTCATCAAAGGTTGAAGTTTGGTTGACAATACGAGACCTATTAGGTTGACCACTCTTTTTTGAACCCTGTCTAGAAGTGAAAGACTAGTAGCAAATGCACCACCCCAAATGTGGCAACAATATTCAGTGCATGAGCAGATGGTGGCTTTGTAGAAATACAGGATATGCTCAGACATAAGTAACTTTATAGCATGATAGAGAGAACCAACCTTCTTTGCAGCAGTCTTGGCAATGCCCTCGATATATTTGTTCTAATTCATGTTCCCTGTAAACGTTAAACTGAGAAGTTTGAACGAATAGCTTTCAGGTAGAATATCATTAGCCATGGCTATCGGTGCTTAAGATTTCTCAAAAGATTTCTTAAAGGAAAGAAGCTTAGTCTTGGCAGTATTAAATATTACCGCTCATTTATGTCCCCATTCCACTACAGATTGGAGGTTTTCCTCTAAGGTTTTAGCCATTTCCTTAAATATTTCTTAATTTTGTTTCATTTTTTTCTATTTTTTTTTCTTTTTATTTTTTCCTTTTCTTTTTTCTTTTCATTTTTTTCTTTTGTGTTTCTTTTCACCTTTTCTTTTTTTTTTTTCTTTTTCAATCGTGTAAATGCTTTTGTTTTTGTATTTTAACTCTTAACTGTATAAATAACTAGCTGCATGCCCGGGATATAATGAAGTCATTTTAGTTTTAATTCTTATTTGTTTATTTATAGAACTTAAGATAGACAAATTCTTTTATATTCTTCAGTTTAAAACAATTTATCGTTTTTTTTTTCTCTTTTGTTATTGAAAATGTTTGTCTTTCTTCAAAGTTTGACTTTTGTTATTAAAAATGTTCACTTTTTTTGTTTTTCTAAATAAAACACGAAAAGGCTCAAAGACAAACACTGCTGTTCTCTGCAACAATGCCAAAGAAGATTCAAAACTTTGCACGAAGTGCTTTGGTGAAGCCAGTCACAGTGAATGTTGGTCGAGCAGGGGCTGCCAACTTGGATGTTGTCCAAGAAGTTGAATACGTGAAACAAGAAGCTAAAGTCGTTTATCTGTTGGAGTGCCTACAAAAGACGAGCCCACCGGTAAGAGAATGATAGATAACTATTTTATTTGTGTGTGAGTGTGTCACTTTTTATAAAGGGAAGGAGGCATCCTACTGCTAATCAGGTTTTTTATTTTTTTGTTTATGAATGGTACAGGTGACTTTAATATTCCCTTGACACTATCTCCCTAAGAGAAAGCTGGTTCAACCCACCTAGAGTAAAAACCAGAACAAGAAGCAGGTAGAGAATTACTAAGATGGACAGCCACAGAAAAGAAGCTATTAAAGTAGAAAATTTTATGGCATCACCTTTTAGTGAAGGGGTGTGATTTTGCTTCTTTGAGTATGTTGGGGATATTTATGTTTACATTGAGTGATATAGATATATTAAGTTCATCAGAGCTCATTCTGTTGTAGCACTTGTAAAACAACCGCAGGGAGGCAACACTGCAACAGGCACTAGAGCTTGGTAGACAGTGCGGAGCCTGTTAGGTTAGAAATGTTTTTGCATCGTATTCAAGAGGGAAAAGTTAGCTCAAATGTGGCAACGATATTGCATGCAGGGGTTAAAACTAGTAGGTGTGAGAAGCTTTTAGTCTGGCAGCAGATTTGGCAACATCTTCTATATAGTCAGTCCATTTCATTTTGCCTGAGAATATCGGGTCTTGAGTTTGAATATTGGAATCTCGAGAAGGTGCTATCGGTATATTTGCCAGGTGGATTTTGAAATTATTTTTCATGAATCTGGTTGCGTTATAATAACTGAAATGATGAGAAATCTTCCTAAGATTCCAATTTCTTTTCATGTCATACATATGACCTTAGTATTTGATTATCTTTTTCCTTTCAGTTCTGTTTAAGTCAGCACAATTAGGGGGACACTAACTTCTAGTAAGGTTGCTTCTTTCTGCTTCTTGTCCCATATCATTATGTCAGGTTTACTAATTTCGTTTTCTAGGTACGTAGCTGTAGGAATAGTCATAGTGGATGGTGTATGACTTATTTATTTTTTTCTGTTATTTCCCTTGGTTGATTTTTTTTTTTTTTTAAGATTCTCGCCTTCATTTTTTTTTTTTGACGTTAAGAAATACAGAATGGTTGATTTGCTTTTTGTTATAGATTCTCCCCTT
Source organism: Euprymna scolopes (assembly GCF_053919585.1). NCBI lineage: Eukaryota > Metazoa > Mollusca > Cephalopoda > Sepiida > Sepiolidae > Euprymna > Euprymna scolopes. Next base: position 47,811,837 of record NC_136489.1, on the reverse strand, counting down.
CAGTTTTTTTTTTTTTTTTGACGTTAAGAAATACAGAATGGTTGATTTGCTTTTTGTTATAGATTCTCCCCTTCAGTTTTTTTTTTTTTTTTGACGTTAAGAAATACAGAATGGTTGATTTGCTTTTTGTTATAGATTCTCCCCTTCAGTTTTTTTTTTTTTTTTGACATTAAGAAATACAGAATGGTTGATTTGCGTTCTTTATAGATTCTCCTCTTCATTTTTTTTTTTTTTTGACGTTAAGAAATACAGAATGGTCGCTAGAAAAGTGGTAAATTTATGGAACAGAAGTTCTTATAATGTTTTTCAAAGACTTATAGACACTGACAAATGCTCAAAATGCATGTCATAGCGTTGTCTTGTCTTAAAAATCTAAGCTTATGTAGGATATCATTCCAAGCTCTTGCCAAACATGTTTTGAAATCATCAATAGAGTCAATCTATGTCACTTCGACATTTCTGAGTTTCTGTTAAGAACAAGCTTCCAAACATTTAAGTCTACCATTTTTGAGTGCAATGAAATCAAAAGTAGTTTGCTGAAGAAATTGAATTGAAACTTTTGTGGTGTGCACATTGGCACCATCACACGGCAATGTCCGTGTTTAGTCATCCTTTACATTTCATTCGTCCTGGAGCATTTGTAGACACATTTTTTCCACAATAAACTTGTTGGTTTACTGTTTTCTTGTTCCTGCCTTCAAGACTATGATAGTACATTTGTAACCTCACATTTCTCGCTTTTCTAACAACCACTCTATAATTGCATAAATTAATTTTAATTAGGTTTAAATTCAAAGAAAATTTTGTCATGCAATAAATATATATGACCATTCAAGTGGACACAAAAAGGAGTTAAAATTTTTTTTTTTAAACATTGAATGTTTAAGGAGTATAACTTATGTCCCTTGAATCAAGGGTTACCTACCTTGGCTGAGCTATAGTGATTGATAAATGTGATGAATTCACAATCAAAATACTTGCTTGTAATAATGAGTTTGTGTTACTTTCAATGTTCAATGTAAAACATTGTTTGACAAGTTCAAGTTTAAAATGTTTCTGGTTAAACAGCTACAAATATAAAAAAAACAAACAAACAAAAAACAGATCATCATGGAGAGGAGTGGAGAGATAAACTCCCGTCATATTTAAAAAAATTTTTTTTTTTTATTACATTTTCATCCCAAACAAGGCACATTGCCACTTTGGTGTAGGGGGCTACTATCAAGGGCAACAACTACTGGGACACTATCTAGGGATTTGGGCAGCAAGATGTCCGTTCACGTTACACTTGAACTTCTGCACGTCAGTACAGTTGGGGAAGCAGGGACCTGGAATGGAATTCCAGAGTCTAGCGGTTCTGGGGAAGAAACTACTGGAGTAGAAAGATCTTTTACATCTAGGGATCTCTACTGTGTGAGGGTGGGATTTAGCTGCCTGTCAGGTTTGTCGAGAGTGTCTATGTTGTGGGGGCACAAGTGTCTGCAGTTTGCCAGAGCAGTCACCATTAAAATACTTGTAGAACAGGCAGAGGGATGCAACATTTCGTTGCATTTTTGTCCCCATTCCACTACAGATTGGAGGTCATCCTCTAGTGTTTTGCCATTTCTTTAGATATGTGTTCATTTTTTTTCCTGTCATGCCTGTTATAGAGCGTGGTGTCGTCAGTATACATACCCATCTCACGGACAATTTTGTCGGGGAGGTCATTTATGAATATTAGGAATAACAGAGGGCCAAGGATAGACTCTAGAGGCACTCGCACATTTATATCATATTGTTTAGATGTATGACCGTCAAGGACAACATGGATCTTTCTCTTAGAAGGATTTAATTATGTTATGTATTCTTCCAGTGATGCCGTATGATCTGATTTTCTTGAGAAGACCCTCATGCCATACCCTGTCAAAAGCCTTAGATATATCTAGAGTTACCACTGTACCCTCCTCCGCTTTGTCCAGTGATTGGTATATACGTTCTGAGATTACAATTAAGATGTCTACTGTGGAACGGGCTTGCCTAAATCCATATTCTTGGTCGGTCAGAAGTTTAGCATCTGTAAGGTGATGGACTAGAGCAAATATTTTGGCGAAAAGTGAGAGGAGGCTAATTGGGTGATAGTTTACTGGGTCAGTTCTTTTGCTAGAATTCTTGAATACTGGCACTACAGAAGCAGTTTTCCAGCAGGCAGGAAAGCTACTTGAGCGGCGCACTTTTTTAATAGCACAGCTGGGATGAGATCGGGTCCACATGCTTTAGAAGTGTTAAGGTTTTTTATGATAGCATGCACCTGAGCAGAGGTGATTTTTAGATCGTCTAGCGTGGCATCTGTGCGCAAAGGAAAGTAAGATAGGGGATGGTTGGAAGGGTCCAGCGTAGAGTTTGAGGCAAACCGACTGGCAAGTATGTTAGCCTTCTCAGAGCAAACAACCTCGTGATTGTTGGTTAGTGGGAGAATTGTTGATTGCCCATTATTTACTACACTGTTGTATATTTTCCAGGAGTCCCGAGTTCCTAATTTTTGTGCTTCGATGCATGTTTTAGTGGTTTCAGTAAATTCTCTCTTAGCTGTCGCTATTTCTTTCTTAACGTTATTTCTAGCTTCTATATACTTCAATCTGTTTGAACTGGACTTATGTCTGTTAAATCTGCGGTATGCATGCTGCCTTTGAGCAATGGCAGTTGTGCAAGTAGAAGTAAACCATTGGGGAGAGTGGGGCTTGCTATAAAATTTCCGCATGGGGACTTGTGCTTCAATTGCCGTTTTGAACCATTCAGTAGTCTCATTTGCGCACTGTTCAGCAGGAAGAGAAAAAATATTTCCCCATGGGGCATCTCTGATAAAATCTCTGATGGCTTCCCAGTCAGCCTTTTTATAATATCTCGTTGTTTTGAGCACTGGCTTTTCAGTTTTGATTCTAGAGTTTAGGGCAATTTTGACCATTATCACTGCATGACCACCATTCCTAAGTGGGCTGTCAGCATTTGTTATACAATCATCAGGAACTGTAGTCAGAAACAGATTTAAAAGTGATGCGTATTTTTCTTGCTGGTCAGGGAAACGGGTTGGAAACGTAACCATTTGTGATAAGGAGTGAGATATAGCGAAACTGTGTTGAGCTGCCCACTGCATCTCTGTGAGTAGAGAATCCAAGCCAGTTTTTATGGTGGACATTAAAGTCACCAAATACATGTACTTGTGTGCTAGTGTCGAGGGAGAGTGCTGTGTCTATGCTGTCAGAGACTTTGTTTATTATGGTGCAGTCCTGGGTCGTGGGAGAGCGGTAGAGAAAATAAAAGTAGCTAATGTTATGTTGAATGTTTAGTCTAAAGCACATAAAGGCTTGATCGTCCGTTTCTAGGTTTGTTTCTCTAGTCAAGTGGAGGGTGTTACGAATGTAGACTCCAAGTCTATGCATGTGTCTGTCAGTCCTTACAGGAGAGTGGGAGATATCCAGGCATGTTAAAGTAGTTAGAAGGGATTGAGGAGTGTAGGTTAGTCTCACTTAGTGCTAAGATATCCGGGATATTTGTTAGGAGAAATGCTTCAACATCAGCTAAATTAGTTTTAAGCCCACGGATGTTCATGAATGCAAGCCTCAAGGGAGGAGACAAGTTGGATTTGTTTATTTTTTGATTGTACTGTCATCATGTTTTTAAAGAGTTTCAGGTAAGGGGGAGCTGAACAAGAGGTTATGCAGAGTATCAGACATGCAACACAAGTAGACTATCAGCTGACCTTTCTTCAACTAGGACTGCGATTTCTTCAAACATTCTCAGTCTGTTAATGATAAGTCACTCTGGGGACCAACATGAATGGACTTTACAAATGCCTCTCCATTTGCTACTATTCATGAAAAACGATTAAGCCTGCTCTTCGGCTGCCAAGGTAGAAAGACATCTGATGAAACTTTCTGATACTTGCATTTTGAGAAGGGTCATTTTATTAATTATTATTTATCTCCCCATTTTTTTCTTAAACTTAACTAGTGTTTAATATTTGTTGTTGAATTCATGAAATGTAATCGACGTTGGACATTTTCCCATTTTGGTTTGTAGTTCTTTCTCTTGTTTGTCATTAAAAAAAAATTCATTTGATTTGTAATAAAAATATTTGAGAAATTCATTATTTTTTGTTCACGGAATTTCCTAAAATGGCCTGAACATGATGCAAATAATTTCCTCAAGAGACGACTATTGGCAGGTGTCCCCTCAGCTTCTTCATGCAACAAATGAACTGACAAGGAGTTTGATCTCTCTCCTAACAGTTCGTCATTAACTACGGTTTTACTATTTAAGGCATAAATGACTTTTGCTGATTTTTTTTTTCTAACAAAACATATTGCCACTTGGACATAAGGGGCTACTATGCTTAGGGAGGATGAACAAGATGTTGGTTTACATTGTATTTAAACTTCTGCATATCAGTAAAGTCAGGGAAGCCGGTAGCAAGAAGGGAATTCCAAAGTGTGGCTGTTTGAGGGAAGAAACTGTTAGAGTAGAAAACTTTCTGGCATTTAGGAATCTTAGTGAAGGGGTGTGATTTTGTTGCTACATGCATTTGTTGGGGATATGTACATCAAGGGGCACAAGTACTTCATCAGAGCACATTCCATTAAAATAATTGTAAATCTGCCACAGGGATGCAACATTGTGGTGATGAGACAGGGGTTGGAATTTAGTTGACAAAGTGGGACCTATTAGATTGGAGGCTCTTTCTTGGACTCTAGGCATGTCACTTAATCAATTTGGTACATTGGAAATTTCCAGTTAGATTAGTAGTTAGTGGCCTTGTTTGTTATTAAAAAAACTGTTTTTTTATCACATGTTCATAAGACATTTTTACTTTTAGGCAGATTGTTATGAAACTTGATGACTGGAAAGATGATCTTTAAGATGGTCTTCTGATTGAAAATGCAAACATCACTTTCAGCCCAGTGTATCGAAAGTTCACTTCTTGTCTGTAAAAAAAAAACGCGTTTTGACATTTCTGCATTTAAAATTCTCATGACAATTTTTTTTTGTTTTTATTTTTCTGAAGTTCTACTCGAGACAAGGGAAAACAATCATGAAATTTATTCAAATTCTGCAAAATTGTTTGGTAAATCAAAACAAATTCATTAAAATAACGCAGTAACACAACAAAAAACATTAATTGCTGGAACATTTATTGAATTAAATGAAAAAAAAATTTTATTTTATTTATTTATCAATTTTTTTTTTTAAGAAATGTCGACTATTTTCATACATTTCAAAATATTCCAAATTGAACGTTTTAATTTATTCCAAAATTGTAATTAAAAGAAATGACTGATTTGTACTAAAATCGAAAAATATTTTCAAATGTTTTAAATGAACACATTCTGTAACAAAAAAAAAAAAAAATTCTTTCATTTTTTATCTTTGAAGGTGTTGGTATTTGCTGAGAAAAAACAGGATGTGGATGCGATTCATGAGTATCTCTTGTTGAAGGGAGTGGAGGCTGTTGCAATTCATGGTGGAAAAGGTAGGAGGAAGCACATGCCACTTTGGCGAGCATCTTTTTTCTTTTTTTTTTTTTTTTATATATAGAGGGGGGGGGGGTTTAAATCCAATCAGATTATCTTCTGCATCTTATACAAACCTTTTTTTCCTTAACGTTAATAAAAACGATGACAAGGATTGCGGGTACAAACTGGGGTTGGCGTGTCTGGTTAGATTCTGATCAGAGCTATTACATCATATTCATAATATTCTTGGGAAAACTATGAATTGAATAGTAGGGTAGACTACAAGATCAAGTCTTGGTAGGGCAGCTAATGTATGAGAAGGAAAATGGAAGATCTCTGAAATGTGGTGCATCAACCATACACTAGTGCAATAATTACTCATCACTTGCCTGATGTAAAGAGTGGATCTTATAATCTACAATTAATGATCCACTATAATCAAAATTATCTGTATGGGGGGGGTGTCAGTGTCTTGTATAAAAACAATGGCAGCATCTATCATATATCTAGACATTAATAGTTTTTTGTATTATTAGATTCTTCAGACTACAGTTCTCATCTTAAGTATCATTTTCACAACGTTTCAGTCAATGTAACCTCCGACTCTCTTTAGGTGTATCTTATAAAACCCAGGAATCTGCACCAAACTTTGAATGGAACCCGTTATTTAATCCACAACGATAACATGCTCTCATTCTGTCAGCCATGACTGGGTAGAAGTTCTAATAATTTGCAGTTGTATTTTGAGTGAACCTCCAGATATATGTAACTTACAAGTGAATTTTACTAAGTACTTTATCCACTATGCTACAGGTGCTTGCAGACAATTCTAGTATGTACAATCTTACGACTTTTTCACTATTATCACAGATATAAGTGACTTTGTCAGTCTGTGTGAAGAATGGTCTCTTCCAAACTCCTTTGTGAATTTTTAGTCCACAGACTTGAAACTTGATATTATAGGGGATTTGGATCTGTGGAACAAATTCGATTTGATTTGTAGATGGTAAAAGTAGCTGCTAAGGGATCAAAATTGAAAAAAAAAATTGGAACTTGGCAGGTGTAACTTGACTAAATGTGTACCTTCTACACATGCTGTAATCTGAGTTACTTTTTAATCTATTCAGCTCAAATGGTAATAAGGCTGAAGAGATATATGTCTTGGTTTCAATTCTAGCTGATGGTATTTTAATTTTTTTTTACTTTTGAAATCACTACTATGTATTGGGTACAATATAATAATCAATAGAGAATTGGTCCTATAATAATAAATACGAAACCTGCATAAATTAAAATATCATATTTAAGTGTATTTTATGACCAGGTAACGCTGGGTGACTTGCGTGCGTGCGTGCGTGCGTGCGTGCGTGCGTGCGTGTGTGTGTGTGTGTGTGTGTGTGTGTGTTTTGGAATAGTTTTTTTTTTTCCCCCAAGTTTATGGATATTGATCATTTTCAAGAGTAAGAAATTATTTTGTTTGCAAAGATATTTGTTGAATTTCTGCATTTTAAACGATTTTAATCAAAAGTTTGAATCGATTTGCATAGCAGTTTGACATGTGTGACACACAATCCAACCATACAAACGTGTTTGTGTGCATTCGATGTACAAATCATGATCATTTGCTTGATGTGCCAGTCCGAAGTCATTCAATTCCAACACCGATTATGTTAACTAGTATGAATTTTAAGAGTATTTCATTAAATGCATGTCATGACAACCTAGCAACAAACGGAGATCGAAGCAGGTGTCATTACGTCTGATATCTGCAGTTTTTGAGGCAGTTTGCGTCAGGGGGACTGAGAAAGGAGATGTTGGGACATAAAATGAATCACATCGAGACTGTCCATCGACCAATTTTTAAGAAATTTCTTTTTAGCTTAGATTTTTTAGGAAGAAATTTTCAGTCTCACCTATGTGTGAATGAATCTCACCACTAAAACTTTAAAATCACTAACAAGTCTCATTGTGTCTTGATGCACAAAATTTATTTATGTGGGGAAGTGAAAGAATGAAAACTAAACTGTATGTGAAAAAAAAATATATATATATATATATTTTATTGAATTGTTTTTGATCGCTCGCTGCTGATAAACATTTGCAGTGAGTATACGTTTGTTTATGTGAAAATTTAGTACAAATCAAAACACGAGTCTCTGACTGCAAAAAATCAAACTGATTCTCAGATGCTCAGAGACCTATCTCCCCTCCACCTCCTCTGTTGGAATATATGTACTTTCAAGCGGAAATTTTTGATGTCTAGTCTTCCTTTGTCACATCCAGTTTTGAGGCCTCATTTGGGGATTGTGGGGTTGTCCCTTAGTTACCATTGCTTCCAGATCCACTTTGGCCTAGAGCAGTAATACCTGTTAAGGCATCTGAAGATACTGGCTTCCTGGCCCAAAAATGCATCAAACATTGATGTTATTGTTTTTTTTCTTTTCTCATATTCTCATTCTGTCAGCTATGACAAGGTAGAAGTGTTTATTTGTAGTTATTGAAAGTGTCACTATAAATTTATTTAAAACTAATAGTTTTAACTAACCATCATCTGTATGAACTCATGACCTAACGATTAATGGTGTTGATTAATCCTGTTTGAGGCTGATGAAATGGAGACAATCTACCCCTGTGGATTGAATAAAGGATTCAGGTTCCAAAATTTGACATAAAAGATGCACATGAAAAAGTCTATGGTTATATTGATGCAACAATCACGGAGGGATTTGTAAATGTTTTACTTTTATTGTTAATTTCAGACCAAGAGGAAAGAACACGATCCGTGGAACAATTCCGAAAGAGCCAAAAGGACGTCCTTGTGGCGACGGACGTTGCTTCGAAAGGATTAGATTTTCCTGATATTCAACATGTCATTAATTATGACATGCCTGAAGATATAGAAAATTATGGTGAGTTTAGAAGAATACCCATCCTAGGACAGATAAAATTAATTCTTAAACAGTTTTGCACTACTTTTATGTCAAATTATAAAATTTAGAATTAATGCTTAATAAACTGTGTATCTAGAATCCTTATTCTAATTTTGATCCTGATGCTTCCAGATCAGGTTGTCTGAAGATACCAACTTCTTAACCTAAAATGCACAAAACATTCATGTTATTATTTTCCTTTCCCGATGCAAAACTCAATCATGTTCTACAAAATTGAAAACAACAATTTTCCTCTATAAGATAAAACAAAAAAAGTGATATGAATAAATATTTGAAAATATGAAGAACTTCAAACATAAAAACTTTTTTTTCCAAAATAATTGGACTCAACATTAAATAACCTGAAAATGGTTGATATGCCATAAAAACAACCAATCAATTTTTATCAAAATCCATTGAATTTAGAATATGTTTATAATTTAAGATTTAATTTTAATGGATCTGAAGAAATTGAAAGTCAGGGAATCTTGATTAACTGGCATTTGATGACTACAGATCAAATTTAATGAAAATCTGAAATATTTGAATTTTCAAAATTGGTAGGTGGTGCCCAGATTATGTTCCCTAAAATATCTTTAAAATATTTAAAGAAAAGATTTGGAATTAATTTTATTAATTCGTGTCTAATACTAATAAGTTTAGAGGTATTTGAAATTTTACGAAGGCTTCCACCTCCTTATCTATCTCCTTTGTATAAATCGTGCCTTTTTTAACAAATTACTTTGTGAATCTTTAAAATCTTAGTCTTACATAATGCTGCCATTATTGATGCATTAAATTAAAGGGAAGTAATTCATCCAAATTCAACACAGTAAAAGTACAGAGAAAAAAAAATAAAATAAAACGTTTTCAAAGTTAACTGAATTAGATAGGTTTTAGCTCCAAATTTTTAACTAAAAATAAATATTTTTTGTAGATTTCTAAATAAATGAAATGTCAAAGTTATTTTACATTTATCACATCTATATCATCAAAACGACTTGCTGTCATTTAAATCAAGTCTTGTGAAATACTGCTCTCCGTGTGTGTGTGTGTGTATATATATATATATATATACACACACACACACACACAATTTTATCGATGTTAACATTAATTCATTAAAGTGATTTAATTTAAAAAAAAAAAACAAAAACATCCTTTCATAAAATTATTAGTGTATTTTTCAAGGGAACTTATTTAAATGAAAACTATTAGTTTTGAAAACGAGAGTAGATTTATATTAAAGATATCTTACATGAAGAATATACTTAGAGCTAAATTAATAGCCAATAGGTAGTTTTTTGAAATTGTTACATTTCATAAAATTTTGGCTTTTCAGAATTTTCACTGTATATCCTATTAGTACTTATGATTACATGTTTGTTTTGTTTCTTTGTGAGTGTAGCTGAAAATATATTTTTGTTTTTAGTTCATCGTATTGGGCGTACAGGCAGACGTGGGAAAACTGGCATAGCAACAACGTTTATTAACAAAACAGTTGGTAAGTAATGAAGACATTTGCATTTCTCAGTGAAATTCATTTTTTTCTAGATTTAAAAATATAGATATGGAGATTTAAGCCTGAATTTAAATTTTTATTTTAATATTGAAGAAAAAGAGGTTATTGTTCAGAACTCCCCTTGTATTAAAAAACAAAAGTAAAGGAAATTCTGGCTGATGTACGTACCCATGATGAAACGAAAATATAATCCAAAAATCACAATACTTTTATTTTTATAAAGAAAATCAAATTTTATGTATAACTGAAGAACGTCTGTCTTGTCCACCATTTTAAAAACCATCTACAGAAGGGGAGACAATGCAACAATTCAACCTTATGAGATTTATGTTATAATACCTACAAATTCTTGTTTAATCACTTAGAAATTAACTTTTAGAAAAATAGAACTACTTCGCCAGTTTATGTGAGTTTTGGAATATGATATTTTCATTTTCTCATGGGTATGTACATCATATAGATTTATTTTGAATGTAAGGGAAATTCTGGATAAAAACTGAAAATGAAAATCTAATTTTCTAAAGCAACTAAAAAGCCTTTCATAGTTTTAATACCATTACCTGACAAATGTGATTGGAATGAAAATATTGAAACCATTCAATCAGACAATTGTCACACTTTGAAGCAATTGTAGCATTTAATAACTTTTTCTTTTTTTCTTAAAAATAATTTTTAATGTTGATTAAATTTCTTTCTGCAGACAAATCAATTTTGTTGGATTTGAAACATTTATTGATGGAAGCAAAACAGAAAGTGCCACCTTTCTTGGCCACATTACAATCCGAGAGCGAGAAATACCTTGATATTGGAGGTAAGTCTTCTTTAAATAAATTCTGCTGCGTGTGCAGATTAGTAATGCTTTAAATCAATGCATTTCAGGTGAAAGCATTAATACATGCTTACATGTCATGTCAAAATTAATATAAATTCCAAATATTCTACAAAATGATCCAAAATAAGATGTGCTAGATGTATTTTTAACAAAAAAAATCCATTACGTTCTAAGATTTTATGATTGTTTAGTCAATAAATTTGATAAATTCTATTTTTATTTGTAGTTTTCTACCAAATCATTTTTTGGTCTCCCAATTTATCGGAGAGGGACCTGTTTTCAGTGGCGTCTGTTAATCCCGGCAATTGCCAGATAACTGTCCATTATCTTTTATAATTGTGCTACAAATAATAGATGTGCACAGTAAGAAAACGTTTTTGCAAAAATTCCCGTTGCGTTCCCAGGGGCTCAAAAGAGGTAAAAAATGCTTCAAAATTACACGTTTTGCCCCATAATTTTGGATCCATCCATTAGATTTTTCTGGAACTTGGCCAAAATATGGAGCCCATTGTTCTAAATATAAATCCAGTATGGGTTGGCGCTGGCAAAATTCTGGTTCACGTCCCCAGGGATTTATAGTGCTAAAAAACGCCCCTTTTTGTGGCTCTTTTTTTTTGTATTTCTCAGCAAAAACGTGATGTGTTTGATTATATAGTGGTTTTTCACGTTAGTCAACTCATATATACATGTGTTAAGGCCTGAAACTGCACTGTTTTCAATTTACACTGAGATATTCAAAGGCTCAAAAGAGGTAAAAAAAAAAATATCCCAAAAAGGCACTTTTTGCCCCATAGCATTTGATCCATCCATTAAATTTTCCTGACTCGACCAAAATGTGGAGGCCATTGTTCTTGATATAAATTCAGTATAGGTGACACTGGCAAAATTTTGGTATGGATTATGGCTAAAAAAAAAAAAAAAAAACATGCCTTTTTGGAGCTCTTTTTTCATATTACTCAAAAACTTGATATTTATGTCTAGATAGTGGTTTTCCATAGTACTGAATTCAAATATACGTTTTTTTTTTTTTTTTATTGGGATTCGGCGTTCCCAGGAGCTCAAAATGCCCCAAAATTGCAAAAATGATACTTTTCACTCCATAACTTTTGCCCCATCCATTAGATTTTTCTAAACTTGGCAAAAATGTGAAGGCAAGGTTGGCCCTTCACACCTCTCACATTCATCATTTCTTTACTATTTTGTGGCGTCATCTCACATGCAACACCAGAGGGGGACCACGCACATGTAGCTTGTTGGCATTTATAAGAATTTTGACACGTTAGTACATGTTATCACCTGAAATACGTTGGTTTAAAACATCTCTATTCTGAATAAGCACCCAAATTCTTAATCTCTACAAAATATAATTTATTGTTGCACCTGTATTTAAAAATAAAATCATTTTATAGATTTACAAAAAAAAGGTTCAGCAAAAATGTATTTAATTTTGTATTATATATAAATTTTTTCTTTTTTTCTCAGGTGAAATTGGTTGCTCTTATTGTGGAGGTCTTGGTCATCGAATTGCTGACTGTCCAAAATTGGAGGCAATCCAAACCAAACAGGCCCAGAATATTGGCCGAAGAGACTACTTAGCACACAATGCAGCAGATTGGTAAAACTACCAATCAACCACAAACGTTTTTTTTTTTTTTTTATAAAATAAAATTTATAATTAATATAGGATTTATTTGTTTTATAAACTTAGTGATTTTAACAGTAGTGATATGTTCTTAAAGTTTCACCCAAAATAAATTTACAGGGTGCAGACGATGTTTGTTTGCAATTTTTAAACTGCTAAGTGGTTCTTGTCCAGAATTCCTCCTATATTTTAATTATCATAAATTAATTTAAATGAAGAAAAATCTACCCATGATAAAACAAAAACATATTACAGAAAAAAATGTAAATTGATTAAGTAGTTTCATTTTTAAATAAAATAAAATTTTATGAATATCCAAAGAGTGGCTGTTTTGCATGTTAAAATCTCAAGAAACAAGAGGAATAATTCATGCTTACTAGATTTGATATAATGCCTATGAATTCCCATTAATCACTTAAAAACGATTTATTAAAAAAAAAAGAAAAATCTACTTGATCAATTTCTGTACATCATTTCGATTTTATGTCTTGTTTTTGTTAATATACAGGGAATTCTGAACAAGAATTTGCTGAGTCTGTTAGTGTTGTATCATGTTTTGTGGAGGAAGAGGTGAAAGCAAGTTAGAGTTACTAGATGTGTCGGGTTTGTATTACTGTACACAGATTCGAAAAAGTTGTCAAAAAACAAATGTTAGCAAAGGCAAGATACTTTTCTACCTAATTGGATCATTTTTGAGTGTTTTTTTATTTGATGTAACATGTTTATTCAACTTGAAAAACAGTGTTTACTGATGTATTGGAAAGTTAAAAATGGTGCCTGACTTTCTGACACGGTAAGTTTGGGAAAAGGAGTTAAAAATAAAAAAACTAGACAAAATACTGTTAAAAACTCGCTCAATATATATTACTGTGACATAGGGCAACAAACAGTATTTTGTCTAGTTTTTTATTTTTAACTCCTTTTCCCAAACATACTGTGTCAAAGAGATTCGGGCACCATTTTAAATTTTCCAATACATCGGTAAACATTGTATGTTTTTTCAGCTGAATAAATATGTTACATTAAATAAAAACATACCCAGTTAGGTAGAAAAATAACTTATCTTGCCTTTGATAACATTTATTTGTTATATATTTGTTTTTTGACAACTTTTTTGAATCTATGTGTACAGTAATACAAACCTGATGAGTCTAAGCATCTCTATAAGAGGCTCTGTCAGTCAATATTGTTTAAGTTTGAAACAGAAATTTCATTGCTAAACATGTGAATTGGAAGACACAAGTTAAGATCATTTTGTTGAAAAATGACAAGATACTTTACCTCCTCGTGTAGATCATGGATCCAAAAAACAAAAGTTTGTACTGAAAGATGACATGATAGCTGAACAAGTATACCACTGTGGTGGGACGAGACAGAATCATCCAAGATGAAACAAGGGGGTGGCGGTCAAAGTTCTTTCCTTAAAGAAAGACATCTGAAGATCCCTCCTGTCAAAAACCAACACTAAAAATCAGCAACTGGTCTATACTGACTAAGAATTCCCTTTAGTTTTGACAAGAGTGCAAGACATGGGACTCAATCCTGAAACTAGCTGAAATCAGGTGACGAGGAGCGATGAAAGAAGAAAGAGACTGGCAAAATCTGTTCTTGATGACAACGGAACATTCCTGAACAATGGTAGACCTACCTTCCTCAAGAGCTATCTCCTCACTGTAATCCACAAATTATGCGTGCACAGCTGACACTGGGCACCAAATAATTTCCTATCATCTGATAATCAACCCATCCTCATCTTTGTTAATTGCTGAAAAGCTTGCAGGCTTAGAAGAGATTGTCTGGGACTGGAAAATTCAAATCTTGTATATTTCATAAAGATGTTTACAAGAAGCTTATCAAAAAATGATGAGTCAGTAATGAGAGTAAAACTGTATGAAACAATTGCAATGATTATCCTCAGGTGAGCAAGAGAGTACGTTAGTGGGTGGTTGGGATGAATGGAGAGTCATAAAAGACTGAGATATAAGAGTAAAGATAAGATGGACTGAAAACATCAACTCTCAATTTCCACGATTTCAAAGGTGAAATAAACTACCTTATCACATATTTATGAAGTTTTGAGATGAGGATTGATAATTTGGATTATTCAGACTACTGTTCTCATCTCCAGTTTTATTTGCACATTTTGGTTGATATAACTGCCCACCTTCTCCGAAGAACTCTGAAATCTTTATTAATTTTATTTATTGTGGACATTATCCTCACCTTTTCTTAGTTGTTTCACAATGTTTCGGCCAACTATTCCTCTGGCCTTCAGGGCCCGTGGCGCAGTTGATAGAGATGTTGAATCTCTACAGTTCCAGGTGAGAATTGTCTGAAGATAGCGGTTTCAATCCTACCCAAAGCCGGCCAGAGGCTTACTTGGTGAGATGACAACAACTATGGAAGGCAGTAATTGCAGTCAGGAGATTCAGAGTTCCTATCCGTCGTGGTTACCACCTGACGAAGGCCAGAGAAATAGTTGGCCGAAACATTGTGAAACAACTAAGAAAAGATGATAATTGTCTGCAATAAAATTAATAAATAATACTCATCTCAATGAATTCTAATTAAAATAATATCGGAAATTTTTGTTGTGATCCATGGCATAGCAGATAAAGGACTTGGAAAAATTCAGTTGTAAATTACTCTTCTGGCAGTTGAATTTTCAATCCTCAGACGACACTTAAAATAAAATTGAAAGTTCAATCCGGTCATGGCTGACAGATCGAAAGCATGCTATTCTTTTGGATTAAATAAAAAGTTCCATTCAAGATTCTGTGCAGATTCCATAGTTTTTGACAAAATACACTTTAAGGTCGGAGATTACATTAACCAAAACATTGTGCTAATAAGACTCAAAATCAAAACAGTGGTTCAAATAGCACAAAAATACAGACCTTGTCGCATAGCAGAATTAAAATGCCTGAACATAAGTGCATGTGAGAGGTGTTCGCTTTCTGATTTTCATAAAAAGAAAAGATACAGTGAGAGCATGAAAATACACAGTAAGTCACAAACATCATCACTCAATACTTGATGGAACTGTTTAGAAGGAAGAATTTCATGAAACTGTTGAACTATGACCACTTAAAAAGGATATCCCCCCCCAAAAAAAACCTCAAATTTCACTTTTACCACAAGTGGTAGTGGCTGTCCCTGTGAGACCACGTGTCCCCAGCTAGACAACTCGCTGACCCCAACAGTGTGTGCCATGGATTCATTATCCTTCATCTTATCTATTTATGACCATATTGTTGTATTTTCTCATATTGGAAACCATCAAAGAGAGCACAGGTGTTCACAAGTATAAAAATAAAATAAAACAAAAGGAGAAAACAAACAGGATAACACTGACTCCGACACATTCTGTATATATTCGTTGGGCTCTGGAAGCGTGTGCGACACCCCCAACTTTCTAAATGCTAAGGTCCACATGTACATTTTATCGAGGCTGTCCAAGGTATCTAAGATCTGGTCCAAGTCACAATCTGTGTTCCTCGGTATTCAAGCTCCAACTGTCATTAAGTGTCCAAGTGACTACCCAACTGACTGTCATGGACCATTGCAAAAATGCTCCCAGCGTTAAAACTGAACCACTGTTTGGTCCTTTTGTTACAATCATTGTTGCAATCTCTGACCAACAACCCGTGTCAAGTTTCTTTTGTCTATCCCAGTGAACATCTTCCTATCTTATCGACTGATAAACAAAATAAATAAGAAATAGGATTTTTTTTTTCTTTTATATCCCAATACTTGAGGTAAGGTATCACCGTGGCTACCGAGAGTAAAGAAGGCTGATGCACATGATAGCGTGACGTCATTATCGGATCCACTTGTAGGTATATGGTCTAGGCTATCAGCAGCAGTTTCATCTAGTTTTCAGTTTGCTAACATGGTGTATTCTTGTGTTGTTCCAAATTGCCGGGAAATTTCCAAAAGGCCCCAAAGTACATATATTATCTTTTCCTAAAGAGAAGGAGCAAGTCTCAATTTGGATACGTGCCATTAGAAGGGAAAATTTTATCCCAACCAAATATAGTAAAGTAAGTAATGTTATTTATTTATTTTTTTTTTACATGGAGTTCACCACTTATCAAGGCCCAATGGCCACTCAGGGATAAGGGCTATTGTGTGTACAGTAATCAAAGGGATAGTGTAGCAATAGTATTGGAGAATTAATAAGGTGTCATTACTTAGGGGGGGAGGGCGGTTTATCTGGAATTTGTTTGTGTTGGACTTGAAGACATCCAGGTTGAAGTCGGGAGGGAAACAGGCAAGCGGAACAGAGTTCCACAGGCGTGCAGTTCTAAGAAAGAAGCTTTGTTCATGGTATCTAAGTTTTGATTTAGGCACAGATAGGGAGTGGGGAAAATTATTGACGGTGGTTTCAGCTAGTTGGGTGTTTTTTGAGAAAGATTGGCGAGGGGGGACCAGAGAATGGAGCTCAGACAAGCACCTGCCATGGAAATAACGGTAGAACAATGACAGGCTCGCTACGTCTCTTCTGTGGGAAAGAGGTTGCAGAGTAGAGAAAAGGGCATCCCCCACCAAGCCACGGAGTCTATTTTGTACTCTGTCAAGGCAGGATAGGCTGCTTTTAGCAGCCCCCGCCCAGATGTGGCAGCAGTACTCCATCTTTGGACGTACTTGGCTCTTATATAGATAGAGAATTGCATCAGTAGTGAGATATCTTCTGGAGCGGTAGAAGAATCCCACCATTTTTCCAGCGACCTTGGCCACAGACTTGATGTATGTGTTCCATTTAAGATCAGGTGTAAAGGTCAAACCCAGGAGTTTATCAAAGTCTGGGGCCTCCCTTAGACGAGAGCCATCCATCACAATTGATGCCAGGTGGGGATCAGAGCGTTTATGATGTAGAGATAGGAGCTTGGTCTTAGATGCATTAAAGGTAACCAGCCACCTCTTTCCCCAATGTACCACGCGCTCAAGATCAGAGGAGAGAGAATCAGAGAGAACATCATCATTTACGGCCTTTGATGTGTTGCCATAGATGGTCGTGTCATCAGCATAGATGTCAACAAAAGATTTTAGTATGTGTTTTGGGAGATCATTGATGTAGATCAGGAAGAGAGTTGGGCCCAGTATTGACCCGAGGGACTCCAGCATTAATACTGTGGGCCTCTGATTTCTGCCCATCAAAAACTACTCTTATGAGCCCATCTGAGAGAAATGATTTAATGATAGAGAAAACATTTCCAGTTATACCGTAGCTGGAAATCTTGTGTAGTAGGCCTTTATGCCAAACCTTATCAAAGGCCTTTGATATGTCAAGAGCAATTGCCCTAGAAATGAAGCCTTTGTCGAGAGATTTGCTAATCCTATGAGATATAACCGTTAGCACTTCTGCTGTAGATCTAGCAGAGCGGAAACCATATTGCGTGTCGCTAAGAAGGTTATTTCTGCTGAGGTGGTTGACTACTTCTCTATTTCTTGTGGATTCCAGCAACTTACTCATGACACACAGAAGACTTATTGGTCTGTACTGAGAGGGGGATGACTTATCACCTGAATTCTTAAATACAGGGCATACTGATGAGGTTTTCCAGGGTGTTGGGAAGCACTTCTCCTTAAGGCAACGCTTAAACAGTTTAGAGAGTATGGGGGCAAGATCTGGTTGTAATTTTTTTAACACTATAATTGGAATACCGTCGGGACCAGTTGCTTTACTGGAGTCAAGGTTCTTGATTAGCTTGGCGACCTCACGCACAGACATTTGTATGTTGCATAGCGTGTTGTCTGTTATAGGAGGGAATATGGGGAGTTGATAGCCTTCGTCACACAGGGTAGAATTTGCCGCAAAGTTTTTGGCAAATAGTTTGGCCTTGTCGGATGCTGTCGAGATGACCTCTGGTCCATTGATTATGGTTGGGATAGAATGCACGTTTCTGTTCAAGATCCTATTTGCTATTTGCCAGAACTGGTGGGAACCAAGCCAGTGCTCAGCTACTTTGGACTTAGCGGATTGCGCATATAGTTCTCTTGCATTTTTTATTACTCTTTTACAGTGGTTGCTGGTGGTTCTGAAAGCAGCTTTGGTTTCAGTGCAGCTATTACGTTGGTAGCTATGGAAAAAGTGATTTCTGTGTGCAATGGCAGCAGCACATTCGGGGGAGAACCATGGCTGGCTTTGTTAATAATCAAACGTGTATTTAATTAGAACTGTATTCAAATACTTTCATAACGTTTGATAACATTGTTAATATAAATTAAAGAAACAATACTATTTATTGCTAATACAGCAAATATTATGTTGATATTTTTAACTGTTTATTTTCTTATAAGGCTAAAAAAAGTCTATCAGGAAGGTTGAAAATTTAATTTAATTTTTTAAATTACAAATAATTTTTACATGAGAATAATTGCCAAAATGTCTTTAATAATAAATAAAGCATTTCATTGAGTATTTCCAAATATTTTAAAGTTCTATATTTTTTTCTAAAGTCGGTTTGAAAATTATTCACCACACGGCTATTAAGAAAATTAGTGGTGACTGAATGTTATATATTAAAATTGATTGCTTCTTTTTATAATTATAAACAAGTAATTTTTACATGAGAATATTTGTCAAAAATATTTTTTTTTTAATTTATTTACTTGCCTCCCCACGAGGGCACAGGTTTTTTAATGTGAGAAAATCTACCTCCCAAAAAGGGGCACTCTGGATAGGAACAAAAATAAAATAAAAATTGTGTCAGTCATGAAGGATTTCTCCTCCACTGACCGAGGACAGAACAAATGAAGTGTAGCATCAGAACAGATACTACACTGTGATCCTGTGCCGAAGATAAATGTTACCAAAGACAAGTAATGTTCCAACTGTGTTTTAACTTACCACTTTTGTTTGGAAGTAAAGAAAAACGTGTCAAGTATATTAGAATGAAAACAAATATCGTTTGTTTTCATTTTTAAACTTATTCATCGTTGGTGTTTAATGTTTTTTAATTCTTTGTTTCATAGATTCATAATTCAGTTTTATCAGTATTAAATTGTATATTGCTTTAAAAGTACTTAATTTTACATAGATAATATTTATATTTTATATTGAATAAGTTTCAGTTTCATTATTAATCGAATTGTGTTTCTTTTTCTTTTTAAAAATGTTTTATTGCTCTTTTTCAAATGACCCTCATATAGTACTGACAGTCTGACAAATTTTACCTACATTTTTCAGTTAACAGGCCTTCTTCTTACTCTCGGTGGTCGTGGTATTACACCCCACCATTCCCAAGCAAAAATTCCAGAGAATGGGAGAAAATGATTCATGAGAAAATGCAAATAAGCAGATGGGAGGAGATGAGCAGAAGAAATAGGCAGAGGTTTAGCAAATGATGTGACAAGCTGAATACAACCAAATAACAATGATGTCTCAGACAAATTTTTTTTTTTTTGAAATCATGTCAGACAAAGCGTGAAGCCATTAACAAAAAAAAAAAAAAAAGAAAGAAACACACTGTAAAGTAAAAAATTAGGCAAGTGTGAGAGGGATAGATTTTGATTCAGAAAACAGCAATTCTTCCCTCTTTGTCAGAAACATTACTCCTGAAGTGTGAGGATTAACAGACAAAATAAAGGAGGCAAAAGTTACAAGGTTGCCAAAAGTAAACCAAAGATCAATTTTCAATTAACTCAGTTAGGTTCCAGGTGATAAACTAGAACTTAAGTTAAGATGTGGACACAAGCATTTGAAGATCCTTTTCCATGATAATAGCGCACACACACACACACACACACACACACACACACACACACACACACACCCAGGGCACAACTAATTTATACTCAATGTATTTGAGTGTTTTTCTGGCGAGTCTACATTACTTTTGTGTTTTGTATACTTGCAAACAACTAAGCTTAACCTTGGCTCCAATGCGATAAACAACATGGCCAGGATGCAATTATTAAAATGAAGAGAACATTGAATGAACATTGGTCGGGACTAGGAATAGGATTCTACAGTTTTAGGCACAGATAGAAAGTAAGGATAATTGTTGACGGTTGTAGCTAGGATGTATTTGGCTTTTCTACAAATAGTAGATTGCGTCATGAGATGCTTTCTGGAGCGGTAGAATGATCCACTTTTCCGGTGACTTTGACAATGATTTGATGTAGGTGTTCCACTTCAAATCAAGAAGGAAGGTCCATCCCAAAAGTTTGATACAGGGTGCCTCCTGAAGAGGAGTCATTCATTTCAATTGAGACCAAGTGGAGATCAGAGCATAGGTGGTGAAAAGATAAAAGTTTGGTTTTGGGTGGATCCTCTCTTCTCTTTTGTTTCTGCTCTATATTAATGGTTTTATCTCAACTACAAAACACATTGAATATAATCTGTACATGGAGCAACAAGTGAAAACTTTGTCTCATCTTCTGGGAATATCTTCAAATTTATCCTTGAGCACCTAGTGCGTTTGTGCTTTTAGAAAGGTGTCAGCAACCTGGGAAGCCATCTGACAGACACAATTTACATATATGATCATGAATGATAGTTTCCACAGACACATACTAATCTGAACCTCTTGGGTTACTTAGCAAATAGTCACGTATCAATCTTACAAAAATGGCAACATCAACTTGACTAACATGTTTCATTAATGGTAGAACGGGAAAGGACCCAGGTCTGGCAGCTATTTCCATAGACATTTCTTTCATTTCATCCAAATTTTTCTATGGTGTGCGTCCTTTTAGATACAAAAAACAGATCAGTGTGACACTAACAGTTTCCATTACACTTCAGATTAAATTCAAACATCTGAATCAGGGTGAATTCTGGACAAGAGCCAATTTTTAAAAAATAATTTAACAAAGTAACAGAAGAATAGAGAGAGAGAGAGAGAGAGAGAGAGAGAGAGAGAGAGAGAGAGAGAGAGAGAGAGAATGAAAGAAAACCAAAAAAAGACAATAATAATAAGAGGATGAAGATCGTGGATGAAATAAAAATTGAAACCAATGCACAAATCCCAATTGATTGGAATAATTCATTGAATTGTATCATATACAATGACAAGTAGAGGTGAGAGGGGGGGGGGTCTGGATTCAAAAATTAGCGAAGAAGCTGTAAAAGGAATTTAGTACAACAGGCACACACAAAAAATGCCTTGCTGTTCATCTAATTTAAGAGAGCATTAAGTAGACATCGATAAGCTTGTATTACAAGTCAGAAACGACTTGATTATAAATATTTCAAATTTTGACGGATAACAAAATATAAAGATGGTGGCCAATTGTTTATATGATAATAACGGGGATGAGAATCAAAAATGTGGGACAACTGTTCACAATGAAAAATTAAAAGTGATTTTTAAGTCTTCAAAATGCTACCAATTAACTTTTTTTTTTTTTAAATCCTCTTTTTCAACCCAAACAAGGCATATTGCCACTTGGACATAAGGGCCTACTATTTGAGATCATGTGTAACAGGAGATTGTAGGGAGTTCAGTAGAAAAATGTCTGTTCAGATTACATTTAAACTTCTGCACGTCAATACAATTAGGGAAGCAGGAAACAGGGAAGGAATTCCAAAGTCTAGCAGTCCGAGAGAAGAAACTATTAAAATAGAAGGCTTCCAACATTTTGGGACCTCAACAGTGAAGGGATGGGATTTTGCTGCTTGTCGGATTGGCCAGGAGTATGTTCATCAGAGCATATTCTTGTTAAACAGGCAAGGAATGCAACATTGTGACAATCGGACAAGTGTTGAAACTTGACTGATAGCGCAGGACCTATGAGATTTGAGACTGGATGGGAGGGAGGGGGATTGCCTAAAAGTGAGAGATCGGGCTACCATTGACATGGACTTAGCAGACTGCGCTCACCTGTATACTTCTGGTTAAAGAAAACAAATTAGTTTCTATGGAAGCAGGAGGAAAACAATCAGCTATTTATTTCTGATTTTAATATAAACAAATGTAACAGAGTTCTCTTGTACTTCTGAAATGAAAGGAAAACATTGAATTTCAAACAAGCAACCCTATTCCCAAAGAAATGAAGATTTAATATTAAAAAAAAAAAAAGAAAAGAAAAAGAAAATGAGAAAAATGAAACAAGAGGTCACACGAAAGCCAATCACTCAAATAATTAAGAAAAAATTATTTTATTATTTGTGGTTGATTTTTTTTTTTTTTTTTTTTTTTTTAAGGAGTGTATTTGAGAGTACAGTCCAATTTTGAACAAGCAGTGAGATTAGAGATGGGCGGGCAGTAAAGGTTTTTGTTTTTGCTTTTTTAATTGGTACATAAAAGTAGCTAGTTGTCTTTCAAACATCCTTTTTTTTTTCTTTTGGTTTTAAAGGGTTTTCAAGTTTGTTTTTAATTTTAGAATAGTTTTTTTTTTTTTTTTTTTAAGTCTTTTGTTTTTTTAGGAGAGGGGGGTTCTGTTGTTGCTGTTGTCATCGTCAGGCTGTTATCTGGTTGGACAGAATAGCTTACAGCACCAACAACACATAAACATCAACAAAAAACAAAAAATATTTAAGAATGACAACAACACATGATGTTAGTGACAGTTTTGGTTGTTGCATTAAAGCGCGGAATCTGCCCCCGGTGATCGCATTTGAGCAGCTGCAGCTCTGATGAGGCACAAATTGCACTAGAATTCTTTTCTTTTTTTTTTTTTTTTTCATTCTACAACAGGACAGAAAGGTAGAAAATAAAAAGGGATTCAGAAAAAAAAAAAAAGATTTGGGATAAATAGAGGGAAGTCTTGCTCAATTTTTTTTCTTTCTTTTTTCCTTTGAAGAAATGAAGTTGAGGTTAAAGATTGGAACTATTTTTTTGGTTATGTATATATATATATAAAAAAAAAAAAGTAAAACAAAAATATTTTTTATGTGTTAAAAATGAAAAATAAAGACAAGGTTTTTTTTATATTTTTTTTAATAAAGAAGTTAAAAGATGAAGGAATACCTGAAGCAGAAAGAGGGAAGGGCAGAGAGGATTTAATGTGGATACATGTTGAACGAGTGGCTTTTTGGGGAGGTGGGGGATGGGTGGGGGTATGTTGGTAATTTTTGTAATATTTTTTGATTCCATACTTTTCAATTTTTCTTTTTTGTAGTTTTTTTTTTTTAAACTCTTCAAATGTTTGTGATGGCTGAGGGGAAGGGGGTTTGCAAGAAAAACAAAATCACTTGGTCCATTTAAGTCGTCGACAAATGATAAAAACATTCGCTCACTGAAAATGACAGAGTAACAAGAACATTTTCAGAATTTTATGATACTAATGCCTGACTATGAAATCTATTTTATCTTAGAAAATTCCTCAAATCAGAAAGGTAAAAAAAATTGTATTAGAACAAAAGAGGGGAGGGGGGCTATATTTTACTTGTCTGTAACTTTACATCCAGTCAAAGTAAACAGCCTTAATTATTTAAGTTAAATTTTTCTAATAAATGATGAAATTAAGAAAAAAAAATTTTTTTAATGGAATTTTAGCTTGAAATTTCAAATTTATTTAAAGGAGCAAAGCATTTAAATTTTTATTTATACTACTTGTTCTTTTTATCAATAACATTTTCTAAGCAATCTTTGAGGGGTGGGGGATGAAAGGGGAATTACCCACTTTGGTTTAAAGACAGAACAAGCCAGAAATTAAATAGATAGGTTGGGGTTGACTTGTATCATTTGCAATTCGGTATTTTCTATTCTGACCTTGGGAGAGGAAAAAAAAAAAGAATTAGCACCTAGCAAACCTCTAACATTTAATAACTGCCAAGGTCAGATTTTATTTTTTTCTTTCTGGCTTTGTCAGATAACTAGAAATAATCATATTTTGTCCAGAGAAATCGATTCTGTGTTCACCTAAAAAGTTGGTAGATTTTAATAAAAAAAATAAAAAAAAAAAGTAACTTTTGCACCATTTGTCTAATTTGGTAATTTTTTTTTTTTTTTTACCACTAAACATTTTGTAATGTATTAAAAAAAAGTTCTGAGATGAATTGTTTGCGGCTGCTGTAATTGGAAAAAGAATTAAGAATTGACACTTTATTTTTGTGAGATTTTATAGTTGTCATGGGAACAGAATTGGTATAAAAGTCAATCATTCACTTATTCTGTTTGAAGATTTTAAGATAAAAACTCAATAAATATAATCGATTATGACTAACGTGTTCACACGATTGTCAGACAAAAACAGATGTTTTGTTTGCTTCCAGTTCCATATATAAAACCGAAAATAAACAAAGCATCCACAGGCGTGAAGTGATTAATCATGATCGATTTATAAAATAAACTAATTTATTCAATCACAACAATACTCTGTCTGAGAAGACATTGAGCACTGCATATGTGCATACAGCCAAAATTTACAGTTGGTTTTAAAAGCCAACAGTTATATATATATGCATTAATACACTTGCTGTCTCTAGCCACAATGAATAGCTATAATACAACAAAGCAGCTGTTTGTGGATAACATTACATGTACATCTGTACAGGTGAGAGAAAGGATTTTTGCTACGATATATGATTCACTACTATCCGATTCAACTGTGAAGGTCACCTGATAGTTGGATGCTCCTCATATAACTTCAATTTTATTATAAGCTAAGGCAACAATCTCATCTTCTTTACTGAGCAGAATTATTTCTTAAAGTGTATCTAATGTACAATGCAAACTAACAAACATCCAGTAGCATTCAAGCGATTTAGTATTATACAAAAACCGACAATTTTATATTAAGTCGTCCCCTCCAAAGCCCAATTTTCTTTCCCAAACAAAAACAGATTTTATATATCCATTTGATAGGGAGGGAGAAGGGAGGGGGCTTACTAATAGTCAGGCAGTAGCAGCAGCGAGTGAGAAAGATCCAGTTTTCATGGTTATCTCTCTCACCCTCCGAAAACCATATTCTTGTTAATACTGTTAAAAAAAAAAAAAAAAAAAAAAAAAAAAAAAATCAGAACCAACAATGGCCCAAAACAGCTTTGCGCCAGACTTAAAGCAGACAGAAAATATCGAGCATACATGTGTTTGTGTGTGTATGTGTGTGGCTGTATGTATTTGAATTTTTTTTTTTTATATTGACATAAAACTTCCTCACAGACATACACACACAAATATATGCGCGCACACACACACATACTATACCAACATATACGCATTTAAATACACGTATATATGACTGTATAGTTATCGGATACACACTCTTGTAAACTTTGATGTGTAAGTATACACACGCCACACAACTAGTGTGTACGATATGTCCATGTTTCATGCATACATACTATATTGTGTGTGCACACATACATACACGCATATACATATATATATACACACACACGTATATATAATGTATATTTATTTATACAAAAATTATTAACTACATATGTGCACACATGTTTCTACTGAAATTCCTTTAGAGAAGCAGCATCTTTAGACCAGATTTTCTTTTTAGAAAGACGCTATTTCTTTAA
Organism: Euprymna scolopes; assembly: GCF_053919585.1. Classification (NCBI taxonomy): domain Eukaryota; kingdom Metazoa; phylum Mollusca; class Cephalopoda; order Sepiida; family Sepiolidae; genus Euprymna; species Euprymna scolopes. The sequence goes on along the minus strand of NC_136489.1, from coordinate 47,785,999 downwards.
AGGAGTTGCAGCAGAAACATGTATGCACATATGTAGCCAATAATGTTTCTCTATAATTAGGCTCTGTTTGTCATTGAGCACTTTTTGATAACCAGAGTTTCAGTGAATTTACATCTAGGAAACTACAACGATACAATCATTATGTGTGTGTGTGTGTGTGTGTACATATACATACATACATATTATATATGTGTGTGTGTGCGCCTATGTATGGTAGTATAATTTGCAGATGCATGTACTTGTATGGGCACAGAATATAGATGGAAAAAAGTACAAGAAATTTCATAATCTTTATGCTGTTTCACCCCTTCCCCCCTCTCGGTATTGATCGCCCCGATGACGACAAAAGCACATCAATTTCCTGTAGCAGGTCAATCTTTTGACGGACAATGTCGGGTTGGTTGGCTGGCTGTTCAGATGTCTCAATTGGAAAAAAAGAAAAAAAAAAGAAAAGAAAAAAAAAAGAGAGTCCTACTAATAGCGAACTAATTGCTAATCTTTACTCTGAAAAATATACAAATTATTAGTAGCTGCCACAGCTAGAATGTTTTCCAATGGATGCCAGGCAGTATGCAGAATCTTTTTATTAAAGTCTAAACAGTCGACATTTATCTCGTCTTTCTTACGTTTATTACCGGTGCCAACCTTCCGAGGTTTTAATATAGTCCTCGTCCGCATGTTTTCACGGCAAGCCTCCAATGTTATATCACGTTTTGTTTCCCGGTCGAACATGCGGAAGAAATTATTGTAAGAACCAGTCATGATGTACCTAGAGAAAAAAGAAGAGAAAAACAGTCAAGCATGGACGAATATTTGTGTGAAAACAAATTTATAAGTGAGAAATATTTTACCTTCACTAACAATCATCAGTATGGCTTACATGTCAAACAACTTGAACCTGGAATGCAAATAACTCCAATACAAAAGTCTTAACCATTTCCCTCAGCAAATATATATGGATTTAAAATGCAAAGACAGAAACAAAAAGCTTGACGATATTTTTGTTCCATGGGTTTTATTTGAAAGATTGTGGGTTTGAATATAATTAGCAATACACATGAACCGATAAAACGCTTTGGATAATCAGATTTCAAAGGGGGTTCTGCTAAGAGCAAAACCCTCTTAAAAAAAAAAAAAAAAAGCACTTGTAGTCCTCAAAATACCACCATTTTGTTTGGAAATAAATATGCTTTTAAATGAATTAATAATAACATACATTATATATTTTAAGAGTTTTAAGCAAATAAAGTGAAAAAAAATGTTAACATTATAAAATAGTGTTTTTGATAAAGTTTTGTAAAACTTCAATATGACGAGTATTGAAAATATTAAAAAATATTCTTTAGACACCCACTAGTAAACAAAACAATCTTTTTACTGTTTTTTATCCATTAGAAGTATAATTGTATGTTGTTTTCTTTTGTGGTAGCTAGCAATTTAAAATCATAATATACGTAAAAAAGAAAATCGTTTCTATTGACATTCAATGTAAAACTGTTTTGTAATATTAGTAGTAGCATCAGCATCGCTAGCACAGCTATAAACAGACATTTTTTTGTTAATTTTTATTCCAGAATGATTTTTAAAATAATTGAAAGTATGAATATAAAAAATGGTTACATGCTTAGTTAGTTTAATTAGAGCTATTCGGTTATCAGAATATTAAAGCAATCTCAACCAGTCCGGCACAATGAACTTTGTTCAACTTGGAAATTCTTCATTTTTTTTTTTTTTTAAATCAAAGTTCAAAATTATTTGACTTTGATATTGTTTACCAAATATCAGGCAAAATAGTGAACATAAGCTAGTTATAATCGAAAATAACATGTACCCAATACTGATGAATGTTACTGCGTGTGTGTATGTATATATATATATATATATATATATATATATATATATACATACATACACACACACACACTAACAGGCCTATTCGTAAAATATGCATAAATATTATATATATGATGCAGAATTCTTATCTATATATATAAAAGCGAAAATGTGTGTATGTATGTTTGTGTGTGTGTGTATGTATGTTTGTGTGTGTGTATGTATGTTTGTGTGTCTGCTAAAAACATTCGACAGACACAACAAAAATTCACAAACTTGATCTCATATGAAAGTCCCACCTTCCGGACGACAAATATCGAAAAATTGGCACAAAGTGACCATCAGAAGTGCGTCAACTGATCGATTTTCTGCAGCCCCCCCCCCCCAAAGTGACATTTTAATGTTAAACATTACATATTTTTAAATCGATTTATAACTGCCCCAAAAAATACGGCCGCCAACTCTTCTACATAAAGTATACAAGCGGCCGTTTATTTTGGTCAACTTGTATTTAAAACCCGCTCAGTCATGTCACGTGATCTTGACGTCAGCAAGCTCTAATGGCGGTCTTAATTTACAATTTAAAAATGTTATCGGTAAAAAAAAATTAATTAAGGCTAAACTATGAACTTCTACGCTATGGCAACGTTACCAAAGTTATTACCACATTCAAAATAGGTAGATACGATAGTTAAACGAAAAATAAAGCCAAGCCAAACATGTGAAGTAAAAAAAAATACGCTTACAAAAAATATTAACGATTGAAGTTTTTTTTTAAAATAAAAACAGCCAGACGCCATTTTCCAGTCTTTAGAGTAAGGCAGACGAAGAGAGAGAGAGAGAGTGTGAGAGTGAGAGTGTGAGAGTGAGAGTGAGAGTGTGAGAGTGAGAGAGAGAGAGAGAGAGAGAGAGAGAGAGAGAGAGATGGATGTCTAGCCAGAAAACGAGAAAAACGTTAACTTTTTCACCCCGAAATCAACAATTTTCGACAGGGGGGAGGGTCACACAACGCATGCGTCAGATGACGTCATGACATCGTGACCTGATTTACTTTAAATAGTTGATGAACCAAACAAACTTTAAAGACGTCGCTTTAGCTCAGGTAGTTAAGGCCTTGGGTCATTATCTAAACGTTTTGGGTTTGAATCGTGGTGAGAGATTTTTTTTTTTTTTTTTTTTTTCGATTTTTTTAATTTAAATATTGAACCCTGTATTATTTAAGCCATTTTTCACGTAACGTTCGTTCGTTTGCCTGACTCAGTTCAAATTAGTTCAGAGCTGTAATTTGCCACATAACCCGTAGAGATATAAATCATTGCACATGCAAAATTTCAGCTAGATCAGACAACTGGAAGTTGGTCAGGGGCATTACTTTTGCACCCTCCCCCCTTGTAAAAATGAAAAGAAACTGAGATGTGCATGCGAGTATTGTTTTTTTCTAAACAGTTCACTTCTTGTAAGTAAAAAACAAAAAAAAAAAAAACTCAAGCTGAGATCAAAACCAAAACCGTGAGTCAAGTATGAAAACCATTAGGCCAGCTTAACACTATCTTTAAATGTTTTCAAACCTATTTATTTTTAACATGTGAACAATTCACACATGTGCATGCGTGAAACATAAAAATCCAAGGACGCCTCCCCCTCACTTATAAATTTTTCAATTTGACTCCTTAGCAGCCCTTTTTCCAGATGAAAACTGATTAAAAAGTTTTCCACAAGTTTAAATACCTACATACTAAATTTCAAGTCTGCAGATAAAAAATTTCTTAAGTATATAGGTTGAGAAGTGTCCTCAGACACACATTCTTACTTATATATATACACTACTATGTAGAAGTCACTTTGTGTGTGTGAGAGTTCCTTTCTCATAGGTTCCGAAACGGCTGAGCCTATCTTTTGCAAATTTCATACTAAGCTAATTCATGTCTGGCAGTGTTCTTAGGTAGGTTTTGTACAGAACTTCATCCAATAAGTATCAGATCTTACAAAAAAAATTTTCTCTGATAGATAAAAAAGAATTTTTACAGGGCAATATTTTACATTACACCGGCGAAAGGAGATAAAATTTCAGCAAATCATTTCTTAATAAAAAAAAAAAAAAAAAAAGATTTATTATAATCTGGCGATATAGCTTAGTGGTAAAGCATTAGCTACAAATTGAATGATCCCTTTCAAGCCCGGGTGTACTTCATCATTTTACTCTAATTTTTTCTTAATCATGAGCTCAATTTACAAAAAAAAAAAAAAAAAAAAAAAAAAAAAAAAAAAAAAAAAGAGAGAGAGGTACTATTTAAAATCATTGCCAATCATTTCTTTGTTTTCATATTTTAAAATTAAATATTAATCAAAAGTAACTTTTCCAGGACATTCATTGTCAAGCCCAAATTGATATTTGACGTCATATTGTAAACAAACACAGACAGAATTTGATGAATGACATTATCATTATTAGTTTTTTTTATCTTTTTTGTAAATTAGTCCATTGAGCAAATTATTCTTAGTAATATATAATATTCAATAGACGATTGATTCTATAATAATGCATACATAATCTGCATAAATTAAACTATGTTTAAGCTTCTGCCAGCTAGTATAAGAAAAATAGTATGTGGAAATATGACTATAATCATAAAAAAATCCTGTTTTGAAAGGGAGTTATCTACCCTTAAAGATGTGAGCTACTTAATTTAAAAAAATTTACTTGATTATGGATAAAAAATTTACATTATTGAATCATTAAATGTTCACCGACAGTGAATACAATAGAAATTATTATTCTTTAATCCATGGAGTTTCATAAATTTATTATTTTCTCATCAGAGGAAATACATAGTCCTGTAGCGCCAAAGAAACATTTCTGGAACAATATAAAAACTTAGAATATACAATTGTGAAATCGGATTACACAACTACAAATTCTAAGTTTTTAATTTTTATTTTAAAAAAAAAAAAGTGATGAGAATGGAGTGAAAGTAGCTTGAAGAAAATTTTACTTACCGATCGCCTCCACTCCAAGCACATTCAAATTTATCAAATATACAGTCATTTTCATAGAGTGAGCAGAGCTTGCTGCGGAGGTATTCATGTACTTGATAAGTTTCGATTGGCCGGGAATCCATTTGCAGATCCCATACTTTCACAGAGAGGTAATCCCGGGTAATCATATATCGACCATTATGACTAAATTTGACATCTGATATACTGGAGATAATTTCAGAGAAGAAACTTCTATTTGTTGGATCCTCAGGTTCTTCAAATACTGCAACAAAAAAATAATCATTTTTTTTTTTTTAAGTTTAATATATATAAACAATCATTTTTTTTCCCCCCAAGTGTAATATATTACAATAGAAAAATGCAAGCATGAAAAGTAATATGATTAAGCTTAAACATAGAAAAGTAAAGAACTAGTTAAAACTGGAAAAGAAAAGGACAAGATATTCTAGTAAAAAATATAATAAATTTATAACTTAAAATATTGCAGCATTAAGAATTGATTATATAAGGTTATAAATTGAATTTATAAAAAATTCTTAATGCTGCAATATTTTAAGTTATAAATTTATATTTTTTACTAGAATATCTTGTCCTTTTCTTTTCCAGTTTTAACAACTAGTCATTCACTTTTCCATGCTCACATTTTTCTATTGTAATCCATGATTTTTCCAAGCTTTCAATAAATTCACTTGTTCTTTGTATAATTTCAGTCTTATTTTTTTGTGCCCATAAAAACATACGTAAATAATGTATGGAACTCGTCTGCTTTCAATAAAATCACCCAAATTATCGCCCTTTCATGCTTTCATTCTCTGTTTCACTTATTACTTTTCGCAATAGCAGTGAATCAGCAGCAACAGTAGTTGTTGAAGCGACGTGGTTGCTATGGAAACCAGTCATAAAAAAACATTGCTCACCTCCTTATATTTTTACGATTTTGAACACCAGAAACAAAATCATCATAACCTGTTTTACTGAACGAAAATTGAAATTTTTTTTTCACAATATAACTGAGGTGATCTATAAACTGTAATAATCGTTTGAAATTTGATCAGAAAATGAGTGAGCAGTAAAGTTTTAAAGCAGTTCTAAATGACTAAAACTGCCACTTAATCATATATTCAAACACAGTAGGGTTTGAATGATAAATAATGAATGTTAAAAAATTTGGCATGTACCACATGCACATACCCACAATAAAAACAGCATTTAGACAAAATACAATGCTAATAGCTTTTTAAATTAAGCAAATTTTGGGACTCACATCTGATTTTAATTGATCTGAGGGAAATTTTATGATTTCCTGTTGTGGTTTCAAAAAAAGCCTTCATTTATATTGAGTTAACATTTGTATATTACTTTGTACAAATTATACATCTATTATATAAATCTCACCTGTTTGTTTAAATGTATGTATGTATGTATGTTGGCCTAAAACTTTTAACAGAGTTGACGGAGTTTCACAAGATCGGTATCGTTTTGAAGCTTGATTCTTTGAACAACAAAATATTGAAAAATTGGCTAAAAATATTAATTCCTTCACCCTCAACTGGGCACTTTTCTACAAGGAGGGGTCACTTTTTTTCACTGATATTTTTGAAAGTCATCCCTTCTTTTTGATTGGTTAGCCTTAATTTTGACGTTTGCCACTTCTGGTTTGGTGATGGACACAACGGCAACGACGTCACATTTTTTTTTTTCAGGTTCTTTTCTTCCTTCGCGGTATGGGTTCGAGCCTACCTGCCTACTACCACTTTTTTTTTCTTTTTGCTCAACACACACCTCCGAACACCTGGGCAACCAGGCTAGTTTGTATATAAATGATTACTAGATTTTTTTTTATTCCATTGACTTAGAATGAGTGCTTTATGCCAATTTTCTAGAGTAAATGTGATATTGTAGTGACTAATCCTCATTAATTCTGTTAAGTTTTGAGACTTAGCAGGTCCGATGAGCCCGATGGGGAGAAATAATCTAAGGTACGTTTTGAACTTCATTGATGATTTTTCTGGTTTAATTATGGTTTATTTTCTAAAAATCAAATCCGACACTATCCTCGCCACAAAGAAACATTTAGCTGATGTTGCCCCGTACGGTTCAGTAAAATGTATTCGCTCAGACAATGGGACTGAATTTACTAGTACAGACTTTAAACTTCTATTAATTAACCACCGTATTAAACATGAGAAATAAGCGCCGTATTCCCCCTTCCAAAATGGCACCGCTGAAAGGGCAAGGCGAACCCTTTTTGAGATGACAAGATGCCTACTTATTGAATCGAAATTAGCGCATAGTTTATGGACATATGCTTTAATGGCAGCAGCATATATCAGAAATAGATCGTTAATAAGAGGCTAGGAAAAACGCTGTATGAAGTGTTTTGCGGTGTAAAACCTAAAATGAACAGAATGCATCTATTTGGTTCTGATTGTTTTGCATTTATAGAAAACACCAGTAAACTAAATACTAAAAGCGAAAAGGTACTTTCGTAGGTTACAATAAAAATACTCCGGCATACTTAATCTATTTCCCAACTCAAAATACCATAAAAAGGGTTAGATGTGTAAAATTCAATGATACATTAAATTTAAAAAATGGCGATCCAGTCGATGAAAAATGTGAAATATTACCTAGCATCTTAATCGACCACAATGACAATATTAATAACGACGACAATTACAGTAGAACTTCTGACGAAAATATTAACCAGACATGTCGATACCCAATAAGGGAGCAAAAAAGGCCAGACTTCTTACAAATTGAAAAGATACAACATTACGCTGTGGATTACTGTTATTCATTGAACAGCGCACCGGAAAGTTATGAGGCGATTAATTCAGAAAATCACCAAGAATGGGAACAAGCTATGGTATCCGAATTGAAAGCTTTATCTGAAAATAACACATACGAAATAGTGGCCAAACCAACAGATAAAAATATAATTTCTTCACGCTGAGGTTTTTCCAAAAAAAATCACAGCTTCTGGCAGTGAAACTTTTAAAGCAAGATTTGTGGCAAAAGGTTTTTCACAAATTTCTGGAGTGAAATATTTTGCAATATTTTAACCCACGACAAATTTAACAATTAGAATTTTATTACAACTTGCCACTCAATACAATTTAAAAATATATCAAATGGATGTAAAAAATGCTTATTTAAATGCTCCAATTGACTGTGAAATCTACATTTACCCTCCAGAGGGATTTAAAATAAAAAATAAAAATTGGGTGTGGAAATTAAATAAATCATTATATGGACACACAATTGGAATTTAACACTCCATAATTATTAATAGAACAGGAATTCAAACAATGTCCCGTAGACGCGTGCATGTATACCAAAAATGTAGGTAATAAATTGTTGATTTTGTTTTTTTGGGTTGACGATATATTACTCGCCTCAAACTGTGACAACACTTTAAAAGATATTAAAATGAATTAAATAAAAAATTTAAAATGCCCGATCTTGGACGACTGTCATGGTTCCTCGGTATAAAATTTACCTGTGAAAATGAAACTATAACTATGAACCAATCATGATACATTGAAAAAATTCTGCTCAAGTTCGGAATGCAAGATTGTAAGCCACGTTCAACTCCCATCGAAATGGACATAAATAAAAATATAGGGACCGAAACAAAATCCACAGATAATCTAATATACAGGGAAATGGTAGGGAGCCTCATCTACTTGATGACCGCAACGTCTCCAAATGTAATTTTCCCAAGAAAAAGAATAAAATTATCTGCTATAATTGTGGACAATCCAACCACAAAAATTTCCAATGTCGATATAAACACTCTAAAATGGATTCCGTAAAAACCGTTGAGAACTTTGAGGAAGAATATACATTTCTATTCCCATGTAACTTTGACAATACCACAAATGGTAAAAATCTCCTTGTAGACTGTGGTGCTACAGCACACGTTATCACCAAGGAATCTGATTTTATTCATTTTGATTCAAACTTTAATCCACAAAGTCATTTTGTTGAACTTGCCGACGGTAGTCAAATAAATGATATAGTCTTGAAAAGAGGCGATGCTAAAATATACCTAAAAAATAAAGGCAAAATCTGTAACTGTATTCTAAAAAATGCTCTGTTCATACCTACATTTAAGCAAGACATATTTTCCGTGCAGGCTGCAATTAAACAAGGCGCGAATATACAATTTGACCAAAATAAATCAAAATTGATATACCCCAATGGAACTGTATTTGACATTAAAGAAAATGTCCGACTATATTATTTAAAAAGTATGGTTCCCTCAAAAATTGCCTGTCACAACTTGGAAACCTGGCATAAAATTCTAGGACACTGCAATACAGCTGATATTAAAAAAATTACCAAACGTAGTCGAAGGCATGAAAATAATACCTTCAGACGATCTCCCAAATTGTGATGTGTGTGTATAGGGGAAAATGACTAAAGATATAAGCCGAACGCCAGACAAAAAAGCTACGAAAATTCTCTCAGTTGTGCATTGTGACTTAACAAATTCCCTAACTGTGTATCACACCAATATATCACTTAACCTTACAAAATCCAAAATCTCAGATCATACAGTAGTTTCAGAAAAAAATAGAACAGACAGACAGACTAAGAGAAATATAATACAAATGTTTGGTTATAAGAATTGGTTAATGCTGTATATCCAAAGTTATCTTGTTTTTCTTTATTATAAGTTACAAAATTACAGAAAAAGATCAAATGATTGCCAAGAACTTTTAAAAAATAAACAATCTTATCATATTTTCTCTTTCTGCTATTGATCAGTGGAAGTGCTGGAAATTCCCATGAAGTAGGGGAGATAAATCATTCTTTCATTTAAAGCAAGTCAAAAAAATAAACAATGTAATACAATAAAACTGCAATTTATGATGAAATTTTTTACTTGTAATCGATCTTGTAATAAATGCTTTATTTTTTCTAACTTTTAGCAAGAACACTTATTTTAGCATGACACATAAGTACACCAAAATGCTTTTACTTGAAATGTGAATTTTCATAGTTACAAATGTCCAATAATTCAGCACTCTTAAATGTTAAGTGGAGGATGCTCTGATCCTTCCCAGACAAGAAGAACTTCTACCAGAACCAACAATAGCCAGTCTGCATCAAATTCTATGCACACTACACCTTTGAAAAGGTAAAAGAGTAACATACTTCAATTAAAACTTCTAATTCTCTTTCGTCCAGCCCCTCTTCCTCTATCACTCTTTCTTCTTCACTCCTCTCTCTGGACACACATACACATATTTTGATTTTCCAAGGAGGAGTCAGCACAGAGAAATTAATTCATGAACAAAAAAAAAAAAATAAAATAAAAAATAAAAGTTACTTCTCTTTAATTAGTACATCAAATGAGTAGAAAAGGCCGTGAAAAGTCTGTGGCAGTATAGGGTCAAAGAATTAATATTTTTTTCCTCTAAATTTTAGATATTATTCATCCGGGGTAATGCTATCAAGAATGTGCTACCTTTGAGTGTTTTCTAGCTTTTAGCTGGACATACAAACACACAAATGACACAGAATCAGAAAACAAATCTGCTATGAAAATATCCCAAGAGTCAACAAAAATACACCAAGAAATTTCCATTGCAAAAAAAACTGGAAAAATAGGCCAACCAACAGTATGCCAAGTATTTTCTAGGTGAATTCACTCAGGATTATATCATAAAAAAGGCCCTCTAGACTGGCTAAAAAGAGGATCGCTCCAGCATGATCAGGAGATGATTATAATAGCTGCCCAAGATCAAGGCTTGATGATCAATGCCATTAAAAAATGAGTGGTCTTAGTAATAACAGTGCAACACAATGGTGTAAATATCTCCACCGAATGATCTAAAAAAATTGAATATTGAATGTAGCAGAAAGTCCTGGGAAAATGTTGGAAAGAATATTTGGAAATAATAGCATCTACTATGACTATGCAATCCGTACATCTATGTATCTTGGAAACAGCTGTTTTCACCTCTGAAAAAACACAAAAGTGTCTGCTTGAGAATTTCCACAACTTTGCCAGTTCTAACACCTTAACCCCACCGTCCAACTAATCTGTTTGCAATAGATAATGTGTGCAGCAAAGTTGAGAAAGACACCAACGATTCTGCCTGCAACCGCAAAGAGCATTGATTACTAGGATCTAACTAGTTTCCAGGTGCCTTTCTAAAAATATCGTGAAGGCTGCATGCTCACGGTTCAAGTTCTGTCTAGAGACAGTAGTGAAGGCTTAGAACAGCTTCTTACAGTAACCTGTATTTGGCCAAAGATGCTCTTTGTAGTTGGAGAATACATCAAATATTGGCCAGGTTACATTTTTTTTTCTTTCTTTCCTTTACAAAAATTGTTAAAAAATACCCTGAACACTGTAGGTAAAAATTTAACTTATCAAGTATCATACGAGAGACCATATATTAACCACACACAGCACTGATGTTAGAAGTGGGATAACGTAAGAAAACAAGCAAGCAGGAATCAAGTTACATTCTTGTAAAATCTTCATTTCATTCTATAAAAACAATAATGTCGAACTGTCTAGAAATCTTTCACTCTCTCAAATGTATTGCAATATACAAAAAATACTTGTTTTAGTTATATCCGATTTATTGCATGATAATTATTTACAGTGAAGTGTTTCATCTAAAACTCAAGTTTCAGTATAAAAATAAAATATTAAAAGAACTAAGTTATAGCAAGATTAATATTAGGTTGAATAGAAAAATTTTGCGGAACTTAATTTTGGTTTCAAATGATGTATTTTCAAATAAGTTTTTTTATAATACCTTTACTTAATATATCATTTTAAAGAGCATTTTTCGCTCATCTAATCTTTTTAATTACAATCGTTTTCATATGTCTTTTCAGAACATTGAAAACCAGATGGATAAAAAGCAAATTCACACAATTTTCTAATTTCAATTCAAGCCAAGCCGAAAAGCTGCTTGCGATATAAACAAAGCGTTTGGCCCCAGGAACCATTACAATGCACAGCACAATGGTGGTTTAAGAAATTTTGTGGCAATGATGAGCATAGTGGCTGATAACGGATGTTGACAATGATCAATTAAGAGTCAATCCACGCACAACTGTTCAAAAACTTGTTTCTGAATTAGACGTAACATATATGATGATTTTCAACCACTTGAGAGATTGGAAAGGCAAAAAACAAAAAGCTTCCAGAATTGGACAACAACCAAAAGAAACGCCGTTATCAAGTGTCATCCTCCCTTTTTTTACTTTGACCCGTTTCTCAACTAGGTTGTGACTTGCGATAAAAAGTTGGTTCTTTATAACTGGTGATGCTCAGCTCAATGGTTAGATGCAGACAAAACTTCATGACACTTCTCGAAGCCAGAGTTGCACCAAAAGAAGGTCATGCTGATTGTTTGATGGTCTGTGACCAGTCTCATCCATTAGTTTTTTTTGAATGCAGAGAAGTACTGTCAACAAATGGATGAAATGCATCAGAAACTTCAACAACACCCAGCATTAGTCAACAGAAACGGCCTAATTCTCCTCCATGACAATGCCCGATCGCACATTGTTAAACTGACCTTGTAGAAGTTGAACAAATTGAACAACCCAACTACCTCATCCACCATACTCTCCAGGCCTCTCACCTACCGACTACTAATTTTTCAAGCATCTCGACAACTTTCTGCATGAAAAATGCTTAAAAAAAATTAAAGCAATATCAAAAACGCCTTCAGCGACTTCATCGCCACCAGAACAAGATTTTTACGCTACCGGCATAAATACACTTGTTTTGCGTTAGCAAAAGTGTGTTTATTCTGATAGTGCTTATTTCGATCAATAAATTTTTGTTTGAACTGAGGTATGTTCATTTGAATTTAAAAGTGAAAACCGCAAGAATTTTCTTGTCAACCTGATAGTTTACTCAAAGCATGTACAAAACAAGTCACACAGGAAAAAGGAAAATCGCTTGCTCAAGGGAGGCAACTCAAAGTTCTGGATTTATTTATGAGTTGGTACACCAACACTGATTGGTCACTTTCTTTTGGATATGGTTAAAAAAAAATTTAAAGAAAGTTTCCCCTAATAAATTCTACACTGTTTAACAAGCTTCAGCCTGTGTCCCATCACTGTAGTGTTTTATTCTTGTGCTTGTTTTACAAGTACTTCCATGAAATTTGCTACACTTTTGTCCCTAAACGTAAATACAGTCAACTAACCTGACAAGTAACAAAATCTTACAAGAGATCCTCCAGATGCTGAAAAGTTTCGACTTCTAATATTTCTAATACTTCTAATAACTTCTTTCTTAAAACTTTTACCCCCCCCTTCTCCAACTGAACCAATATGTAAAAATTTAAATGTAATGTGAAAATGCATCTTGTTGCGAAGTTTTTGGTCAAGCAGCTAGGATCTTCAGACAGTCTGATTTGGTAGCACCAGATGCCCTAACAGGTATTACCATTCTGGGCCAAAGTGGGCCTGGGAGCAATGGTAGCTAAATGGGAACTCTACATTCCACACAACCCCACCCAAATGGAGGCTCACCAATGAAGGCGTTAAATCATACTCAGGCCCCTCCATTTATGATTCCTCTACAAATCTGACACCTAATTTACAGTCGCCACTAACATTCCAGTGACCGTGTTTCTTGTTTGGTGTGAATTAAAGCAAAAAAAAAAAAAAAAAAAAAAAAAATTATCAATAAGTTACATTTCATAAAAGACTTGCTTTGTCTTGTCTTGCAGAGACAATTACATTTGCTGTTACACATTAAAGTGTAATGATTTTATTTGTTTTACTTCTTGTGTAGTATATGGACTGTGCTATCATTGGAATCATCTGGGCGGTTCATAGAAATTGCCAAACGAAAGTTTAGTGATACCTCACCTCTTGCACAAATACTGGTCAAATTTTTCAATGAAAGATATTATTTCTGTCAGTATAGAGCTAATTCAATGAAAAATTAATTGCAAAATGAAAACAATATCCTCGAGTAGTTATTGAACAATTTTTACGAAACTTTTAAAAAATTAAAATTCAAATCAAGAAAAAAAAACATTAATTGTAAGTTTCATGAATATTTATTTTTGAATAACATGTTAATTTTCCTTTTATGTTTAAGATAAACATTTTCATAATTTTTATACAATAAACAAATGGTAGCAAACAAATGTTTCCATGCCAAGTGCTCGTCTGAGCCCCATTCTCTGGACCCCCCCCCCCCTCGCCAAACTTTCACGATAAACACCTGGCTAGCTGAAACTACTGTCAATAATTTTCCCCGCTCTTTACCTGTACCTAAATCAAAACGTAGATTCCATGAGCAAAGCTCCTTTCTTAGAAGTGCATGCCTGTGGAACTCTCTTCTGTTTGCCTGTTTCCCACCTGACTACAACTTGGATGTCTTCAAGTCCAACATAAACAAATTCCTGATAAACTGCTGCCTTAAGTAAGACACTTTATCAAATCTCCAATACTAACGATTACTACGATACTATCCCATTGATTACTGTACACACAATAACCCTTATCCCCGAGTGGCTTCCAGGCCTTGATAAGTGGTGACCACCATGTAAAAAAAAAAAAAAAAAAAAAGTTTTCTTTGATTTTTTTTTTCCTTTATTAGGGTCAAGGTGCTTAGCATTTCACCATTTTCTGTAAACCGGCCAAATGATTCTGACGATTGCACAAATATCCACATATTTTTTTTTTTTTTAAACTAAATCATGATTATAAAGAATAAAGTGTTTGGAAGCAATAAAACCCTAACACCAAATACATTTTATAAGCAACCAATCAGTAGAAGATTAGAGAAACAAGTAATGTTCATATTAGTGTTAGGACGATTAATCAGAATCGGGAATCAGAAAAATCATAACTTTTGAGGGTATCGGAATCAGTATCACAAAAATTTGTACCTATTTTTCAGTGTCAAAAATGATTCTTGTAATTGGGGTTTTTTTTTTTTTTTTTAATTTTGTTTTAAGCAAAATCTTCTGTTGCTGGTAGTAATGATAAAATAATAAATATTTATTGGTTTTAAACTATAACTAAAATCTATAGATCAACACTCTACAAGTGTGTTTTTATGTTTGAGAAAATATATGCAAATTTAATGGGTTTTTTTTATAGTAATTGGGAAAAAATAACTCTACAGTTAAACATTTAGATGTTTATAAATAATTGGAATCAGTAATTGTATCGAAATAAGGAATTTAGTACGGAATCAGTAATTGTGTCAGAATCGGGAAAAATATTGGAATCGTTCCATCACTAGTTCATATATTTCTCAGCATTTGGGTAAAGTCCAGTGAAAGATTTCTAGAAAGTCCGATGTGATTGTAACTGCTGCTGCTGCTGCTGTAACAGTCCTGGCAGCTTTGCTTACCGAATGTAACCAACTTGGAAGTGGACCAGAATTAGTGCCGGAAGAGGAAAGCGAAAATGTCTACTCACACTTGGCATGTCTGTCACAAAGAGCTTGTGCTCTCATATCACATAATCGGATTGTTCCTTTACTACTGCTATATACAAATAAACTGCATTCTGTTGGGTGAAACTCTGCTGCAGTGATTACTTCGGTCAGCTCTTCCATGTTTGCAGGTTTTATATCCACAATATCTAGACACACGGATAAGGAAATACATAAAAACATAACATTTGCAGGGAATGAATATAAACCCAGAGAGAAGAATCCTTTATGATTCTTGTCCAGAATTCCCCTTTATATATATATATATATATATATATATATATATATATATTTACGTAGCCATGACAAAATGAAAATATCATACTCCAAAAATAAAATCACAAATTGATCAAGCAGTTTTACTTTTATAAAGAAAATCATCTTTAAGTGATTAATGGAAATTCATAGGTATTTCCAACATAAATCTAGCAAGTTTGAATTATTGTTGGGTTATCTGTTTGTTTGCAAAAATGGTAAACAAGATAGTCGCTTTTGGTTATTCATAAAATTTTATTTTATTTAAAAATTAAAAAATTTGAACAATTTATGTTATTTTTGGAATATATTTTTGTTACATCATGGATACACACATCACAAATTTTTCTTTCTTTTTTTTTTTAATGTAAAGTGAGGGGGGTGAATAAGAGCTTCATTTACTTTTATTTTAAATCTTCTAATTCAAATGTCCTTTGTTCAATGATAACCATTTTATTTTCTGGAAAAGATAAACTTTAAATTAAAAGAGAAAATTAAAAAGTAACAAAAAATCCCTTTCCCTAATTGATTGCAGAGACTAACAAATATTAGAGGTTGAATTCTGAATCAATATGCAGTATACAAAAATGAAATAATAAATAAAATGGCTTAAAGATTGGTAATTTGTTCAGTCAAATATAACTCAACCCCAGAATTAAGGAATATTTTAGCATGTATTTTGTGTCATTAAAATATATAAAAAAAAAAAAGAAGAGGAAGAGACTTTAGAAATCAAATCTTGATTTACTTTGCGTTAGTATAATAATAGATAACAATAATAAAGTATCTTGGATACAATCATGTAATCATTCAAGATACTTATGGATAATTATTAAGCTCTACTTTGCAATGAGCAATATTAAACTAAATACTAGAAAAATATCACTAAAATATAGTTCAGCATCTTTATCTTTATACACAAATATAAGACTGTATTTATGTGTGTGTGTGTGTGTAGGGGGGGTAGTTCTGCTTTTAATGGCTACTCTTATATGGGCAAATAGCATTATTTAATGAACAGTTTATAATTATCCATGGGATCAAGAACATAGAAAATTCCTGAAGAGAAAAATGAGACTCCAAGAGAATCGGACCTCTGCCAAAGATTATATATTAAAATAAATTTATGTCCAACCTATCTGACATGTGGCAATGCCAAGGCAACGAATATTTCCAATCACCAAAAAAGGATACTGAAGCTCTGATCAGTTACTTCTAAATGCCACAAATTGATTCTAAGGTCATCTGCCGATAAATAGGTTTCCTGATCACTGTTGACAGAAATCGAATTGATGTGGTAAGTATGTGCATTCGCAAATATACGACGCGGACTAGCTTCCACCAAAAGCTCCATAGGTTTGAATACGGGTACACGTAAAGCTGTAATATTGGTCGAGTCCCTGCACAAACCCCCTTCATCTTTTAAATTGTAACCTTCTGGCCGCTTGTCCCGTTCCGTCACTTTCCACAATTTGATTGTTTTATCTGAAAAAAAAAAAAAAAAAAAAATTTAGAATTGGCAACAAAATTTCTGCTTAAAAAGCCATTATAAAAATAAAGGTGCTTATGCATCTCTTAAAAAATAAAAATAAAAAATGCATTTAAAATAATAATTAAAAAAACACATGCACATAGATATGATGAAATTAGTAAAAATTGAAAAATATTATGAAAAAAAAAAAAAAAATTATGAAAAATGATTCAGTAAATCTGTTAGAACTATTTTTTACAAAAAATTCCTATTGCCGTTTTCAAATTTGAAATATTAAGAGCTAAGTGGAAACAAGAGAGATAAGTTAGATTGTCATATGAAATAGACCAAACCGCTAAAACTGCATTATTCGATAAATTTTTTTTTTTTTTCTTGTAATGATTTTTCTACTATTCATTTTTTTGTAATTTTTGACATTTTTACTAATTTCAACATGGTACATAATTATATAATAGTTTTTTTTTATTTAAAGTGCATTTATAATTCAGTTATTGAAAATAAAAAAATTTAAAAAAGCTATTAATAATAGAAAATATTTTGTTTTTAAATTTCTAGGATGATTCATTTTATTTTATTTTGGTTGTTATATTCACAGTTCAGTCAATCTAACTTCGGATCTGCTCCAAGAGTAAATTCTGAAATCTGTACTGAATTTAGAATTGAACATTTTATTTAACCCATGAAGGGAAGGGGGAGAATTATTCCTGTTCCATCAGCCATGAAATGTTGATTTGCTTTTCTTGTCGCTTGTAGTAAAGATTACACTTTTTATTTTAGAATTTACAATTAATTCTATTCTGATGCTATGGATCAACGTGGAAAATTTGGTAAATTTTTTGGTAAAGGCAAATTTTGAGATCCTTAAATCTAATTATGACTAATAGAATGAGAACAATCTATGCTCTTGGATTAAATTAAAAAGTCCTTGTCCAGAATTGCCCCATATTAAAAAAGCAAAACTAAGGAAAAACCTGTGATAAAATGTAAATATCATATTCCCAAAATAATGTAAATCAACCAAGTAGCTTTATTTTAATAGGAAAATCATTTTTAAGCGATTAATGGGAATTTATAGGCATTACAACATAAATCTCACAAGTTTAAATTATTGAATCATGTTCCTTGTTTTTCCTAATTTTTTAAAGATTATTTGCAAAATGAAGAACAAGACAACTCTTCTGTTACATATGAAATGTAATTTTCTTATTTAAAAATTAAACTAAATACATTTATGTAATTTTTGGAATATGTTTTCGTTTTGTCAAAGGTACATACATTTTTTTTTTAATTTTTATTTTTTAACTAGCAGGGTGAGCGAACGTTGCCCAGGAAATGATGATTAATGAAGGTTTCACACCCCCATATTTTTATTGTCATCAAAATCAGTGAAATCACCAATTTTTCAATCAAATCGATCAATTGATTGCCTACTCTAGTTGGGGACCCATCACAGTGCACAGGGAGGAAGCTTCACATGACAGTTCACAATACATTGTAGTCTACATTCTGGATAAAATCTAATTAAAAGTTTATTTCAAAATTCCATCCTGGTCCTCCAAGATCAACGATTTACATGATTCTCAAGTTTATTAGGATGCACGTGGAGTTATATTAACCGAAATGTCAATATACCAACAACCAAGATGAGAGCAGTTGTTCAAATAATTTAAATAGAAATCATTTCCTTGTAGCAAAAACATCCAAAAGCAAAGAATTCTGAGAGAAATGTGCTTCATTGTTTTCATGGTTTATTTGAAAAAATGTGGAATAAATATTTGAGTTAAACTATCAAAACCGAAGAACTTAAAAGTGGTTACAATTTTGACCATCTCAATAAGGTTAGAATAGCAATATACATCGATGATAAAATGCTTTGGATGATTAAAGACTTTAAGAGGTTTCTGCTAAAATAGTCATTTTCAAAACAAAAGCACTTTAAGCCTTCAAAATAGTGTTTTGTTGGGAAATGAATATATTTTCAAATGAATTAATAAATAATAACATACATTATATATTTTTAGAGTTTTAAGCAAATAAAGTGATAAAAATGTGAGCATCATAAAACGGGGTTTTCAGTAACAAGAAATAAAAACAGTAGAAAAAGGCATGGAATGTAATTAAAAATAAAATTCTTTCAAAATTTGTGAATAATTTTTCAGCTTTAGTTTTTTTTTTTTTGTTTTGTTCATCATTGCCCCCTCCCTCCCATTTAGCCCCCTCAAGGACTTAACATATTTAAATTTGAGTTCAGCACCATGTGAAACTGCTAAATAGAATGAAAACCACCATATAGACATACATGTTTTGGAGAAATATGTAAAAAAAAAAAAAAAAAAAAAAAAAACAGCCCCAAAAAGGATTGTTTTTTAGCCTTAAAAGTTCCAGAGGGATGCAAAGCAGAATTTTTCCAGGGTCAGTGATACTGAATTTATATGGAAAAACAATTGCCTTCACATTTTCATCAAGTTTCAGAAAAATTTAACAGATGGGGCAAAAGTTTTTTTAGCCCCCAAAGTCCCAGAGGGATGCGTACCAGAATTTTGCCATGGTCACCTATATTGAATTTATATTAAGAACAATGGCCTCTACATTTTGGCAAAGTTTCAGGAAAAGCTGATGGATGGATCAAATGCTATGAGGCAAAAAGTGTAATTTTTAGCAATTTTGGGGCATTTTTTACCTCTTTTAAGCCCCTGGATACGCCAAATCCCAGTGTAAATTGAAAATGATGCAGTTTCAGGCCTTAACACATGTATATTTGAGTTGACCATGAAAAACCACTATATAGTCAGACATTGTTGAGAAATATGAAAAAAGAGCCACAAAAAGGGGCGGAGACGCAAACCTGAATTTTGCCAGGGTCACCCTTACTGGATTTATATTAAGAACAATGGGCCAAGTTCCAGAAAAATCTAATGGGTGGATCAAAAGTTATGGGACAAAATGTGTCATTTTGGGGCATTTTTGATCTCTTTTCAGCCCCTGGTACGCAATGGGAATTTTTGCAAAAAAATTTTTTTACTGTGCACATCTATTTAATGAAATACAATTTGTGGCAAAATTTCAAGAAAAACTAATGGATGGTTATCTGGCAATCGTCCGGACTAACAGACGCACAGATGCCACTGAAAACATAGGCCCCTCTCTGATAAATCAGGGGACCAAAAATCTTTCCTTAAAGAAAAGTGCACATGATTTATCTCCCAGAAAAAATAAATTGGTCAACTGACCTAAAACGTTAGAAGTCTTGAAATGGTGAATTATTTTACATTAAATTTATGTGAAATCAAGCCTCACTCTAAATTCTAAAATTATTTTTGTTTTATTTCTATCAAATCTTCAGGACATTCATACACAATTTCCCTTAGCCCTATCATTAACCCAAAGTCAGAGTGGCAACCTTCGCATCCTCTCATAATTGCACAAAGACCCTCTTAAAACAACAAAATTGTTTTTTAGAAAAAAAAAAAAAATAATAATCCCAGGATTTATCTCCTATAGAAAAAAAAGGGGGGTTAACTGTCCTAAAACGTTGGAATGGCTCAAAATGGGGAATCATTTTACATTAAATTCTAAAATAATTTTTTTAAAATCTTCCACTAAAGTTTCTC
The DNA here is from genome assembly GCF_053919585.1 of Euprymna scolopes. Taxonomy (NCBI): domain Eukaryota; kingdom Metazoa; phylum Mollusca; class Cephalopoda; order Sepiida; family Sepiolidae; genus Euprymna; species Euprymna scolopes. The sequence goes on along the minus strand of NC_136489.1, from coordinate 47,765,361 downwards.
ACGGTGTTCACATGTAATTGTTTACAAAGGTAAAATCACATTTTGGAGAGGTGGTCAGATGGAGGGGGATAACAAAAGTATTAATCTTCTATATAATATTTTTATTGCAGAAATTCCCCTCTGGAACAAAATACTGTGGATTTGCAAGAACATATGCCACATACAAATTTATTATGTCTAAAACATTAACCAATATCTTATGTAACTTTAGAACATTTTACATACATTTAGTCATTATAATAAAATCTTACATTTCATCATATGAGCAACATCATCACAATCGCAGCATCTTTAGATGAAGTAGTTCCTATTTTTCACTCTAAATCTTAAGTCCTCAAACTGCCCCCAGTCATCACCGGCAGGAAATATACACATTATAACTATATTGTCCTGGCACCCTTCATAACTGGATCATACACTCATAGACATACAATTATCTTCCCATTTCGAAAATAATTTCTTTTTTCTAAAATTCCGGCAATTCTCATTATTCATCAATTCAATTATTCTGGATTACACATCTTATTACAAAAACGAATGCGTTTGACCTTTACAAATATGACGGCTCTCTCTACACGAAGCAATATTTATAAATATTAAACCAAATACAAAAATATTAACCGCTCATAATCAGAAATTTAGGTACTGATACGTTCACAGTTACTTACACACACACATTATCACCACGCAACTACTACCTACAATAAAAAAAATAAAAATAAAATAACTAAAACAAAAAAACATAACATTTATGGATAGCATTGTTTTTTTATTTCGAATACTATTTTTTTTCTTTCTTTTACTTTGTTTTAAAACGGACCATTTCCTTATTTATTTTTCATTTTTTTTTTCTATACATTTTTCTATACATTTTCACACATTAACATCACACAGATATCCCCAACCAAAAAAACAACAACAAAAAACAACCCTGAACGATAAAAGTAATATTTACATGTAACATTGTTTAATTTTTGTTTTAGGCATTAACCACCTAGAATTAAATTAACGCCCCAATATTTTATGAAGTTGTTTGATTATAGACCAATTATAGGCACACATTTCTTTAAAATGACCACTTTTTTTTTCATTTGGTTCATAGTATTTATGCGTGGGGATCCTGTCAGCAGTTAACAAGGTTAAATTTGAAGCGAATATTTTGACAACACCACCCACACCCACCCACTCATAAGATGGGGTGTCTATTCCGAAAGCAGTTCTTAACATGGAGATGTTGCGGGTGACCATTCCGAAAAAAGTTCTCAACACGAGATTGAGAGTGTCCATTCTGAAAGCTGTTCTTAACATGAGGAGGTTCGGAGTTAGGTAATAACAGTAATTTCTTTTTTTTTTTTTTACAAGGAGGGAGCTTGTTTGATTATATACAAATTTTTTTTTTTTTTTAAAGATAAATTTTTACCATAGATCCACCTACACACTTTTCTATAAAATGACTTCTATAGGTTTTCCACTATGCTGATTAAGAATATCTCATTTATATTTGGCCGATACAAGTAGTTTTTGCGATACAAAGCCCTGTATTATTCACTTTAAAATCACTGATTGCCAGATTAGTACACACGGGTAAGAACAAGTCTAATTATATCCGACAGTGCTGGTGGGGTAGGGGCTGCTTCCACTGGGAAATGCCGGTTAATGGGTCCTGCTAGTCTACAATAATACCAAAGAAATATTGTAATATATTCATTGTTAAACAGTCCTAGATTTAAATTTCAGTTTTTTATACATAAAATGTATTACAATTCAGTTCTCTAACTTCTTCTCTGTTAATGGATAGATGACATTTTTAAGGAATTGCACCATATTCATGTGCATTTACTGCAGATCATTTGGAAACCATTAGTTTCTGAAGATTTTCAGTAGCATATTCTGATTGCTTGCACAAAAATACACTTATCCCAGGATACAGCATTAAAAATTAGTAACAAAATACAGTACAGTATATAATACATATGTATATAATCAAATAACATAACTAATACCATAACCAGGGGCCGAAAAAACATCATATTCCATTTCGTAACCGGAAAAAAATGTATTCAAGGGCCACCATATGCAGGGGTTCTACTGTATATGGCAAATTTCATTGCTTGATCTTGCATTTTAACAAAGATATAGCATTTTCACTGAAAAAGTAGTGTAAAAAATGTGACAAAACACATATGGTCTTAAAGAGGGGAAAAATATTCAAACGTGCAAGGCACAAAAATAGTCACAACTTTGTTAATTTTAATCGGATTTAAAAAAATTTAAAAGGTTCTTTCTTAGCTTATCAAGCTCTTTCTATGTATGCCATTATTTAGATATTTTAAGCCATTTTAATTTTTTTATGTGTATTGTGAGGAGCACCCGTTGCAAACATGAAAACATACATACAAAAATTTCTCTAGTTGAAATCTTTGAATGTGGGTTGTTCAATGTGGCTACAGGTGTTCCAGCCTGCTGGAATAAATAATAAATATGCTTCAGAAGTAATATTCATTTTGGTTCAGTTTTTTTATTTATTTATTTATTTATTAGTAAATGACTTACAGTCATGTCTGACAGAACAAGAGCATTTTACCTCTCGGTGACTAAATAGGTTCCGTTTGAAATTATGTAGATATCACAAAGTTCGATAAGATAGACCTGAAGAAGTTTAAGGTTACATTAACAGAAACATAAAAATAACACTAAAGATAAGGACAATAGTCTGAAGAATCCAAATAATGAGTGAACATTTTTAAAAACGATGCAACAAATAAATATTATTAAGATGTATCGATAATATTAATACTAATATATAAATTTATAAAGATGAAAAGAGAGGGACAACGATGTATGAACAAATGTATAAAAAAACTACAAAGTTTGATAAATATGCTAAGACATACTTACCATTAGTAGAAAGTAAGAAATGGGCTGGATTTGTCCTTTTCAACCATTTTATTTTATTGATTTTTTCCTCTATTTCAAGACTTTTAAGATAATCAAATTCAGGTTCATGACTTTGGAAGGTGCTGTATACATTATATTCCCCACGAACTGGTACAGCTAATTGGCTCTGAAAGACAAACTCGCTTTATCATTTGACGTGTTCAAGTTCAAACAAATTATAACGATAACAGAGAAGAACACAAAGTTTGGGTGAAAAAACAAAGTTGAAGCAAAAACTACGCTACAAAGCAAAAATCTTAGAACAGAATAAAAATGTTTTGTTTTTTTTTTATTATAAACTTAAAAAAAAAAAAAAAAAAAAAAAAATTTTGACACTTCTTCATAATCACACCACCACGGAGAAAGAACAATTTTTTTAAAAAGCCCCATTTTTGGTGTTGATATTTTATTGATTATAAACAATTTATTTTGTATTTTTTTTTATTTATTTATTTTTTTTTTTTTTTAAGTTTTTCATTTGTAAAACAAATTTAAAATTTTATCCAAGCAGGTTTGGTTAAATACAATAGTTTTCTATTTTTTAAACTTTTTTGGTGATTTTCTCGTCATGTCAATGAATTATTTGATCTGAGCTGATAAACTGCGTATAGTGGAACCAATTGATCTTGTCTTAGCCATTTCTCAAGCGCAAAACAGAAACAAAATTTCAGATTTAGTTTAACACCAGTTTTACAGGCTTCATTAATATTCGTTCTGTTTTTATTAGTACACAAGATTGAGACCAAGCAGCCAGTTTCACCCTCCCTACATTCAGCACAAGATCAGCACCTTCTCTATTAGTTTGCCTGCTTACCGATTTGGCTCTTAGCTTCTTATTTATAAAATTAAGTGTTAAACATTTTTTTTTAAATAATGGGATATTACCCAGAATTACTCCTAGATTATAAAACAAAAATAAAGAAAAATCTGTGTAATGTACATAGCTGTGATGAAATGAAAATATATTCCACAAATTACGTAAATTAATCAAGTAGTTTTATTTTTAAATAAAAAAATTAAATCTTATGAGTAACAGAAGTGCAGCTGTAATGTCCGCCATTTTGAAAACCTAAAAAAAGGAGAGGAGATAACTCCATCAGTCAAACTTGCAAGATTTATGTTGTAATACCTATGAATTCTCATCAATCATTTAAAAATGATTTTCTTATTTAAAAATAAAACTGCTTGATCAATTTATGTGATTTTTGGAATATATTTTCTTTCATCATGATATTTTCGTACATCATACATATTTTTCTTTCCTTCTTTTTTTTTCACTATAGGAGGAATTTTGAGTAAGAACCAAAAAGTGAAACTTGAATGAAAATAAAAACTCTCAAGTAATACAGCTAGTATTAGATAATATCACAATTGCAAGCAAACATGTGTTTTTTATTTTTATCATAGTTTAAAACGGGAGGGGGAGGGATAACAATACATATGATTATATTGTGTAAAAATTTAATGTTAAAATAAACACCAAATCTGCTTGTGTATGCACCAGACTGATATAGAGAAGTGCCAATTTCACTTGTGTGATGCCTCTTTCAATCTAACAATCTTATGAGTAAAAAACATTTAAACAAAAACTGATGTGGACTTTAGATTTTTAGAGATAAAATCATTAACAAAAAAAAAAAAATCTACCAGTGATCCATTTTAGGATAAATATAAATTTAAAATTCAAGATGGCACAAATTATAGAAAAGGACAAAAAAAAAAAAAAAAAAAAAAAAAAAAAAAAAAAAGGGGGATTTTATAGAATGGTAAATATCAACCATTACATTGATCAAATTATCAAAGTGTGTGTGTGTGTGTTTTTTTAATTTTTTTTTTTATTTACATGGTAGTCGTCACTTATCAAGGCCCGGAGGCCACTTGGGGATACGGGTTATTGCGTGTACCGTAATCAATGGGATAATATCGTAGTAATCATTAGTAATGGAGATTTGATAAATTGGATTATCAATAAAAACTTTATTTTAGACATGTTTTATTGAATAAAACCAACATCTTTTCATGTACTCTCAAGAAGACTGCTTTTTGTTTTAACAGTACCAATATAAAAAAATTTTGATTGATGTTTCAAAGTTTTATTTCCTTTCGTCCCAGAGAATTCTGCTGGTGTAGCACTATTTGCTTTTGGGAAAGAGAAAAAGAACCCCACCCCCTCCCGTGGAGGTGTGATTGTTAAAAAAGAACCAAAATATATGTGAAGAAAATAAAAATTCTAATTTTTTTATGACTAACTTAAAATTAAGAAAAGGTCAGTGGAAAATTAATTTTTTAAATAATTGATGCAATTATAAAAAGTTATTAAAACGATGCAGCAGTCTAACAAAAATGGAAGCAATTCTTCAAAGCACTTCAAACCCATTTTGAGCTTATAAAAAAAGTATTATGTTAAAAAAAAAAAAAAAAAATGCAAAAGCAAACACCAGTAAAAAGAGCAGGGTCTCAAGATGTTTTTCTTCTTCTTCTATAGTTGAATAATAATCATCTCTTAAAAATTGTAAGACCATAACTTCAGACATGTCGTCCAGTAACCTT
>NC_136489.1:47732799-47759774 GCF_053919585.1 Euprymna scolopes | reverse complement strand
TAATATTAAATTAGATCATGATTATATTGTGTTACATATAGGGGAAGGGTTAAATCTGTTGTGTGCATTGGAGGTACCTACTGTACAGCTCCCATAACTTTTGGAGACATTTTTTTCCTATCCAGAATTGCAGAACAATGAAATAAACTGCTCATGTCAGTTGTTGCCTGCCAAGGCACTGTATCCTTTAAAAACCTAATGCTTTCCGAAATTTACCAAAAGTACACCTGATGACCTTTCGGTCATACACAAATGTATATAATTCATGTAGTTATTTCCCTGTCAACTGTACATTATCCTATGTACTCCACATACCTTGATGTGGTGTAGTGCACTTGAGCACTGTATACAATAATTTCATTTATTATTACTTCAGTCTATACTGTACTATTTCCCTACCCAATCTATTTAATATCAAGTACAATAATCTTAAACAGTATAGTCTTGGCGGTCCTTGTCCAGAATTCCCCTTATATTAAAAAATAAAAAAAGAACAATGTATGATGTACGCACCCATGACAAAATGAAAACATCATATTCCAAAAATAATATACATTGTTCAAGTAGTTTTATTTTTAAATAACAAAATCAAATTTTATGAGTGAAGAGTGGCTGTTTTATCTGTCATTTTGTAAAACAATTTGTAAAAAAATAAAGAGATAATTCAATAATTCACACTTGCAAGATTTATGTTGTAATGTCTAGGAATTCCCATTAATAACTGATTAATTCATGTAATTTTTGGAATATATTTTCGTCACGAGTATGTACATCATACAAATTTTTCTTTATTTTTAATTTAATTCTTTTAATATAAGGGGTATTTTTGGAAAAGAACAATTTTGGCTTCAGACACATACATAACCTCATTAGTAAAAGACAATATTTAATTTAATATTTACAGGGTTATTCTACAAACTATTTTCACTAAAATTAAGCTAAAAAAAAAAAATAAATAAATAAAAAAATAACCATCAACTAGAATCGGAACTGCACACAACGTTCCACAAGTGGGGGAGATGACGAGAGGTCATCTGAATTTAATCAAACTAAAAAAATCACAAACTGTTCACATTTACAACAGCTGAACACATTCACGTTTGAACCAAAGTCGAACACATATCTAATGAAGGGAAATTTTCCTGCAATATCATACAATAGAAAACTTCTATCTGACTATACTGATGCAAGTAAGAACCCAATGCAAGTATAAAATATAAGGAAAAAATATACATGCATGTAAAAATATATATGTATTCAGCATAGTTTATTCTGTTATATATCTTAATTTTCTTCAGTTTGTGTCTATCCGTTACACCTCTGCATTGTATTGCCTTCTATAAGTTTTGTTTTATATACAAACTAGACAATGCTTGAGACAAACTATATTAACCTCTTTTGAGGAAATATTAGGTGAGTATGGCAACATTGATCTAAAACTTCAAAAGAATAATGGCGACTTAATATAACCGGGGAATTAATCCATTACAATTGCAGACAAGCTGGGTTAAGCAAATCGTCAAACAGAACAAGAAATTGCAGTGTATGCATGTTCAGCATCGGTTAACATGACAAGAAGTTTTACATGTTTTGTGGAAGCTTACTAAGCGCTAACTATGATTCCTTCACAATTTTGAGTTATATTCACTCACTTTTTCATTTAAAGCGATTTACATTTCCTGTAAACAATTGTTGCATAAGCAGGCGGAATTTGTTTATTCTCTGAAGCTTTTTACAAACAATGTTTAGATTTCATTGTGCATAATTTCTCATTAATTAATCCTACGTCTGCTGAAGATCTTAAGATGAAATTTATTCAAATGAACCAACTGTTTATTAGCTATTATTCAAGTAAACCTAACATCTCCAGATATTTTTTGTATAATAAAAACAAAGATAAATAAAACGTATGACACAATTCTTTGTAACCTAAGTCTTTAAATAAAATCATAATCATTATTTTTTACGAGGGGCTTCCAGTTGTCTGATCTAGCTGAAATTTTGCATGTGCAATGATTTATATCTCTACGGGTTATGTGGTAAATTATAGCTCTGAACTAATTGTGGTTTCTGCTTTATAGGTATTTGAACTGAGTCAGGTGTGAAATGGAGCCTGTTGAATGTCGAGCAGTGATCCGGTTTTTGTATTTGAAAGGACGCACACCACAGGAGACTTTTGATGAAATGAAAGAAACTTATGGTGATAATGCCTCATCATATGACCTTGTAAAACACTGGTATCTTGAATTCAAACATGGCCGGAAGTCTGTGAAAACAGCTCCCAGACCTGCCCCCCCCCTTCTGCCATTGATGAGGCATCTGTCTGTCAAGTTGAGGCTGCCATTTTGGAAGATCGGCATATTACTATTTGCCAAATAGCCTGAGATGTCAAGATTAGTACAGGGTCTGTGGAAACTATCATTCATGACCATTTGCATATGCATAAGGTGTCTGCCAGATGGATTCCCAGGTTGCTCACACCATTCCAGAAGCGAAAACACGTAGAGTGCTTGAGGATGAATTTGGAGATGTGCCAAAATGAGTCAAGTTTTTCAAAAGACTGATTACACAGGATGAAACCTGGGTCCATTACTATGATCCAGAGACCAAAGTCCAGTCAATGCAGTGGAAGCACTTGGACTCACCACCTCCAAAGAAGGCAAGGGTGCAGCCCTCCGCTGGCAAGGTCATGCTCAGTCTACTGGGACCAGGACGGAGTAGTGATGACAGATTTCCTGGCAAAGGGTACCACAATTACAGGAGCCTATTATGCTTCACTTTTGAGGAAATTAAGGGAAGCTATCAAAATTAAGAGGCGGGGCAAGATCAGCAAAGGTACCCTCCTCCTGCAGGACAACGCTCCGGTCCACAACGCGCATGTTGCTAGATCAGAAGCACGGGCATGTGGTTATGAAATCCTCCCCCATCCTCCCTACTTTACTGACCTTGCACCCTCTGACTTTCACCTCTTCCCAGCCATGAAGTTGTTTTTGTAAGGAAAGCGTTTCCCAAATGATGCAGCCTTGATTTCTGAAGTCATGTCGTGGTTGGAGGACTAACCTGGGGTGTTCTACAAAAACGGTCTCCAGAGCTGCAGCAAACGATGGGAGAAATGCATAACTCTGGGTGGTTCCTATGTAGAAAAAGACTAATAACTGTGCCAAGTTTCGTTGCTCTACTGCTATGGGAAGTGGGTCAAGGGCATTACTTATTGCACGCCCCTCATAATTACGTTATTACAAGTGTGTGGCATATAAAATAGATTTTATTTTTTGGCAGAGAAAATCAGGTTTAATAATAACAGTAATAATAATAAAGATTATTCTGTGATGAGATGATATTTGTTTAATTTACAATTGTCTACCAAAACTTCTTGTTGACAGAGAAAATCAGGTTTAATAATAACAGTAATAATAATAAAGATTATTCTGTGATGAGATGATATTTGTTTAATTTACAATTGTCTACCAAAACTTCTTGTTGGTTTTTGTGTTGGTAAGAAAACGCTGATACTCCGAGCATGTACACTCTGCTACAGCAGCTAACACTTCTTTGGATATTTGGTAAAAATGTATGACGGTCAGATGAGAAAAAAAAACTTTTATGGTTAATTTGAATAGGAAAAGTGCTTCATAGTCAGGTCCCAATCTCCACTTCAGAAATATCTACATAAAAAATCTGAGGGACTTAGAAATTGACCCTAATAGATGGGAAACTGTAACCTCTGCTAATCCAGTCTTTTTCTGCTAAATATTTTCCTTGTACCTACATCCTTGATCTTTTCAAAACTTTGGTCAATAGGCTTCTACAGTGTCTGTAATAATCATCTTTCGTTCTTGTTAGCTCCTTATATCAAGTGGCTTCATGCCTTGTCTGGAGTGATTTCCATTTAAAAAAAATATCCTACTGGAAGACAGGCTGTGCCGCAAGACTTTTAAGCAACACTTGCCAAACAGACTGAGGAGAAAGGGCAGAAGGAAGCCCAAGTACAGAAATAATAAAAGAACCCGAGCATGTCATCATAATCTGTCTTAAGAGTAAAGTCTACGAATGCAAAGAGCCATAATTCTCCTCCTTAGTTACTCACATTTTTTTTTTCACAAAGAAGAAAAAAAGGATGGCGCAGGAGGGAAGAATATAGGTTGTATCATTGTTAGTAATAATGCTAAAGCACTACTTATAGGTAATGCACGTATGCCAAAGTAAAAAAGGTGGGTCAGGATGGATGGTGGAAATATTTTTAAGACATTTAAAAAGGATGGTCAGCTTCAGGGTAAACAAAAACAAGCAATCTTTGTTTTACATAAATGCATTTATTGATAAATTTAATCAAGATGCTATAATGTGTCAAGTTTTTTTTTGTTCTTAATGCTATAACATAACTATATACTAAATGGATGACAAAGCAAGGAATGAAAACAAAAGTGCTTATTAGCCCATTGTACTGCAGAGCATATACTGTATCACCTAGAGGATAAAAAAAAATGCATTTTGTATGATATTGCTGAAATGTTTATTTTTTTTTTATTTTTATTTTTTTTTCCATCATGCTTAAATTTGAAATAACACTTTAAAATGAATACAAAACCCATATTAAGTTTGATATCCATTTTACATGCTGGCATGTGTTGGACAGCTTTTAGAAAATAGTTAAAGTAATCTATCTCTCGCAAGGTCTTTAGTTACCCTTAAATCCTTTTTCATCACTTCCTATGTTTTTCTTGGTCTTCCCTGTGACCTTAACTGTTCTACATTTAAGTTGGGAACTCTCATCCATTCTTTCAATGTGGACACATCATTGAAGTCAACTTTTCTGCACACAACTCCTTATATTGACCAGATGTAACTTTTCTTTGAGGTTGAAAAGTCAACAGAAGAAAGAATGAAGAGAAAAATAATGTAAAAATGGCCGAGTGAAAAAGACTAAAACAGGGCATTTAGAATATATGTAGATGTCAATTGCCACTGCTGATTTAGTATTATTAGACTGAGTTAGTGTTCCGGAGAGCCGGAGAAACAGAGCCTTCCATTAATTTTTTTTTTTTTTTTTTTTTTTTTTTTTGTGGTGGTAATGGGTGGGTATTGAATGTGTATAAGAATATAATTTGCAGCATTTTTTACTAAAGTAATTTATAAAGAGAAAAGCAGAGATCTAAAAAAATAAATAAAATAAAAAAGGGACTAAAAGTATCTACAACAATGCAATAGAAGTAAATAGATATTTGTACAATCTCACGGATAAAGACTGCTGCCAGAGGATCCTGATCAATATAGGTAAGATAATATTGATCATTTTCACTTTTCTAATAAATTGGACAATCACTTGTCAGTGGAAAGTGGAATCCTGAGGTTGAGATTTGATCAAACTGACTCCCAAAAGCTAATAAAAGCCATTCTTGTAGTGGCCTTTTTCATGTTGACTACAATGTATGGCTGGTCCTGTGCAGTTCTAGACGATCTACCTTCTCAAGCTTTGCCTTTTAAGGCGTTAGTTTATTGCTAATCGCTTGACATACCTCTACTGAAAAATGCTGACAGGACTGTCCAGGTATTTTTTGCAGGCCAGAATGCTCCTGCTCTGAGGTGCTGGTTCTTCAATCCCACTTTCTGAACCTAGTGTCACATCTCATCGTGGAAGAGAGATAAATACATTCAAATTAAACTTTAATATGATTGCTTTGAAAAATCCAACAATTTCAATCTTCTTTGACCCATATATCAAACTTAAATAGCAATAGATAATAAATGTATTGCTATTTGAAATGGAAACATTTAAATTAGTATAAATTAGGGATGAATCAAACTTCTATGGCTGTTTTGTATCTGGTCATCATCAAAGAAAGTCGAAAATTTAAGCATGTATGAATTATTTGATTGCTATTGGAGTCGGTTAAAACTCAAAGGATGAATATTCAGAATGTTTAACAATGAAAATGATATTTCAAACTTAAGTATGATAAACTGATGGGCATACCTTGCTTCTAAGAAATGTGGAAGTAACAAAAAAAAAAAAAAAAAAAAAGGAGAGGGGCAATTTTAGAATCAAGATATGAAAAATAAATAAATACATGGGTTGATATCAGATATTCTCTCGTACAATGGGTTAAAAACAAGTGCAATCAAATAAATAAATAAATAAATAAAGTCATTAAAATATACATGCAAGCACAAAAGACAAAATTGTGTTCAACTTGAGAAAAAAAAAAAACATGACAAAATATTTGGTAGTCAAAATATACATAAACAGAAAAACAAAATATAACTGGAATCACTTTTCTGCTCTTAAAATAGTCTGCTGGTACAAAATGAGATTAAGTATTGTTATTAAAACATTTAGATTCACAGAGATTAAAATATTGAATAGATAATATTTCAGCATAAAAAGTGTTGCATGTGTAATATAAAATTCATGAAAAACATTTGTCTCACAGTTGACATTCCTTTTAATTTAATATTGCATTGTTGAGTATCAAGGTTGCTGCAAAGAAAGTGGACTCCCTCTACTGTACTAGAAAATTACTCACACCAGAGAGTATTCTACATCTTTACAAAGCCAAAATTTGCCCACGCATGAAATAGTTACCACATCTGGACTAGTCCATCTACCACTAGATAAGATCTAAAATAAAACTCTAAAAATCTAATAGATCCCACACTATCAACCAAGCTCCAACCTCTCATTGCCACAATGTTTCATCCATGTGCTTGTTTTACAACTACTTTAATGGAATGTGCTCTAATGAATTCATAACAAACAATACAGTATTAATGTGTTTGTTTTGATTTTCCAAAAACTTTCATAAATCTTGTGATTGTCTCCCCTTACCTTGAATCAAACTCTCCCAAAAGTGAAAAATCAAAGAAAGCTAAAATGCAGAAATGCAAAAAAAATATTTTAGGGAAATCCTTGATAACTAAATTTTCACCTGATTTAAGAACTTCATTTACAAATCTAGTCTGGTGATCAAGTCTTTCTCTTTCTTCAAAAATGTAAATGCTTTTAAAAGAAAGGGTTAAACTAATAGGTCCCACCTTATCCACCAAGCTCCAACCACTGTCCCATCACCGAACGTATGCCATTTTTAACCCTTCATTAAGCTAATTTCTTTTATTTGTATTACATTCAAAACTTTAGAAAGAAAAAAATATTTTCTATGAATTTGACTTAAAATAATTATTAGAGTTTAAGGAAACATTTAAAATTATCTGATATGATGTATTTGCCAGCAAACTATATTAAGTTGAAAATAAAATAGACGAAAAACAAAAACAAAAAACATTACATTCCATAATATACAAAAATAAAAGTAATCAAAGAATATCCAACACAAACACACAAGACAGACAAAAGCTTGATTGCATGTAATTGTTCGAATTTATTATTTTATTATCTAAAGTATTCAAATAAAAAAGTTTTTAAATAAGTAATTTTTTTTTTAAATCTCAACCTCTTGAAAATAAGGTTTCAAATTTGTCATACAAAAATGAAAACGTTAGAAAAATATTTAAAATGGATCAAGGAAAATTCTAGTGTATAACCCCTCCCCCCGAAACCATTGAATTATTTGGATTATTCAGACTATATAATCTTTTATTTATTATTGACAATGCTTCAACTGATGTAAGTTCTGACCATTTTCAGGTGCATCCTACTAACTTGTGAACCTATACAGAATTTCAAACTTAGCCAAGGTGTAGATTGATCTTATCCTGTCAACCAAAACTGAGTAGAGGTTTACATTTCCAAATTCTAAAAGATGCACCTAAAGATTGTTGCAGGTTACATCTACATTTTTAAATGTACTTCATTTAATGTACGCTGCACTTCAACCGTAATTATTATAATTTAAAATAAAACATTCAAGTTTTCATATATATATATATATATATATATATATATATTAGCTTGCCCGTTGCCCGGTTGTTTAGAAGTATGTGTTGAGCAAAAAAAAAAAGTGCTAGTAGACAGGTAGGTAGGCTCGAACCCGTATCGCAATGGAGGAAAAGAATGTGAAAAAGAAAAACGTGACATCTTTGCTGTTGCATTTATTGCCGAACCGGAAGTGGAGAAGGTTTAAATTAAGGCTAGTCAATCGAAAATATCGGCGAAAAAAGCAGCCCCTCTTTGTAGAAAAGTGCCCAGTTGAGGGTGAAGAAATTAATGTTCTTAGTCAATTTTGCGAGGTTTGTTGTCCAAAGGCCTGAGCTTCAAAACGATACCCATCTCGTGATAATCCGTTGCCTTTGTCGAGAGTTTTAGGCAGACATACATACATTTAAACAGACAGGTGAGATTTATATTATAGAAAAAAAAACCCAAAAACCTTTATTAAATAGCAAAATTACAAAAGTAACAAAATTTAATAAAATAATTTTTGAAATTAACAGATTAAGCAAATCTTTTGATTTTCGTCATTAAAATTTAAATATTTTAGACATAATTTCAACTATTCATTTTTTTAAGACTAAAAAACAACTTTCAGTTGAGCAAGTATTTAAAAGCAATCTTATAATTTCCAAAGAATTGTTTAAATGCTACTAAAATCTTTCCAATTTTTTAAATATTTCTCAAAAAAGATTTCTATTATAGATTCATGAGGATTAACTACTTTACCAGGGATGAAAATGAAGATTTAATTGAAAATATCAAATAGAATTTCCAAATTTCCATTATTTTTCCTTATGCTGGAAACACAATTTCCAAAACTAAATCTATCACAAATATATATATATACTAGCAAAAGTACCCGTCGTTGACTGCGTTCAAAAACAGCCTACAGAAAATGGACTCTAATTTATGAAAGTATGATAGCTTATGAAAAGGAAGGGTTGTAAAGAGATAGTTTCGAATTTGGGGGTATCAAAACCAAAGCAAAATATGATGAAAGTAAAAATAAAATAGATAAACCCCATAATTTATTATACCATACCTGTTCACACTGACTGAAACACTTATCACAATATTCTGTAGATCTATATTAAAAAACCTTCTTAAACTTTGTGACATATTTCCATTCTATGGAGGTCAGGCGCGAACGAATACCCCATAATTTTATTATACCATATTTCTTCAAACTGAAAAATAATTATCAAAGTATACTTACACAGATAGATATGAAAAGTCTTTATTAAAGTTTGTGCCTATTTCCATTCTATGGAGGCCAGGCACAAACGCAGACCCCACAATTTTATTATACCATTTCTATTTAAGTTAAAACATACTTATCAAAGTATTATGTACATCTATATCAAAAACACTTGTAAACGTTTTTTTTTTAATTTTTAAATTTTTTTATTTCCATACTTTGTGGACCAGGGGCGTACGCAGACCCCACAATTTTAATGAATCATTATTATGCCAGATCAAACATACCCATTCCTGTGTCTCAATACATCTTCTATTATATGTGATCAGTTTTCTATAATAGTCAACCATATAGGAGCCTATTCGTGACCAAACACACACACAGACGTTCAGCTTTATATTATATTTTTATATATATATATATATATATATATATATATATATATATATATATATATATATATATATACATATTAAAAATTTTTTTTTTTTGGTTTCTGATAACAACGTAATACATTTTGGGAGACATTTAATCAGCTGTTGTTCTTGGCCTTCGAGCCGGGATCAAAGTGTAGTATCTGTTCTGCAGATGCTGCACTTAAGATAATTTGTACCAGTCAATGGAGGGGAAACCCTCTATACTGGGACAATTATTATTTTTGGTAACCAGAATGCCCCCTTTTTGCCTACTTTTAGGGGAGCTGGTTTTTACCCCACATTAAAAACGGCCTTGTGCCTAATTTGCTTTGGTGGGGAAGCAAATAAATACAAAAAAACATTGATATAGAACTAAAATAAACTAGATGTATTTACCAAAAAAATTTTTTAGGTCTATCTGGTGAAATATTAATTTATTTTTATTTCGGACTATTATTCTCATCTTTATTAGTTGTTGTTTTTTATCTTTTATAGGTTTTGTTTATTCACAACGTTTCGGCCAACTATTCCTCTGGCCTTCGTCAGGTGGTAACCGCGACGGATAGGAACTTTGAATCTCCTAACTGCATTCTCAGCCATCACTGCCATCCATAGTTGTTGTCGTCTCACCACATTTTGGCCAATTAACCTCTGGCATGCGTGGCGCAGTTGATAGAGACGTTGAATCTCTACGGTTCCAGATAAGCATTGTCTGAAGATAGCGGTTTCAATCCCACCCAAAGCGTGCCAGAGATTAATTGGCCAAAATGTGGTGAGACGACAACTACGGATGGCAGTGATGGCTGAGAATGCAGTTAGGAGATTCAAAGTTCCTATCCGTCACGGTTACCACCTGACGAAGGCCAGAGGAATAGTTGGCCGAAACGTTGTGAATAAACAAAACCAATAAAAGATCAAAAACAACAACTAATAAAGATGAGAATAATAGTCCGAAATAAAAATAAATTAATATATAATGCTCATCTCAAAAATGAATTCCAATTAAGGAATAATATATATATATATATATATATATATATATATATATATATATATATATCTCTGGTGAAATGTTTAGGAGAATTGGATTTACTTATTCCTATTGTTTATTACTAGACTTTTTAACCTGTTAAGAACGTGCAAAAGTTATAGCCTGTTGACTTGGAATTAGTGCTTCATGTTAAATTGATGGTTGAATATGGTCAAATTTATGTTCATTTTTTTTTTTTTTTTTTTTTTTTTTTCATTAAATTCCTAACTCTGCATCGGACGGATGCCATAATACTTAGTTCACTGCACCTTATGACAAAGGACCATACAAAATTTTGGCCAGATTAGCCCAGTAGCTTCCCAGAAAAAGTAGAACGGACAGATAAACAGGCAAAAAAATACAACATAAATTGTGTGAGATTAGAAATGTTTACATATGTTATATACCACATTTCTTTTTGTTGACACTTTTGTTTGTGCAAAAAGTACCATAAAATAAATCCTTCCAAATTTCAGATTGTCATGAAGCAATGTCTTTTTATATAACTACTAACAGGAAGACCCAACGTTGCCCGGGATTAAATGAGAATCAACAAATGCTCCACACTTCCAATACTTTTATTATCATCAAAATGAGTAAAATCAACCATTTTTCAATTAACTATTGATTGCCTGCTCTAATCTGCATAGTGCATCAGAAGGAAACTTTACATGCCTCTCTGTACTGATTTAGTCCATAATATACTGTAGTCTACATCGCACTATAGAGAACCTATTGTTGATTTTATAAGATTATTTTTTATATACGGCATAATCGTGTTGACACACCAGTTCTCGTCAGATCACCAAAGTTAAACAACATTTAGCCTAGTTAGTACCAGATGGGTGACCATTTGGGAATTCTCGGTGCTGTATGTGCTCTCCGCTTATCTCAGCGTTTGTTTCCAGTCATCCTGAACATACACCCCACTTGCCACTAGTATTTAACAATGTCGACTCGGGAGAGGTATGGTTGGAAATTGCGCATCTGTCACAAAAATTTCACACGCAGGCACCCGTAGGGTGGGTATTCATGGTCTGTCAAAGGAGGCTTTATATAATGACTTGAATTAAAGTTTAAAATGCAAAGGTCAAGTATCATGGTTCAATTGTGCTCTAAACAGAAACATTCATTTCGAACACAGCCCTGTCTTATCAAAGAACTTACTGTTGATTGGTCCTTCTATTTGTGCAGTGATAAAGCTTCTCAAATGCACCTGAGAAGTTAACTTTATTTAAATTGGATTATTTTTTTTCGATTATCGGAAGTATTTTGATACAAAGCATATCTGGGAACACTCCCCAGATACACAGTGCATTTGTGTGAAATTTTAAAAAAATCGGTTCAGTTACTTTGGAATCCATAAGAAACAAACACAAACAAAAAGTAGAGATTAACAAATTAAAATGGTTGATTGTTTTTATAAAGAGGCATTCTGGTAAATTCAATTATTTTTTTTTATAATAGAATTTTTAAAAAATTTTTATTTCATTATTACATACTTTATGTCAATAAATATGATTAATAGTAAATAAAAATATTGTCTAAATCACACTGAAAAGAAATATACACCGACACACAAGTGGTCGCACAATTTTATAAATATAGAAATTTACAATTAAATGTTAATGTATTCACGAGCGAAGAAAAAAAAATCAAAATGTATCACAATATTTTACATTGTCATATAACGTAAATTAAAAAAAAAGAAAGGTCAATGATCCTAGCAATTTTAAATAAATGTTAGCAATTTTATAAAGAAAAATATTTTTTAATGTGTAAAAAAGGCTGATTAAAAAATATTTTATTAAACTGTATAATAATCCGTGATTAAAATGTACCAATTGCTGCTTACTGTTTTTACTTGTCAAAATCAAGTGCAACGCTACTGCATCACCTGGCAGGAGGCCAGAATATAATCTATACTTACCACCACAACATGCGGTGGTGGCGGCGGCGGGAGCAGTAGTAGTAGCAGCAGTAGCTGTGACAGGAGCGGTAATAGTAGCTCAGTGCGTTTATTGATCACACGTTGCAGTGGAAATAGCAGTCTAATTCAGCAGCGTTTTCAGTCTTGACAAATAACAATTGTTACTACTACAACATTGTCAATATTAGTATTATTATCATCATCATCATGACGGATAAAACTAGTGTTGCTATAACTAATATGAGACAAGTTACCATGCCAATAGTAGCTACGGTTCAGGTATCATTTTAGATGACAATCTGTTAGAGTATGGGTAATGAGGTATGTGTTTATATATATATATATATATATATATATATATATATATATATATATATATATATATATATATATATACATATACACGAAATAGAATTTTAAGTATTAAAAATAAGATTCATCCATTATATATATATATATATATATATATATATATATATAACAGATGATTCTTATTTTCAATACTTAAAATTCTATCATGTATGTGTGCGTGTGGAACGCAACCATTTATTCAGTTGTCTGATGAGGACTTTTGGTTTTAATCGACAATTTGCTCAAAATATTAACGTGTTCAGTGTCGCGACCATATAATTGTTTATATTAATAAAAATATATCTTGCGCTTCTTTTATTGAGCACTCTTAATAACCTTAAATTCATTAGTTATCACTCTTTAACCTGGAATAAATATATTTTCTTTCTCTCTCTCTCACACAAGAGAAAGAGTAACTATTAATAATATATATACACACACACACACACGAGAGAAAGAGTAATAATCTTAACTATTAATAATAAAGATTCATCATATTGAGAAAGAATCTTTCATATTATATAAATTGAAAATCGAATCTAAACAATTGTTTTGTTTTTTTTTTCCAACCAAAATTATAGAACATAGGCCTTGTATCTAAATTAACATTTATTAATAGATTTGTTTGATCGGCTTAATTTTAAGATTACAACCTTTAATATAACTATATCTCCGTTGTGTTGCCCGAGATTTTTTTGCTTGTTTTGGATTATTTATTTCTAACAAATTAGTTTTTATTAAATATGACTGTGAAAAATCATTACGGTTATCTTCTTTTGGCCATTAAATTACTAATCAAACCAAATCGTTATAATACAATAACTAATATTATTCTTTGTTTTAATTTCTATTTATAAATTTATTGGATAAAAACAACTTACAAAATTTTCCATCTTTTAATATATGATACAGCGAAAGTCAGAATTAACCGAAGTCAATATTTGGGCACAAGTTCCAGCCTTTACAAATATCTATAAACTATTATTTATTTTTATTTTTTTAACTAAGAAAAAAAAATTAAAATGTTACGTGTAAAACAACGACTAAATAACAGACACAAGAAAAAAAACAGATTCCATGAACAAAACTTCCTTCCTAGAACTATCCGCATGTGGAACATTGTTCCACTGACCTGCTTCCAACCGATTGCAACATGGTAGCCTTTAAATCCAATGTAAATAAGTTCTTGTTGAGCCGTCCCCTTAAATAATCAAATTCAACCCAACTTACAACATTAATGATTATTAGTACACTACCATCTTACATTTATTAACCCTTAGCCTTAAGTGGCATTCGGGCCTTGATAAGTGAGGACTTCCTTGTAGAAAAAAAATGTTCAGTAAGAGGTAAAGGGGGTTAATCTTTATTAAAATTTTCGTTTTCCTTAATTTTATTCCTGAATTCAATAAATATTCGATTTATAGTAAATATACAAAAAAAAAAAATTAAAAAAAAAGAAATAATTAAATGAGTCTATAGCAAGAAACACATTAACACATACTTTTGGCTCTATTTAACTCCTACTCTCCTGATGGTAGTTGGATACAAAGGGTAAAATCAATCGAGACAAAAAATAAATTGCCTCAGTTTAGACAGTTTTATTCCTTACCAAGGACAAAACAGATACTACACTTTAATATCAGTTCAAAGGCAAAAGTGTTAATAAAGGGATTAAAAAAGGGTTAATAAAAGACTATGAAAAGATGAAATTTATTCCTATACTTATGATGATAGTTGCTGTCAGCTATCACATTTAAATAATCAGCATTAAATACTTAAGTTTACAGATACTAGTTCTCACTCTGTGTGTGTGTGTGTGTGTGTGTGTGTATATTATATATATATATATATATATATATATATATATATATATATATATATATATGGCATTGTCTATTTGTGTTTGGAATGGTTTATTAAACTCCTTTCTCAATTTTTGGTTTACAAACTTGAAGATATATAGAGGATTTGGACCTGTAGAACAAATTCGATTTGATTTTTAGCCGGTAAAAATAGCTGCTGAGGAGTCAAAAATTTAAAAAAATTGAACTAGGCAGGTCATGTCAACTTATAGTGCTCGCTCTTCTAAGTAGATGCAAATATACATTCATATACTGCTGCCAGATATCACACTTTTAAATAATCAACATTAAATACTTAAGTTTACAGATACTAGTTCTCATCACACACACACACACACACACACACACACACACACACACACACACACACACACACACACACACACACAAAGTCAGTTTATTTTTAACTATTTCTTATCCATATTACAATAGCTCAAACGATAACAACCAAGGCTGGAGTGCTAAATGTTTTGGCTTCAATTCTAGTCTCCTAAATCATAAAAAAAAACAAAAAAACTTGAAATCACTACTATATATTAGATATAATATAATAATCAATAGAGTATTGGCTCTATAATAATAAATACAAAATCTGCATGAATAAAATAACATATTTAAGCATATTTTATGACTGGACTGGGCGGCCTGCTAGTATATAAAAGCGACCTTGTCTGTGCATGTGCAGATCAGTCTCTGACAAACTGCTGTCACTTTTTGGTCTACAGGCTTAAAATTTGATATAGATTTGAACCTGTGGAACAAACTTGATTTGGTTTTTACCTAGTAAAAATAGCTGCTAAATGGTCAAAATCGAAAATTTGGAACTTGGCAGGTATTAGTAGACAAAATGTATCTTTATGCATGCGCAAATATACATTTACATGTGTAACTACATGAATTTTTTAAGTTCTGATATGCATATGGACTTAGCTCAGATGGTAACAACGCTGGAGAGCTGCATACTAGCTGATCGCACCTAAGTGATATGTTTTTAAAACTTGGAATCACTACTATATATTGGATACAATCCATTGGTTCCATAATACGAAATCTGCATGAATTAAAATATCATATTTAAGCATATTTTCCGACCGAACATCACACTAGTATAGATATGTATGTATATGTGTATTATATATATATATATATATATATATATATATATATATATATATATATACACACACACACATATTTATGTATGTGTGTATTATATATATGTATGTGTGCAGGGCTCTATGGACAAATTTATCTTTAGCTGACCTTTGACAACTAAATATTTTCGTTTACTAGCCAAACCCATATGATTTTTAGAATATTACATCTTCGTTCTATGACGAGTATGTACATCATAAATTTTTTTTTTTTTTTTTTTTTGAATAAATGTAATTCTAAATATACAGCAAATGTTATGTTGATACTTTCTTCCTTCAGATATTTTTAAACAGCCTTCGTAAAAAAAAGAGTATATTGTTCTATTAAACTTTTATTGTTTAAATAATTTAACTTTGTTCGTTTTATTAAAAAAAAAAAAAAAAGTTGAAAAGATATTTTTCACTCAGTAGTGAGGTCTGGAAGATTGTCAGTGAAAGTGCAATTGCCAAAAGATAAGCGTTTCATTATTTCTAGTCGCCATTTTGAAAAATCACTCACATATGTGACTGATTCACTCGCAATGTAGAGCCCTGGTGTTTATTATATATATATATATATATATATATATATATATATATATATATATATATATATATATATATATGTTTAAAGAAAAAATAGATTCTGGCTAGCCGTTTTTCCTTGAATGTTTCAGGAAAATGAGTAGTTTCGCAGAAGAAAAAGAAAAGAAAAAAAAAAAATGTACATATTTATTTTAATGCATTTTTAAAAGTGTATATATAAACATCAAACAACTCAACCTTCCCATACGCACACATATTCGTCCTTTCCCGACATGGGTTGGATTTAAAAAAACTGTCTTTTTTCGCACGATCTATGACTTTTTCTTTTATCACATTTTTATTTCAATTATCCTGAAGATGTCCTCTGAAACAAGGACGAAACGTTGATTTTTTAATAATTTCATTCGGTTTTTTCTATTTTTTCTTTAAACATAACGTCAACCACCGCTGGTATATTTTTTCATTCCTTATATATATATATATATATATATATATATATATATATATATATAACTCCCACCAGCATCATCTATAATTTTAATTGATTTATTTCGTTCCTAATGAGTCCCACGTTAGATGCAGCATCCCCACTATGTTACCTAGCATCTTCTCTACTCTCCTGATGAGAAGCATTAGGTTTCGAAATGCTTTGGCATAAAGAGTCTCTTCTATCCCCCAAGTAATTGTTTGTATTCCCTTATTGAATAAATGAACCAATCTATATTTACCAGTATATAGTCTTTGTGAATTCATTTCCCATTCCTATTGTTCTCATATATATATATATATATATATATATATATATATATTACACACAGAGTGACCCCCCCCCCCAAAAAAAAACAAAACAAAAGCTAAATGGAGGCTTTCTAGAACATATGCTGTAGAACGGAGAAAAAAAAAGGCCCAAAACCCTAATGTTTTGATGTGATGTTTAGAATATAATAAACTAATTATGACCAAAGTTTCATTTCATTCGGATAAAACACTAAGAAACGGGGCCTAATTAGAGTTGGGGCCCGTTTTTTTTTGGGGGGGGGGTCACCGTGTGTGTGTGTGTGTGTGTGTAGTAAATCAAAAAATAAGTTTTCTGCATCCTTTTATTTGTAAGTTAGTTGATAAAAAATAAAATCCTCAAAATTAATGTTTCATATCA
This sequence comes from Euprymna scolopes, assembly GCF_053919585.1. Taxonomy (NCBI): domain Eukaryota; kingdom Metazoa; phylum Mollusca; class Cephalopoda; order Sepiida; family Sepiolidae; genus Euprymna; species Euprymna scolopes. Next base: position 47,742,264 of record NC_136489.1, on the reverse strand, counting down.
AGTGTTGGTATGAATAATGGCAACACAAGGGAAGAACACATGAAGTAACTCGATATTTGTCTTCTTTCTGTTGTCATTGCTGAAACATCTTGTAAACAAATCACTTCATTTTGTGAATGACAGAAGCCATGAATAGATAAACAGATGATCATCGCTTCACAGACCATTCCAGTTATTTTTGCATTTCTAACCCGACAAGTTAATACGAAGAGCTGCAATGAGTTGTGTAAGAAGACGAGTTTGCCGTAGAATGGAAAGCTATTTATAGCTACAAAGCAATGTCCATTCAAACGCCAGTCGCTCCACCACACACACACACACACACACACACACACACACACACACGGAAGAGAATTCTAGCTACAAGCTGAAGATTGTCATGAATGCACGCTCACTCACTGGCACAGAGAAACTGTTGAGCTTAAAAGACCAATAGAAGAAATAGTCGGTAGGACAATATTGAGAGGAATATTCAGGTCAATAGGAGGTGGGAGAAAAATTATTTAACAAAATGTTTTTAATGAAAAGCTTTTGAAAAGAAATGTTTACAAATCAGTTGCAAAAATACATTTATAAAATCGAAAGTAAATTTCAAGTTATACTTTATATAAGCAAAAGTAAAAAAAAAAAAATGTTTAGATATAATTTTTTAAACCGAGTCTAAAAATGAATAAAATCTAATATTTTGCTTGTTAAAAGCTTCATATTACAATTAAAAACTTTCATTTCTCTATTAATAACAATTTTCAGACAAGATCATGTGTGTAACTGTGTTTCTCGTCTACACTCAACTTTCATGACTAACAAAAAAATTAAATACACACTATTTGTTTCAGTTCTGTTTTTGAACATTCCTTACAAGAAATTTGTTATTTACTTATTACTTAAAAATATAAGTAAAAAAATATTGGGTAGGTTTCTTGCTTACATATTGATAAATTACTCATCATTAATTGAATGTTTATTGAAAAAAAACAAAAAACAAAAAAAAAAACAGAAAATTAAATGTATTTTCTTAAATCCAATAAAACATAAAATAAATATAAATGCATATATTTGAGGTTCTTTTTATCCACTATTTATAACACCAGGTAAATACAGCTATTATATGAACAAAAAAATATTTTTAATTCTTGAAACAAGTAAATAGTAGAGATATCATATTGATAGAGAATGGATTAAGAAATATTTTTTTTAAAATTAATGAAATACCATGTCACATCTCGTTTCTGAATTTTTGAGATGAGGATTGGTTATTTGTATTATTCATCAGACTACTGTTCTCATCTTGAGTGTGATTTTCCGCTCAAAATTCCATCCAAATTCCCGAGTTCGACAAAATACACCTGAAGAAGGTCGAAGGTTATATCAACTGAAACGTTGTGAAAAATCACACTCAATATGAGAACAGTAGTCCGATGCCATATCCATTTACCTAAATGCTTTAATCTTCAAATAAAACATACAACAGTTTGGCAATAAATTTTATTATTTATTCATATCTGTATGTGTGCATATCACTGTAAAATACTATGCACAATTTTTGTTATTAATTCTTAAAACATTAAAACTAGTTAAATAAATCTTTTAACAACAATTGTTAGTGTTTTTTGCTATCACTGACAAACCTATCTCTTCTGTCATCTAGAAATGCTAAATTAGAAAGAAATTTTAATATAATTAAATTATAGAGCTTATTCAGATTGCCATTTATGGCGATAAACAAAACTGAAGACAATCTTATTGTGTACTTACTTGTCACCGAATAGAGATAGCATATTCCAAAAATTGATCAAGTATATATATATTTTTTTTTTCAAAAAAACAAATTTGCCGTGTTTTACTGATAACTGATAATTGAAGGCCAAAGCCATTTTAATATTCTTCAAATTTTAACTTATATAAAATGACCCTTTTAAAAAAATGTATTTATAATTTGAAAATTTTATGTTCTGGAAAAAAAAAAAAAAAAAAAAAAAAAAAAATTTTTTTAATACACACTATGTTAATAAATTATTGTTTGGTTTTAAATAATACGTTTTGGTTGGCTTTCTGACATTAAAAAAAAAAAATTAACTAAAATCGGTTGTTTGCCTTTGATTCCGTCATAGATGCAGTTCCCCCCCCCCTACCACCTGCATTGAACCGGAACAAAATTTGATTTTCTTGAAAAAAAAAAAAAAAAAAAAAAAAAAAAAAAAAAAAAAAAAAAAAGACTACTTGATCAAATTAAGTAATTTTTTAGAATCTTTCATCTTCATTCCATGACTGGTACGTACATTATACAGACGTTTCTATATTTTCTTTACTTTTAATTGCCGCCATAAGTATCAATCTGAATAAACACCTAAATCAGTCCATCCTTTGCATCTAGGCAAGTCCACAAATTACAAATAATAAGTAACAGATCATAACGGTTGTACTAATGAAGGAACAAGAACATGATTGTATACTTTAGTTTACATGACAATGCAAACGTGTTTTCCTCATTTGTCATTGCTAAATATTGTAGAATTATTTTGATAGAAAGGTAATAAATGCAGAGAAATATCTTGACGTGACCCTTTTGAAAAGGAGATTTTTTTTATTCAAATTTTTTTTTATTCTGGAAATGTTAAGAATGAATTTGCAAGGACATTTTTTTGGCTTTCAAGATGAAATAGGAATATACTCTCCTTGCCCTTATACATGATGGTTTTGCTATTTGTTAATATTTCTTATGTAATGTATTTAAGTATTGAAGCAAAATTAATGTAGAACAAATTATGTTGAAGTATAAGGATAATATTACCAAACATAAAAAAGGCTCAATAGCTAATTGAAACATTACACAAATAGTTATGATGATGAGGATAGTCTAATGAGAGAAAATGTAACTTACTGATCAAAAATTAAAATATTTATTCATTTTAACTTGGGTAGCGTGAAACAGACAAACAAACCTGATTGAGTAAATTCGAATTTCTTAAAAAAAAAACACACACATACCGGTTTTGTTTCTAATATACATTCTAATTTATACAAAAAAAGTTAAAACATTTTATCTGCAGAGAAAACTGAACATTTTTTTTGTATTTTATCTTCAGTTGGAAAATTTCTATAGTGGGATTCACCCCCACCCTCACCCCAAATGGCACTAATAGAATCGGGAGTAAAATTTACAATCCTTTTTACAATCAAAGTATTTGTTTTATTGCTGTTCAATGATATGTGGGCACACTTTGGTGATTGTCTTGTCAGGAGAAAACGTGATCCTGGATGGGATGCACACTCATTGGATCACAACCTCTCAGACTTTTATCTATTGGATAATCAGACCAATTCCCTGATTATTCATGAAATTAATGAAGAAATTTACTAGAATCCAAATCAAAAGGGCTAAACAGGCATAGACCTGTAACAGAGTGCGGACACACATATGCAAATGCATACAAAATGAAGTCACCATATAAGGATAAAGAAAAAGAATATAAAAAGAATGTGTGCAACAGACAAGGGAGCACGTTCGAGATCATGTTAGAAACGTAGATGACGTTTGAGGACAAATCATGTGAGAGAAGACGATCATGTTTTATTCAAGAAAGTACCCGGAAATAAATGATATCATTACAAAAGAAAAAGTGGGTTAAGTTATTACTTGTCTTCTGTTCCTTGTGACATACTCTGCTACAGCGTGCGGATACCATGTAAAAATGTGGATAATGTTACAGACTGAAGTTACTTTATTTTAAATATCGCAGAGCGGATTGTGATTTTATTAATGACCCCCCCCCCCATTAAATTGTCAATCAAGTAAAAAAAAAAAAAAAAATATTCAAAGATATTAGTTGAATAGTTATTGCCCTCAAGACTATGGGAGTTTATAGTGAAGTAAAGGTGCCACACCTTTCAAGATTTATGCGATTACTTCATATTTTTTTTTTTCAACAGATTGTATTAAGATTCAATCTCCATATGAAGGAAAAATGACTTATTCAACCATGATATTAGATCCAATTATATTTTTAGATTTTTAAAAACGAAAGAAAAAAAAAAAAAAAAAAAGAAACTTCTAAATTCTCTTAAGATTAAGTCACAGGTGTTAGTTTTTTAATATATTAATAAAAAATAATTTTTAGCAGTTTGTTTAAAATTATATTTTATATTGAAAAGTTAAATCTTAAAACAAAGTTAGACAGGAAATTTTTTTTTAATAAAGTTTTAAAAAATTAAAATAAAGAAATTTTTTAAAATGTTAATTTTATCTATTTTTTATGTCAAAATTAAAAAAAAGAAAAGAAAAAAGAACTACATGCCTTGAAGTTTTTGTTTGCCTTTTAGAAAAAATAAAATTCAAAACAATTTTGACAAGTTAACAATGAAAGCTTATTTTTATGCAATCAAAACATTGAGATTCAAATGAATTTTTTTCAATAAAAAACAAAAAACTAATGAAAATTGCAAAAAAAAAAAACAAAATAAATTAAAAAAATAAAATAAAATTTAAAATGATGCAAGATGATTAAATGAGGTAAAAAAAAAAAAATTGCTTTTTGGAAGGAAAAGTGAGAGGAAAAAAAAAAAGAATCAATAGCAAAAACTAATATAAGCAAACATGGAGTGAGGATAGAATATCACTAAAACGGAAATTAAATTATTTTACAAAGGCAAATACTAAAAATGCACAGATGTTTTGGTATGCAGCATGGGAACGAAAAAGCCAAGTGTTGTAAAAAATAAAATATAACATATATCACAAATTAGCTAAAAATATATATATATATAAAAAAAAGTGCTTTAAGAGTTAATATAAATTATTTTATTTAAATATTATATATTACTGTCTGTTTGGATCCCTGGGTTTTATCAATCTGGTTATTTTGGATTTAGAAGAAAATTCAGCCAATCAATGCAAAAAGATTTGTCAATCCCGCTTGATAGCAACAGTTCCGAAATCGGAGTTAAAAAAGATCTCCTGTTCTAAACATACAAATTCAAATGGGGCTGACTAATCTTTGTGCAATGATCAACTGTATTGATAAAACCTGGGTACCTCCAGTAGATACTATAATGTGTAGTATTTGGTGCTTCTTTGTTATAATAACAAAATTTGAAAAATTTCAAGTAAAGCTTAACTCCCTACATAGTATTTTTGAAAATGTCCCAGATAGTAGCTACCAACATCAAAGTGACACTGTGCTTTGGTTGGGATGTAAATGCAATAAAAAAGCCAATGGTATCTACTTAATTGTCATTTTGCAGTAATGAACACATCCAAAAATACGAAAAACAAGGTAGAAAATGAATTATTAATAAAAACGGTTTTCAAAGACAATGAGCACCAATTGAACTTTGCTAAACTGACTTAAGATTTCAGAAAATAATTATTTCCCTTGTTACGAGTTGAACTCGCCGATTTCTTTTCTTTTTAGCAAAATTTAATTTTTGCTATATGTATTATTATTCCTCGGACTACTAGTTTCATCTTGAGTGTGATTTTCACAAGGTTTAAGGCTCCTAAAATTCGTACTAGAATTGTCCGCAAGGATCCGTGGCGCAGTGGTTAGAGTACTGGGAAAAAATCAATTGTAAAAGTGATATTCTCCTGAAGGTTGAAGGTTCAACATTTGCGAATTACTTAGGACCTCTATCCAGTCATGGCTGATAGAACAAGAGCACGCTACCCCCATGAAGCAAATAAATGGTTCCGCTCGAAATTCTGTCCAAATTCCATAGTTCGACAAGATACACCTGAAGAAGGTCGGTAGTTATATCAACCGAAACGTAAAAATCACACTCAAGATGAGAACAGTAGCCCGGTGAATAATACATATAACCAATCCTCATCTCAAAAATTCAGAAACGTTAATTTTTGCCATCTTTGAAAACTATTTTCCTTAATAATTTTCTACCTTATTGTTTTTTGTAATTTTTGGATATGTTCATTACTGCGACATGACAATTAAGTAGATACCACTGGTTTTACTCGAAATTAAATATTTCAGTTTCTGAATTTTGCTTTAATAACGAAGAAGCACCCAGTATTTAAATAACAAGGCCGATAGCCATTAGTTGCGTGCTCTTGTGTAATGAATGAATGAATGCGTGAATGTAGGATTGACATGAAATTCTTAAAAATAAACTAAAATGACCGAAAAATGGGTTGCAATGACTTAAATAAAAATTAAATGATTTAGAATGACTTTAATCAACTTAAGGATGAATTGAATGATCTTAAGAATGACTTGAATGGCTTTGAGACTGACTGGTTGTAAAGTGGGTGATCATTTTACATTAAATTAATACAGAAAAGTGATCCCCCACTTTATATCACCATAAGTACAGCATGTAGTAAGAACAGATACTACACTTTGATCTTGTTTATATATTTTATTGCTTTTAAAAATTTTGAAAATACAATTAAGTAAAAAACAAAAGATTCTTAAACAACAAATACACTTTGATCTTGGCCAAAAGGTCAAGAAAAGCTATATTTATTTGCTCCCCCACCGAGCAAATTAGGCACAAGGCTGATTTTTAACGTGAGGAGTGAAGAGGAAATGGGGACCAACTTCCCGGGGAAGTAGGGGAGCTGGATAGTGACAATTGGTATGAAGGGTTGCCCCTACATTGACCAAGGTCTTATATGTGGGGTTGCCCCCACATATGGTCTTTGATTGCAGTATCTGCTGGACAGATACTACACTTTGATCTCGGTCAAAAGGCCAAGAAAAGCTTAAAAAGCTAAGAACAGCATCTATTAACAACAGACTTTTGATCTTAACCAAAAAGGCCAAGCACAAAAGTGTTACGGGCAGACCGACCGACGGAGTGACCTATAGAGTCGCTTGCACGCAACTAAAAGTACCTTTGACCTGTTAGGTCATAACCACCACAACTATACATGCCACTTTGATTTCATTCAAAAATTCATAAACTGATAATATCTGAAAAAATTCTTGCACAACTAAAATAAGTCTTTCTTTTTGGTATTATCCTTATGAATAATACAGAACTGAAAGAGTCCTTTTTTTTTTTTTTTTTTGTTATTAATTTACACGCATGCTTATAATGTAGAAACATTATTTAAATTAGTTAAAAAGAAAGTCATTAAGAAAGTCTCTAAATACAGCAGGATAGAGAGATAGACCGGATTAAATGAAAGAGAAGTGATTTGTTAAAGTTAATCATATGGGGAAAAAAATCTCAAGGAAACAAATGTTAATTAACTGAGCTTGAGTTAAAAAAAAAAAAAATATATTTTTTTTTCACTTCAAACAAGGTGTATTGCTACTTGGATGTGAGGGGCTATTAATTGGGATCATGTCTAGAGGGGACTATTTAGGAAGTTGAGCCATGAGATGTCTGCGTTACATTTAAACTTCTGCATGTTAGTACAGTTAGGAAAACAGGAAATGGAGGGAAATCTAAAGTCTAGCAGTCTATAGGAAGAAACTATTAAAGTAGAAGGCTTTCCAGCATCTAAAGACATGTACAGAGAAGGGGTGGGATTTTGCTGCTGGTTTAGTTAATCAAGAGTATATCCATCAAAGAGGCAAAAGTGCAATAATTTCATCAGAGCACATTTGATTAAAGTATTTATAAAACAGGCACAGGGATGTAACATTGTGATGAGACAGGGGTTGGAGTGTGGTTGATAGTGAGGGACCTATTAGAGTGGACATTCTTTTATGGATGCTGTCTAAGAGTGCAAAACTAGTGGTAGATGCACCAGCCCAGATATCTGAGTTGGTGCATCAACTACTAGTTTTGCATCTGCAGATGTGGCAATATTCTATGAATGAGTGAATGGTAGCTGTGTACAGATATACAATAGGTGTAAGTATTTTCTAACATGATAGAGAGAACTCACCTTCACAGCAGCCTAGGCAATGTCGGCCAATAATAAGAGATACTAGAATAGCACGAGGAGTGAAGGGTTTATTTATTCAAACAATTCTAAATGGGAAGAAAAGATTCTTGTAGTCAATGCCAAAATTATTCAAGTAAATTTTTTTTTTTTAGATAGCTTAAATAACTGCCACTGAATACTGAAGAATAAGAAAAAAGTGTTAGAGTGTTAATAGAGAGAGGCGTGAGAAGAGGGTGGAGGGACACTAAGAAAGGGAAGTAGGCATTTGAGACCCTGCAAAGTTAAAAGTAAATTTTAGCAATCACTAGTTAGGAAAAGAGAAGCAAGTGTGCAAGATGGGAGGCTTACAGATTTGTCGCGCTGGAAAATGACAACACGGCCTCCTTTGTCACCGGTGGCCAGGAGTTCTCCATCACTGTTGAATTCAACACAAGAAATGATATCAGCTGGAAAAAAAAAAAAAAAGAAATCAATAAATCATTAGTTTATTAATAGAAAACAAGCAAGACCTGTGGAAATTCCACAGGGGACTCATTATTATGTAACATATTGATGTTGGCATTCTGTAGATGTTAAGTGTAAATGGAGACATCTTGATATTATCGTAGCTCTTTTTTTAAAACTGCAAAAGTATTTAACTTAGCTAGCAGGGACGCCTGACGTAGCCCAGCCGTAAAGTATGCTTAAACATGATATTTTAATTCTGGCAGATTTTGTATATATTATTATAGAGTAGATGTTCTATCGATTTTTTAATATATTATAAAGTTGCTATTAAAAATGGTGCCTGGTGTTGCCCGAGTGTTTGGAGGTATGTGTTGAGCTAAAAAAGTGGTAGTAAGCAGGCAGGCTTGAACCTGAACAACCAAGGAGGAAAAGAATGTGAGAAAAAAAAAAAAAAAAATTAAAAAAAGATAGAGAGAGGTAGGATCGAACTCGAAAACGTAGGGTAATTAGCAGTTAGGCCAAAGAGGATAGTGAATTCAATGAGTTGGTAATTAAGTGAAGCATCAAACGAGTCACTATGCATGCGCAGAAATGAACGTTGCTTTAAAACTTGGCCTGGGGCCAGTTAAGCTTCCCGCTTTCAGTCTTGGTATTTATTTGCTTCCCAACAAAAGCAAATTAGACGTAAGGTCGTTTTTAATGTGTGTGTATGAAGGGTTTCCCCTTTCCCCTATATTGACCAAGGACCAATTACAGAACAGATACTACCCGGCTCAAAGGCCAGGCGTTTGCCTGTTTGCATTTGATTAGTTTTGCTTTATTTATACGAAAAAGACAAACAAATATTCGAAACGAGGGAATTTTTTTAAACTCAATAAAAAAAAAATTTAAAAAAAGATAGAGACAATGTCCGTTTGCAAATCTGAGATATTATGATCTAGGAAGTATAAGAAAACTTCTCCCGGAGTCTAACTGACGCGAGAACCCCCAACACAAAAAACCTTTCGTGGACATACACACAAATGTTTGCGCCCATTTTACCTTTTATATAATAGATAGTAATATGACTTGGGTGCATCAGCTTGGATTGAAACCAAAACTTCTGAAGAATTACTGATAAAATTATTTCTTAAAAAAAAAAAAAAAAAAAAAAAAATGAATAAAGA
>NC_136489.1:46976736-47086736 GCF_053919585.1 Euprymna scolopes | reverse complement strand
ATACGGGTCGAAAATTAGAATCAAAATAAAAATGTTTATTAAAAATAAATCTACATTTTGATTGATCTTTGAATTGTTAAGTAACCTTGTCTGTCTGAGGAAGGGTCTCTACCAAACTTCTGTCAATTTTTGGTTACAGACTTGAAACTTGATATATAGGGACTTGGACCTGTGGAATAAATTCGATTTGGTTTTTAGCTAGTAAAAATAACTGCTAAAGAGTCAAAATTGGAAGAAGAAGAAAAAAAAAATGGAACTTGGCTGACTAGTTGACTTATACACCCCCCCCCCCTTTTTATATACATAATGACATGGTAATGAATAAAGCTATATGTTTTAGTTTCGATTCTAGCTGATGGTACCAGAATTATTATTTTTTTTTACTTTTGAAATCTATATTATATATTAGGTACAATGTAATAATCAACAGAGTATTGGCTCTATAATGAAATATGCATGAATTAAAATATCTTATTTAAGCATATTTTATGACCGGCGGCCTGTTACTAATTTCATAAAAACAAATAGTATTTTGGAAAGTTATATTAAACTGAACATGTAGACAACAAATTCCTTTAAATGAAGACACAGATAACCTTGAAAAATGTATTCATTTCAGAAAATTTTTACAATAATTATACAATAAATTAGGCACAATGTCATTCAAAAATGTGGGGATGGGTTTTTTTTTTGTCATCCTTGTAATTGTATCTAATATTTGTCTAACATTTTTCTAGCTAGAATCATCAATCATCATTATACCACGTTCACTCCAAAGGTTGTTCTAATTAAAATTCCCAAATCCTTTTTTTTTTTTTAAATTTTGTAATAGATAAATATATACATAAATAAATCGTTTTTATTAAGAATAATTTCATTGTATCATTTTAAAAGTGTGTGTGTGGGGGGGGGGGGAGAAAAAAAGAAAAAAGAAAAAGAAAAAGGTAAGACTCTCCACACCTTTCTAAATGATAGACTGCTCACTATTTTTCGGCTTGTTTGGAACCGAAAACAAGCAGGCCAATCTCCAATTGGGAGAGGAAAAAGAAAGAAGAGGATAGGGGAGTTAAAGAGTAAGTGATATCCTTCCAAAATGAAAGGAATTTAGGGAAAACAAAGGGAGAAAATAAAAGTTGGAGAGGAAAATGCATATCTCAATGAGTGGTTATTTCAATCCTGGGATTTTCAGGGAAGGTTAATCATGGTTAAAATATTTTCAGAATACAATTTTCTATGAGCAATGAGAGTGAAATGAAAAGATCTCTGTTGACTGGTTGTAAAACTTGCTTTTGACTCTAAATGTTAGATCTCTTTGCCTGTTATAGGAATGGCCATGATGGTAACCCATCATTATACCTCCACCCCATTGTTTAAAAATACCAATTTGTAATATGAGAAGGTAAATAAAATAAAATCCTCCTTTGGATTGTCAATGAAGCCCAATGAAATTGTTGCTGGTCCTTCCAACCAACCAACCAACTTAATTTGTAGTAAGCCGACACCCAGGGACAGTGACTTGACCTCCTCCCTCACCACCTCTGTTTCTTTTGGTCTAAATCCCTTAAGATTTCCCTAGCAGCAGTTTTTCCAATGAAACAAAAGTCCAAAATACTGACAGGTGGAGAGAGAGAGAGAGAGAGAGAGAGAGAGAGAGAAGAGAGAGGGGGGGCAATAGGAGAGGGGGGTCTTTGTTTGATAGAAAAAAAAGAGATTGACAGGTTTTCTTTCATTTTAGACTATTTTAAAAGATGGCCACAAGTTTACTTCAAACTTAAAGATAAATCACCGAAAATGCTATTTTAAACTTAAGCTTGACAAAATAAAATTAATAAAATAAATTAATTGCATTTGTTTTAAATAAAACTTTTACATCCATCAAATGTTATTGATTAAGTTCCAGTATATAGTTAACCTGAACTGTCTTAATAAAAAAAGACTCTTCAGAAATATTTAGAAACAATCCTTGGAAGACCGAGCTGTAACGAAATACAAATAGCAACCAACCATAAAGGGAACAGCGTCTATTTTTAAAAAACCTCGGATATACATTTAGATCATAACAGAATCAAGTGTTAGCTCTAGGGACCCCCTTGATTTCTTAAAACTTACTGAAAAAAAATTTAAAAAATAAATGGAAAACTTAACTGTAATTTTTTTTTTTAGAACATAAGAATTTATTTAAACAAAACAAGGTTCACAAGAAGCAAAACACCTGTGCAAAATATGAGGATGCATAAAAAAAAGGCTGATATCATTTGCCAATTATTCAACAAACAGAACAAATTTTATACATATATAAAATTATCTTGACGGATTTTTAAAGTCAGACCTAAATAGCAATCTGCCTGCTGTATCAATGCTTGATTTGAACTAGCTTATTTTTGTTTACTTTCTTAATTCCACTATCTTATTGGCTCGAATATATTTTATTTTGACTCAGTTTCTTCCTGAAAATATTTATTTGGGCTTTTAGAGTGGAAACTTTTTACCTTACCGAATATTCTTATATATTAAAGAGTAGTAGTCATGTCAGGAGTTATTTCCGTTGATTTCTGCAAAAATACATATTTAAGAACACTTCAAATTTTCTAAGTGTTCAAGAGATTTTTCCACATTAATAACACATTAGTTGTTCATTACTAACAATCCATAAAAGTTATATGTGTATTAAAACAAATCTTACAAATTCCCTGTTTCACAAGATTTGCTTATAAAATTACAGTCACCAAAATAACATTCGTTTCTTCAATAAACAAGTCAGTCATTTCCGTTTCTTTTATTCCTAGACAACACCAGATAGATACAGCTAGTATATATATGCCTTGGAGATGGGTATTAATGATGACTGAAGGAAAAGAGAACCATTTCAGTAGAAACATTAGGTTCTCTTCTTCAATCAACTGTCAGTTATGGTGGAGATTGCAAAGAGCACTTATGTCTAAGCATTCCACAAAGTTATTTAGCATCAAGAGAAAACTTGACTAATTAGAAGGTTGGAGTGGGAGGAAAGAAACTCCTTTCCATACACAATTGATTCAGAGAGAGAGAGAGAGAGAGAGAGAGAGAGAGAGAGAGAGAGAGAGGAGGTGAGAGGGAGAGAATGTAATTGGTGTAGCATATAAAATACAGATTAAAAAATAAGTGACTTGATACAAGTAGATTTCTTCAAGTTGTCAAAAATCGGATATTAAACAGAAAGACAGCTAACAATTGAATGAAGGGAAAATTCTATTTTAAACCAAATTGTATATTTTATTAGATGTATTTCTGTTTAATTTCCAATTTTGAGGTGATTCCCAAAGCCTCACGTGGTTACCTGTTGACATTTTTTTTAACATAATGTATTCAATTTTTCAACACCACTTTTTTTATTCCAATAAAAAACAAACTTTAAAATAAGTTAAACCAAAAGAAAAAACAAACAAAAAAAAAACTTATACAGGTAGGTAGAGGAGTAACTTTTTTTGCTTTTGATAACATTTATTTATATTTGTTTTACTCATTTATTGTTAATTACACTACAAAATACCGGATTAAAAAAACAAAACAAACTTTGCCGTACTTTTTTGTAATCCATTGTTATCATGGGGACATTTGTAGTTGTAGTTACACAGGAGTGAATGGTTACAGGGTGTGGACATGCCAGATTAAAGTACTATTGATGTGGGTACCGGGTAGTGTTCAGTCGCTTGCACTAATAACCATCAGGGGAGGTATGAATTCATCTCTACTACTTACTTCAGTTAAAGGTGAAATTAGATTCGCAAGCCTTCGTAGAGTGATTAATCAAAAAAAGAAAATTTTGGAATCCAATACTTGAATATGGAGCTGGCATCTTGGCTTGCTACAGAAACTACAGACCTTTGCATTTTTTTCTTTCTGGAAGTTTATACAATTTCTTTCTTTTAAGTGTCAGGAGAAGGTGTAATCCTTTTGTTGAGGAAGTAAGATGAATAATTAAGAATGGAACATGTGTTTCGAATTAGAACTCTTAGCACAAGGTGACATCGCATGAAAGAAAAAGATGCAAGCTGGCTGTAAGAAAAGAAATGAGAGTGGGAGAGTTCCAGAACAAAATAAAAGAGAAATAGATATATGGAAATACATATTTTCACACATACATATTTATAAGTAGTAGCGTTCGTGTGTGTGTGTGTGTGTGTACAATGACCAAAGAAATATAAAGGCCAAATGTGTGTACACCTCTACTGGTCAAGAAATATTAATGCCCATTTTAGGATACTTCTGTCAAAGGAGACATTATATTGTATACGGACTTTCAATATATAGCATTCTTCAAAACATTTACATTATTGAATTACGATCATTAACATATCACATTAAATTAAATCTATTTAAATAATTACTTCGATGATATTACTTATTCGACATAATAGCTTTGTTTCAACTGTACTAATTAAAAAAATTAATTTAGTTTATTTAAATTTCAAGTTATATGATTTAACTGATTTTATTTGAAATAGTTTTATTTTCAAACCAAAAACCAGAAAACCAAAAGGGGAAATAACTGTGATAGTTTAATTGAAATGGAGCACGTTATTAAATATTTGTTTTCATTTCGAAATATTATTCTAAGCTGAATTATTATTTTTAATTCGGAGGAAATTTTTTACGCTTATTCTTAACTTTTAAGTAACCTTTTTTATTTGTTAGAGAAAAATAATTAAAACTAATGTCCTCATTTACTTGCACTCTGACGAGGACAGAATTAATCAGAGACACATGTGAACAAAATCCATCATCCTCTGCTCTTTTTGTTTATAAAATTTAATCGGTGTTGGCCAGGATTTATTATAATAATTATACCATCGCAAATGTGTTTAATTGCCTGCGAAACAGATTTTCTTTATAATTTATTTAATATCTTAAATTAAAAATGTTCAATTTTTATGACGTGACCCAGCGTCGTTTAACCCCTAGAACAAAAATGGTCAATGTCAAGTTTCTTTCCAACTCCCCAAAAAACTTGAAAATGACAACTTTTAATGGTTTTCAGGTGCTGAAAACGAATATTACATTTAAATTTGGGGCAGATAAATAGTTTTCATGATATGAAAAATTACTTTTTCAAAAAGTGGGAGATCACTTTCCTATATGAATTTAACATAAAATGGGCACCCACTTTCTAACCACCTAATAATTTCCTCATGTTAGAAAATAAATTTAACTGGGATATTCGTTTTCAGCACCACCGAAAACTGGCGCTGTTTTTTTTACTAAGAGATTTGTTTATTTTTTCATAATTTAGGACGTAAATAATGCTGTCAGTAAGCTTACACGAGCAGTTTACAAAAAAAAATTTTTTTTTTTTTGAGGTGGGTATTCAATTATAGAATTTGTATAGTTTTTACCAGGTGCTCCTGTACTTTATTTAACCACCTCCTAATGTAAACAGAATTTTTGTGAAATGTTAAACTGCAGAGGCACTTGTTAACAACTATACAAGTTCTATAATGAAAAAAGAACGAAAAACAAAAGTATGCTTTTGTAAACTTATTAACAGCATAATTAGCGTCCTAAATTATGAGATGAAAAAATGACCGCATCTCTTAGTAAAAAAGAAACAGCGCCAATTTTCGGGAGTGTTGAAAACGAATATCACAGTTAAATTTGTTTTATGATATGAGGAAATTACTAGGGGACCAGAAAGTGGGTGCTCATTTTACGCTAAATTTATATAGGAAAGTGATCCCCCACTTTTTGAAAAAGTAATTTCTTCATATCATGGAAACTACTTATCTGCTCCAAATTTAAACATAATATTCGTTTTCAGCACCACGGAAAACCATTAAAAGTCGTCATTTTAAAGTTTTTGGGGGAGTTGGAAAGAAACTTGACATTGACCAAAAAAATTAAGACCTGGTTTTTTGTGGCCTAATACGTTTAAACAGTTTTTTATAAATAATATGAAACAAGAAATTTTGAAAACAAATTTTACATTTTAGCGTGGGGGATAACTTTCCTATATAAATTTAACGCAAAATGAGCACCCACTTATTGGCCACAAAGCGTACAACCAGACATGTCATATCTTGCATTTTTATAAACAGATTTTATAAACAGAACGAACTCCAAAATATGACAAATTCAATGGGGGGGGGGGGGTTACACTAGAAATATAAAATGATGAAAAATGTCATTTTTGGAATTAATTTTTGGTAGATCTTTTCTTTTTCTTTTTGCGATCGCACGGGCATTCGCTGCTATTTTTATTGAAACAAAAGTTGTAATGATTTATTTTTAATTATCTTTTCTTTGCAGGGGGGGGGTCTTTTCAGTGCTCAATATCCGGAGAATAGTTTCTTCTCTTTGTAGCCCTTCTGCTGAAATATCTGATGGAGAGGGTATCACGTACTTCTTTTTTGGGGCGATTACATTTACATGTTTTCATCCGTTCTTTTATTTTTGTTGTGGGGGTATCCACATTGCCTATGATGAAAATAATTAGTATACAGGTGAGTTTCAAACAGAACTTCATGTCAATCCAGGCAACGCTGTGTACCCATGCTAGTATATATATTGAGAGAGAGAAAGAGAGATAACTTGAATACTTACTAGACACTGCCCTCACGTGTTTAAGGTCTTTGAACAGGTGTTTGTCAGGACAACCTGGCATGAGGATACTATCATTAAAAGTAAATCCTGACTAAATATTCAAAATCACATATTATTCACGGCCCAACAGCACAGAGCTAGATACTCCACCAAACTAGATGAATTCTTGCCCCGGGATCCATTAAGACCAAGAGATCAAAAGAAAATAACATAGTTAACTGGTCAATAAGTGAGAGGAAAATTAATATTCCTTGCTATTCTTTACAAATTCAACGTTTGAGACATAAAGGAGATTTAATAAAATATTCGAATATCTATGTATCTCATATAGAGATCAAGTGTTAGTCCCTAGGAAGAGGCCTCTTAGAATATTTTAGAATATTTTTAGAACTTTGACTGAAGTAAAATGAAATTATATATAATAGAGGCATTTTGTATTTAAAAAAATCTTTTTATTTTAACTGTAGGGTGGCAAGGAAATATATCCTAAAGAATTGGTTTTGATTGTTTTCTCTTAGGAATAGTATCTAATTCTTTATTTCCCTTCTTGTACCCCACCCCATGAAATAGGATGAGGTAGAAGCTTGGAGAAGAGAAGACCTAAAAGGATGTCAAATTTAGAAGTGGAAACTGGTACACAAAAATCCTTTAAGGATAAAAAAAAAAAAAAAAAAAAAATACTGACCTATAGCTGACCCCTTAAAAAAGAAAGTTTAAACTACAGTCTTAGTACCCAACAACACAGACATTTTTTCAACCCTAAGGGATAATAAGTTAGCTTCTGAAGAGATAAAACCCAGATGCCCCTTTTCATTTACAAATGAGAGGATGGGGACTAAGGAACAGTAGATAACAGTGATTACTAATTAAAATGTCAAAGTTCAAGCAGAAATATCTCTTTATTGGCTTGTAAAACATAATTCAAGACATTTCAATTATTATTACTAGATATAATTAATAAAATGTCAGGAGACATAAACAATTTAATTATAATGGTGACATTTTAAGTTTTTTTTTTTAGTGAACAAAGATCCTTAGTTCTTTTTTTTTAATATAAAATACCTGGAACCAATGTTTCCCAACCATTTTTTACCTTCAAGAAACTCTTCCAATAATAATGATGTCCTTTCGAACCCCCACAGACGAAATTATTTTACAATCTTATTTATTTCTCCTCTATACTGCAAACAATATTTTTCTTTTCATAACCAGAGAGAGAGAGAGAGAGAGAGAGAGACAGACAGACAGAGAGAGAGAGAGAGAGAGAGACAGAGAGAGAGAGAGAGAGAGGATATATAGAGAAAAGGGGGTTAGGGATAGAGATAAAGGATAGGGGAGAGAAAGATAAAGAGGGGAGAGAGATAAAAGGGATAACTAGAGAGGGGATAGCGATAGAGGATATGGAGAAAGAAATAAAGAGGATAGGGAGAAAGAGAGAAAAGGAATAGGGAGAGAGAGAGAGAAAAGGGAGAAGGGAGAGAGAGAGAAAAGGGAGAAGGGAGAGAGAAAAGGGAGAAGGGAGAGAGAAAAGGGAGAAGGGAGAGAGAGAAAGAGGGAGGGGGAGAGAGAGAAAAAGAAAGAATTTTGGCATTATTAGTAAATTCTAATTTCTTTGTGGTCATTATCATTTCGGATTTCAAAATTTCCTATAATGGAATCATTATCCTAATAAGTTCAGGATAGATCTTCATTGTTCATCATTTAAGGAAGCAGAAGTTTGAAGGGACAACAGCTGCATAGATGGCAGCTAGTACCACCCCCCTCCATCCCTTATCCCAGATATAGCTGCCCAGGAAATTACTTCAGACCACATTTTCATGAAATCAACAACCAGTCAATCTAAAGGTTCATGGAGACAAAGATTGATGGAGGACAGGTGCTTTTGTTTGGGACAAGATGAAGAAAAACACACACACACTGAAAACAGACAGACTTGTTGTCTTGTCTTATTTTTCAGTGAGTGTTGCTATCTTAGAAGTTTCGGTAAAGTACAATGCTATTTTATAAATGAGTGACTGACTATCTGTGTGGAAATGAGTGACAAGAAGAAACAGAATCTCTGCTACCACCTTCCAGTTCTTTAGAACTGGAGAAAAATAAATATTTTTACAAAACGGTGATACTTTCCCCCCACCATTCTCCTGGCAGACTTTTACTACCAAAAAGTGCTGATGAAAATATTTTTAGCAGGTTTGGAATGTTTCTTTTAAATTAGCTTATGAATGTGACCCCCTCCCCCCTCCACCCGAAGACATACACCTGCGAGGCAAGATAATGTTTTGAATAGTGTTTGGACGATTTCAGATTTGGATTTGAATTGTGAATTGGCGAAATTGGAACGTTTTGAAGGTATTGGAAAAATTTGAGCCCATTTTCTGTTGCCAAAAACGATTCGTTTTTATTTTTTTGTTTAAAACTTAATCTTCCACTACTGGTACTTATTTATTGATTTTAAAACTATTATTGAAACTAAAATGTATACATGGAGATCTTCACTAAATTTGATCCACAGTAATTAGACACCAATTAAACAAGATTCCCTGAAGTTCAATTTCTTCTTAAGACTCCTTAAGCTTAAGCCTTAAATTATAAACATTTTCCAGGATCAAAATTATACAATGGATTTTGATCCAAACTGGATTCTAGACATAATATATAGTATCATTATTGTAATCTTTGTAAAGAGACATAAAAATGGCACAATACTGTTGGGGGATTCTAATATTATATATATATATATATATATATATATATATATATATATATATATATATATACATGCGCAGTATGGTATGCGGGTATGTATAATACCTACATCAAATTGTTCCTTCTAAATGCATATATCTTAATGAAGACTGAGAGTGTATAATAGGGAGATGAATGCCCCTGCCTTGCACAGTTGCAGGTCACCCTTGGGTGACCTGCAACTGTGCAAGGCAGGGGCATTCATCTCCCTATTATACACTCTCAGTCTTCATTAAGATATATGCATTTAGAAGGAACAATTTGATGTAGGTATTATACATACCCGCATACCATACTGCGCATGTATATATATATATATATATATATATATATATATATATATATATAAGGTGGAACGACCAAAGTGTCGCCCTAAAGAAATTTTTATTGAAAAAAATCAATTTCAGTAACTTGATTATGCAGTAGAGCCAGAATCTATGTAACTGCCGTCCGCCTTAATCATTGCCTTGATACGGGTCCGGAACTGGGAACATGCCTTTTCCACAAGCACTGGCTTTGGTGTTGTGGAAGGTTATATTATTGATGTTCTCGATGCATGACGAAAGGAAGTAGTCCAGCAGGTTCAAGTTAAGGAGGAGGAGGAACCAGTGACAGAAGGATACAAAGTAGTAGCACTCCTGATGCCAAGCCTGGGTTTCTTTGGACTTGTGAGCCAACACTGACTCCTGCTGCCACACGCAGGATCTGCAAGCGGCCACCTGATTGCATCAGGGGATCACTACACTCTCCAGCACATCCAGATACACTTTGGTGTTAACTTTTAAGCTGGCTTTGAAGATGTGAGCTGGCATGATGTGGCCCTCACTTGAAACCCCACCAAAGACCATAACCGTGGCCAGAAATTTTATTTTCATCATCCTGGGCACGTCCCTGTTATTCGTGGCAATCCAGCAATGCATTTTGAGGGTGCTGGCAATGGTCCTGTTGTCATTACTGATCGGTAGAGAGCATGAGTTGTACAGCGGCACATCTCTGATCTTGCTTGTTGAACATTGTGACACTTTCAGACATGATAAAAGGCTCCTATCGCTTTTGGGATTTGTACACAACTGGCTAACTAGTAGATGGTCTGCAACCAAAAAAGAAAACCAGTTTATATCAAATAGAAATGGAATTATGTTTTCTTTTCTAGGGCGACAATTTTATTGTTCCACCATATATGATATCTTAATTTATTTTCTGATTAAGAAATTCATTTTGAAGTCCTGATGAGACGTTAATTGATCTGTAAAGGCTTCTCATAATTTATCTATCATATATATATATATATATATATATATATGATGATGATGATACTCCCCTTGATTTCGACGTATGAGGTCTGCCACAACAACTAAGTTATTTGGAAATCTACACAAAAAATTTATAGTGATGAAGGCTTTATGCAGAATCAACCACACTTTTTGGTACAACTGCTAATCTTTGCTGGTACAATGGCTGCCACAAGACACAGCAGACAGTAGATTTCCGGTTTTACATCAGTGTTCCTTCTAAATGCATATCTAAATGAAGATTGAGGGTGCATCTCTTCCAGTGGATTAAACATGCCTCCAAATAACAAGCTGGAAATTTCTACGTCCTGGCGTATATATTCGAGTGTGTGTGTTGGGGGACAAGGAGGAGTTAAAGATGGAAAGGGGTTCTATTACGATATCACAATGTATTTTAAAATTATTTAATTTGAAGAATACATTGAAATATCACAGTAGACTCCCTCAATTTCAATATTTGTTTTATATCATTAAATATATAAATTCTTAACTTTGACATGTTAAAGATTACAAGGTAAAAGGATTTCACAAAGTTAGAATACATTGTGATGTCATGATAGACGTTCTCTCCCATTTATCTTTTTCTCTTAATTATTTACTTCCTCTCACTACTTCGCTTATGGTCTACCCTTTATTTACATTATTCACCCTTTCTCCTGCCATCCAAAACATTCATATACTGGTGAAATGTGCACGGTAACAGGTAAGCAGCAAGATAACTTCAGAGCTTGAGGATTGTGTGTGTGTGTGTGTGTGTGTGTGTGTGTGTGTGTGCGCGCATATATATATATATATATATATATATATATATATGTGTGTGTGTGTGTGTGTGCGCATGTGTGATTTGGGTACTTATATAATGTAGGTTACAGATGAAAATCGTATTTCAATTAGAAATTCTTTGATATATTTATGTATGAAGCAAAAATAATTATCTTCCCCCAAAATATGCCATTCTTTACCGAGTTAAATGACAAACTGACTTATCTCCTTTGCGTCACAAGATTTGTTTTTATCAATTGCGGATTGACAAAAAAAAAAAAAAATGCAATTTAGTATAGCATTGAATTTTTCTTAAAATTAAACTTCTACTTGATCATTTTTTTTTTTCTAATTCTTAGTGAGGATACTTGTTATTGCCGGATACACAAATATAATCAAAGAATTTTTATTTAGAATGTGCTTTTAATCTATGATTCATACTGTATGGGAGGTGACGATGGTCAAGTGAACTGATGACCTGGGTGTTCGAATGCATTTCGTTCCACAAGAATCACTTTCATTTGGTTCCTCCTGTAAGTACCTGATGTCTTTCTAGAAAGAATTCTGTCTAGAAAAATAAATAGGAAACGAATGCCAACAATAGAATCCTCAGATAGTAGAATGGGGAGCAGGATGATGAAGAGGATGAGTATGACTGTACTGTATAAGCCCAGGATTTCCTTAACATCTTTAAAAGTCATGGTGCGATATGCTAGATAATTTTTTCTTCTGGTATCACCTGAGGTATTGCAACTGCAAGTTGTAAGCAAAAGGGTGCACTGAGACTGCACAAACACTGGTTTAACCTTTAGATTGTTTTCAGGATTTGAAATGAAAAACTTAAAATGAAACACCGAATGAACTAAAATTTTCAGGATCAATTTGGAAAAAAAAAAAAAAAAAAAAAATTAAAACGCTCCCTCTCAGTTGCAAGGCCTGTTAAAAGGAATAGCCTTGAGCTAGAACCTGTGAAAAGGAAAATCTTGAAATCATGCCTCCCTGAATCCATCATCCTACATACCATCCATCACCTTCTTTGGTCGCTTTTTTTTTTTTTTTTTTAAATAAATAAATCATGCAGAATCAGCAATCATCAACTCCTCCCTCATACACAAACACCCTGGCCAAACTAGCCCCCCCCCCCACACACACCATTCCTTCTTTCTGATTAAAAAAAAAAAAAAAAAAAAAAAAAAAAAAGTAAAACAAACTCTGAAGTCTAGCACAAAACAAACTTTGGCAGTGCAATAAGAGAAGGTTAAGCCTGAGATGATCGTAGAAACTGAGTTGGAGAAAAAAACGGGAAGGGACGTAGGAGGGAGGGGGGAACTGAAAGAAAGAAAAAAAAGTAACAGTTCTCCAAATTTTTCTTTTCTTGAAAGAAATTTAACATTCGGGTGTTACCGACCATGGTGATAAGATTTCAGGTTGAAAAGAAAATCAAAAGAAGGAAGAAGAAGAAGAAGAAGAAGGAAGAAGAAGAAAGAAGAAGAAGAAGAAAGAAGAAAGAAGAAGAAGAAGAAAAGACTTTAGAATAAAGAATTATCAAGAGAAACGAAGGAGGAAGAGGCGGTAAAATATTTATTTCATTTGATAATTTTCAAATGTTGATATAAAAATAGCTATGGTTTTCCGAAGTAAAAAAAAAAAAAAGGTGAATATAAATAAAATACACAGGCGCACACATACACACATACATATATTAGTGGCCGGCAAGGCCACAGGGGAGACAACCGAAGCAGCAAAACTGAAGCTGGCCTGCCAGGACACTATATATACAAACGTAGGCAAATTTGGGCATATTTTATTGGTTTGAAAATATAGGCTCTTTTACCAATTGTCATAAAATTTTGACCATGTAATAGTATTATAATCTTCAAGAAGCTTGCAAATTTTCATGTAGTAGCGTCCCACAGAATCAAAGATATGAGCATTTCAATATTCAATTTGGCTACCAGCAGAGATATATCTATACATAGATAAACCACCTTTTTTGCCAATTGTATAAGTTCCAAATCTCAGCGACTATTGATCAGAATTTAACAAATGAAGGCTCATTAGAAAGGTAATGACCTGAATTGTGTAGCGGGCTATGTAAGATTTGCCCTTAAGGTCGCACATTAAGGGGACCATACATCATCCAGAGCCTATTGTTTGGCACTATTTTACAGCAATAAAATGTTTCAATCATAGTCATTTGTTTTCCTAGTTTTGCATATGAATGAAAAAATATCTGATATTTTCCCCAAACCTGACCTTGATGGAGAGGAAGCTAAAATTTGCTGCTATGGCTTCAAATGATCTGAAATAACGGCAAGAGGAGATTTGATTTCAAATATTTCTCATCTCCTCTCTGTAGTTTTCAATCATAAAGTAAATTCACAGTGTATAAGGATTATTTCATACTGGAGATATTCATAATCGTACCCTATTTTCAAAAGAGGGGAGATATAACACATGAGAAATATTTGGAATCAAGTCTCCCCTTGCTGTTATTTCAGATTGTTTGAAATCATAACAGCAAATTGTAATCTCCCCTCCACCAACACCAGAGATTTGGAGAAAATACATTATATTTATTTTATTTCAATGAGTAACGTGTGCATTTATTTAAAGTGACCCGCCCTCCTAAAAAAAAACAAAAAACAATCCGTATAAAATAAATTAAACTATTCAAAATAATTAGGAAACGGAATGATTAATATATATAGAGATAATTATTTTCATATTTACAGACATAATCCGTTTTATTCCTTCGCGATCATCAGTGCAGGAAGTGATTATATAATTTTTTAATATTTTTTGGAGGGAATTAGACCTGGAGTCTAAAGAGCAGAGTTTATTTTAATGTATTAGTAAATTATTAATACTTTTAAAAGAAAACAGTGCCCTTTGTACTGCAGATATATCATAAGCTCAATAGGTACAGATATCCTAGAGCTATATTAATATTGGGTAAAATGGAATTAAAAATCAGTTTCAAACTGATTTTTAATTCACAATTATGAATTGTTTTACCCAATATATATATAACAGCTTTAGTCGTGTGATTAGCTATATATTGGTCAATAAACATAAGCCTTAGTCATATACACATACACACACACATATATATACACACACACACATATATATACACACACACAACATGCACACATATATACACACACATGCACACATATATACACACACATGCACACATATACACACATATATATATATACATGCACACACATATATATACACACACACATATATATACACACACACATATATATACACACACACATATATATACACACACACACATATATATACACACACACACATATATACACACACATATATATACACACACATATATATACACACACATATATATGTATATATATTTGTCAATAAACATAAGCTTTCGTCATATAGCTTTATATTGGCCAATCGCCATCTTTTTAGAAGTCAACAAATCACACTTTCTACAATTCCAGTTTTTTAAACTTCTTTTAAATAGAGGCTTTGCAGATTTAAAAATTTCTTCAGATTATACAAGACTTTGTAGAGAAGTGCCCTTATATGGCAAATTGCCCGTAACGTTGATTCAAACCAAACACTTTTATAAATTTTGATATTGAAACAATTTATAAACTGTCAACCTAATTCTATCAGTTGGTGTTTTACAAAATTTAAAAGAAAGAAAAGTTACTGATATAAGAAAAATATAAGAATCATTTGAGACAATACCATGAAATTATGAATGAAGAGAAAGATGGAATACGTTGAGAATTTCTGATACAATCAGGATAGAGAGAGAGAGAGAGAGAAAGAGAGAGAGAGAGAGAGAAGAAAGAGAAAGAAGGGGTGAAGAGAGAGAGAGAGAGAGAGAGAGAGAGAGAGAGAGAGAGAGAGAGAGAGAGAGAGAGAGAGAGAGCAAGTGATCATAGCCTATCTATGAAACGGCGTTTGGTATCCCACGAATTTCTATGACATCTGTTAGCCTGATGTTAGTCTAATTGTTAGCTAAACACTTGAACACTTCCAATGATACACAAATATGAGCATCTCGTTTTTCGCTAATGCTTTTGTGATTTCAGCAAACAACCAAGACGAAAGAGCGAGCGAGAGAGAGAGAGAGAGAGAGAGAGAGAGAGAGAGAGAGAGAGCGCGAACAAGGAGAACAACTCACAGGCCTTAATTCTTTCAACTGCAGACAAAAAAAAACAACTATCCCTAACCAAGAAATCTTGAAATAGGGGGAAAAAAAAAAAAAAAAAAAAAAAAAAAAGAAAAAAAATCTCAGCAACTTACAAGTTTATGACAAAAGTCTATATTCCAAATTTCATGATGTTGACCATCTTACTTTTTAATTCTTTAAGTACGTTGAGATACACAATTCTTGACAGCACCTGTTTCGTAGTGCAGAATCATTCATGCAATTATGTCAGTTTTGGAATTTATTCCGCCCTTAGCTCATCAGAATAAAAAAAAAAGAACTTATCCATTTTATTAACTTATTATTTATAATTAGTCTATATTCATTTACTCAGATAATATTGATAACTGTCAAATCTAAAATGTATGTATTTAGGTATATTTTTATACAAAACTAACTAACTATATATATATATATATATATATATATATATATATACACAACAACAACAACAAACATAATTATATCATCAGCTGATAAAGGTGGTGGTATAGTAATAATGGAAAAAGATATCTGGAGAAAGTTTCCACACTGCTGGCAGACAAAGATACATATACCAACACTGATTTAAAGACAATAAATAGAAGTATAGAGACTTTCAACAAATCCTTTACAAAACTTATAAAAAACAACAAAACTTGGACTTTATACAATGAATACCAATATTCCGTCATTATATGGCCTCCCCAAAACTTACAAACCGGATATCCCGATGCACCCCATAATATCTCGCATCGGTAGTGCAACACACAAAATTGCATGGGCCACATCCAACACCTTGACTCCACTACTGGGCACTATCAGCACCTTCCACATAAAAAACTCTGGAGATTTACTCAAGATAAAAAACAATGTACATAAAACAATACACAGCTTAGATCATCATTATATACTAACGTCCACATTAAAAAAAATGCTTAAAAACCTAAAAATTAAACATTAACTTACCTTTTCCTCTCGACACTTATAAAAATTATTAGACTTATAATTGACATGACTTATTTTCAATTCAATAACAATTTCTACAAGCAAAACTTCGGTCTTCCTATGAATAACCCTTTCAGTGGAGTACTAGCCTGCCTTTTCTTAGAATTCCTAGAATCTGGTAATTTCAAATTTAGATTACTTCCAAAACACAGAATATTTTAGATACATTGATGACATCTTAATTTTTCTTCCTGAAAACATGCGCAGACAAATTAGATTCAGTCAAATCCTCCATAAGGTTTACCTATGAAACAGAAAACAATCACTCATTACCTTTTCTAGACATACTTATTATAAAATCCAATAATAAACTACCCTTCAAAGTTCACCACAAAACTCCACACAAAAATGATTACATACATTTCTACTTACACCATAATAACATAATAAAAACAAGTATGATCATTGGTTTCTTCTTACGTGCATTCAGAATTTGCAGTCCAGAATATCTGGACGAAGAATTCAAATACCTCATAAACACTTTGAAAACGTTGCAATATCCCAGATATTTCATATTAAATGCTAAGCGAAAATCCATACAAATATTTTCCACGATAAATAAACAAAAATCATACACCAGACTTTTCTCTCAAACAGATATCTTTTACCTACACACACCAATAATACAATAATTTGCAACACATTAAACAAACTAGGAATTCCAATCATGCAAACCACATCACAAACTATAAGACAAATATTAAAAACAGCAAAACATCTCCAAAACAAACCAGTTTCCAATGCAGGCATATACACTATTCCTTGCCAAAATTGCCATCATAGATACGTTGGTGAATCCCAACGTAAATTAGAAAAAAGGCTCAATGAACATAAGAGATATAAGAAATAGCAATTCTCTAAGTGCATTATTCTCTCATTCACCGCAGCATAATCACACCTTTGATTTTAAACAAGCAAAGATAGTTAAATTTATTTAAAATAAAATGCACTGGAGACTTCTTGAATCAGCGTTTATCGCAAATTCAAGCA
This sequence comes from Euprymna scolopes, assembly GCF_053919585.1. Taxonomy (NCBI): domain Eukaryota; kingdom Metazoa; phylum Mollusca; class Cephalopoda; order Sepiida; family Sepiolidae; genus Euprymna; species Euprymna scolopes. The sequence goes on along the minus strand of NC_136489.1, from coordinate 47,069,177 downwards.
CAATTAAACAACGTGGAGCTTTCTATAATGTAGCACCATTAATACGTAAACTTTTATTAAAAGAACATGATTTAATTGTAGACAGGTTAACCCTCTCACACCATAGAAACACCTACTTATAATCTCAATCAATAAATTACATAACAAAAACACTCATTTCTTTTCTGTTACACACCTTTATTTGAATTTTAAGACATTTTTTCCAGCAAGAATATTAACTGCGTTCATATCTTTTAGAAACATATTAATGGCTATATGACGTCATTAAAAATCTCCCTCTCTATAACAACGCAAGCTCCCCTCCTTTTTTTGAATTTCCAACGTCTTTTTTCGTTTCTGAAATAGAACAGCATCGCATTTGCACATGAAAAGTTTTCAAATTTTTGTACTAGCGTTTTTTGTTTTCCTAATCTCATTCATCCAGAGGAAGTCTCGAAATAAAGACGAAACGTTGATTAACACATAACTCGGTTTGTTGCTTTTTGTTTCTCTATTTTGTCGGAATACTATTTCCATTATTCTTATCACACACACACACATATATATATATATATATATATATAATAAATTCCACAGCCAAACAACGTCGCAGCCCACAAGAGCCATGACAGTCAAAGAACCGGAAGTCCAAGACTCGAGTTTCGCCCTCATTTGGGCTATCAGTTAGACACATCCGAACTCAGGATTCAAAACCCGAGCCTCTTGCATGCAAGGCAAGCACTCTACCAACTGAGCAGACGCCCTGCACACAAGAATTCCAATTAACCAACACAGATCAAGCAAACCGCGCCGAAATCCGATTGTGAAATGAACCTACTTCGTCTCAACAAGAGACGCGGTCATCCAACCAGCTAATAACCCCAAGCTGATGTCTCACAAGTAGGAGTTTTAACTCGAAAGGACGATGCCATCCAGCAATACTAACCAAGCGAGCAACTTATGATAGGATTTTCAGAATGTGAGAGATTGTATATAATAAATTCCACAGCCAAACAACGTCGCAGCCCAATATATATATATATATATATATATAAACACACACACACACACAATAAATAGGTGTGTGAATAACAAACCCAATACCATGGGATCATATAAAAACACATAGCAACATCGATTCTATGCAATAGTCTGATGAATTCTCATTAGGATGAAACACGGAAATCACTGTAGTTTAATTGCCGTATATATTTCAAAACTTATCAATATTAATTATTTTTACACCTACAAACACTAGTGTTTCTGAAATCATCAGTAGGAAGTGATAATTACTGCTGGCCGGGAGATGCCTCAAAATCAAGATATTAGACCATTTCTGTTTCCTGTTGATTGTGGTGTAGAGTTGGTTCTGTGCAGTTCTTGTAGGTCAACCATCTCAGGTTTTGCTTCTCTCTTGGTGAAGGGGTTAGTTTATTGCTAATCGCCTTAAGCAGCTCTACCCAAGAATGCCAACGGGGCTGCCTAAGTATCTTGCAGGGTCAGAATGTTCCACCTCTGGAGTGCTGACTTTTTTAAAATTCCACTTTCCGACCCTGGTGTTACATTTCTCGCTGTGGGAGAGAAAGAAATAATATTCTACCCCAAGCCCACCAGCAACACAAAACTTAAGGTAAATTAAGTTCTTATATATATATAATTTGTGTATATTTATTTATACACTAGCAAAGAGTGCCTAACCTTGCTCAGTCATAAAATATGTTTAAATATATTTTAATTCATGCAGATTTCCTATTTATTATTATTATTACTACTACTACACAGACAATTCTCTATTGAATATGATATTGTACCTAATATATAGTGCTAATTTCTAAAGATGATAAAAAATAACTTTGGTGCCATCAGCAAGAATCAAAACCAAAACATTTACTATTCCAGACATGTTCCATATCGTTTGAGCAATCTGGAGATAGAAAAGAAAGATTTAAAATTTAACCACTTTCAACTATGAATGAATTTGTGCATGCGCAAAAGTAATAGAAATATGTCGGCAATTTTCCATTTCAACTTGCCAACATATTTCTATATGCGTTATTCATCCATCTGAATAAAAGATTTTATTCGTTATTAACCATACTTGGTGTATGAAGACTATTTCCTGTTAATTTTAGTTAGTGTTATTTGTGAGTTTAAGTAGTTTATTGGTTAAATATTTTCACAGACACACACATACATCTGTTTTATTTATAAAGATTAACTAGAATATCTGTATGCAAAATTAATTCCATGAAAAGAACAGTTTTGAAACATTTTTTTTATCCCATTACAAAGTTTGAAAACATGATCAAATGGTACTAAACCTTATGTTTAGAATCCTTATTATAATTTTAATCGAAATCTATTGTAAGATTTGGATTTTAGACAATTTCTAGAGACTGATCAAATTTGATGCAAATTTGAAATATATATGTATCATTTTTTTTTTTTTTTTAAATTTTGTTGGGGATGAGGAGTCCGGTAGCCTTATCATTCACCCACTATTTCTGAAAAATATTTTAAAGAATCTAACCAGTCTCTTTAAGTGCCATTATATACAGCAAAATAAATGATCGAGAGAGTGTTTTCAAATTTCCTCAAGAGACGATATAGGCATGTCTATACAGATAAATAAAATGTAAGCGCTAGCTGAAAATGTAATTCCTAATAAATATTCTTGCAGTGGTAGTAGCAGTAATGAATCTGGTTACAATCAAGAAGTCTGATGCCATAAACTAAGATGGCTGGTTGAAGAGGGTCTAATCATAAGAGAGGGGGCAAGGACAGAGAGGGAGAGGGAGAGAGAGTTGGTGGGTCAACATATAGGCAAAAACCAAAATCCTCTCACCCTACAGTTAACAATATGGTTGAATGACTTGGCACCCCATAAAGCCAGGAATAAGGGATGAAGGGGAGGTGCAAGGGGGCAGAAAGAAGTTTCCCCTCTTTGGTTTGACTCTCTCAACTCTAACTTTGAGATTAATGTTTTGAAAGAAAAATGGAAGTGGGGGGGGGGGGAAAGAAAAAAGAAAATGTTTAGACAAGTAATAGAAAACACGCACGCACGCACACACATATATGCACAACTTAGAGAGACTTGGTACTACCAAAACCCTTAAAAGAAGAACAGGGAAAATTGATTTTGCAGAAGAGCCTGAGAATTCTGGGGATTGGGGAGAGGTCGCCATGAGAATCTAGAGTAAATATAAAGCAAGTAGGATTTAAGGTTAAATGGAAGTATAAAACAACAAAATACTATTTTGAATCCATTAAATGAAGAATGGCACATTCTTGGAGGAATTGATAGACCCTTCCTCATCTAAAAGGTAACCAGTTAACATCGCTATTATAATGAAGATTTTCTCTTTGTAGATTTGAATCAAATCGTTCACACCTTTGCATATTGAAGAGCTCTCACTCTGATTATTGGCCATTAATGAACGCACAGTCATAAGTGCTCGTTTGCATATCAAAATGGTTACACCTATATTGCGCTCTTGAATAAATGGATAGATGCTTCTGCATAAAAAGGTGGGGGGGGCAGGTAACATCATTATTACCATTAAATTTTCTCTCATGAGCCATACATCCAATAATTATTTACCTAAAAAGAATTGCTGTAAATAAAACTGGATCAAAGTACTACTTATACTGATTGAACCTTGACTCACCCATCACCACATGATAGCAAATGGGATATGCAAAAAGCCTAAGATCAACAAGTCTTTATTCGATTAAAACTTTGGATAATAGACCAAGGAATACACTGGTTATTCCAAAGGGGAACAGACTTACAACAAATATAGGTTAGAATTAAGTGGTAGATTTTCTTTCTGAAGAGGTTTAAAAGCTGGAGAAAGAAAAACATTTGGAAAATTTTTTATTTACCCTACAGCCTGACTTGCATAAATTTATTAGAATTTGGAAACACACGCACACAGAATTTCTATAAAATATAAGGACTTATTTTATTTGAACTCCTGTTCTCACACAATGTTTCAGACGATGTAACCTTGTTAGACTTGGGAATCTGTAAAGCCCAGTGGCCTAAAGAATAAAGTACTAGATAAAATTCAGTTGGAAGTAGACACTCTTCTGGAGGTTGAAGGCTCAACACTCAGTGCAGGCAATACGAAGAATCTAACTGTGAATTACTTAAGACTTTTACCCAAAGGTATGCTACTTGTATGGATTAAATAAAGGATTCCGTTTTAAATTTTATGCAGATTCCCACGTCGGACAGCAAGATTCCAGAGTTAACAGTAACCCTGAAAAATGTACATTTTCAAATTTAAGATAATTTCAAATGTTTTTTGAGGACGTTTCATGGATATGTTTGAACTGCAAAAACAAATTCATTTTTTAGTTGTTAATATCTAGTCTTCAATGTATGCACATTTGTTTCATGTTCTTATTTACTGTTAATTACATTTTTTTTTTCGATTAACTATTATTATCTATTACATAAAAGACAAATGCCTGCGTGTATGTTTGGCTCAAACTAAAAAAAAAACAAAAAAAAAACAACAAAACAAACACCTACAAGGTTGGTATTTTGCTGATCAGCAGTATCCCGGATCAATAATATCTAAACCTTAGAAAGAAAAACAAAATCATTCTTTAACCCAAGACTAGCACAGATTTCATGAGGTGGGTAATTTTTCCAGTCAGATTTTGTACAAACTAAAGAGAAGTAATTAATTTTTAACCAAGGAATTAATTCTCTTATACCGACCCATTCCTCATGAATCTTACAAAAATGAGTTGTCTATGTTGATACATGTCCAGACAGAGGAATGAGCTGGAAAGTAAAAGAAGACAGTGGTGAGGTGGGGCGGGGGGAGAGTGAAACCGGGTGGGGGGAAATAGAGAAGCAATGGAAGTTTTAGTGGAAATGTGTTACATTTTTTGTTTCTAGCAGCTCTGGTGACCCTGTTAGTTATTGATACAAATGATTTTGTCTGTCTCAGAACAGTCTCTACTAAACAAACTACTGTCAATTTTTAATCTACAAACTTGAAACTTGATATATACAGAATTTGAACCTGTGGAACAAATTTGATTTGGTTTTTAGCTGATTATAATAGCTGCTAAGGGGTCAAAATCGAAAACAATTTGAACTTGGCAGGCGTAAATCAACTATAATATGTTACTTCTACAGATATAAAAGTATACTATTATCATAAATTAAAATAGCATACTTAACCATATTTTACAAATGGGCAACACCGAGCAGCCTGCTAGTAATTATAACAAATCAATTTCTCAGAATCAGAACAAAGCTGAATCTTGCACATAAAAAGATGTGTTGTCAATACTAATCTTTCAAACAAATATTCTAGTGATGATGATGATGACGCCATAATGGTAACAATGATAATAATATTAAGCCCCATTAAATTATTTATTACTAGCTGTTCCCAGTCATGTGTTGCTGTGGCTCAGTCTGTTTAAATAGAAATACAATAATAATAAAAAAAATACAAATGTACTGTACATTTAATGATTATATTCACTTTTCTTATGGAAAGTCACATTCTGTAATGTTTTATATATAGTTATTTTTTTTTTTGCAATTGTTTTAACAACAAAATTGGTTTTCAATTTTGGAACACACACACATGCACGGACTATAATAAAAACCATTAGAGACACATGCATTTTGTTTATGTGCTCAATATTTGTGGATGCACAATATTTTGAGACTTGTTAATGTTTATAGCAAAAGCCCAGCAAATTGTGAAGTGCGACACACACACACACACACACACACACACACACACACACACACACACAAAACAGTAATAACCTAAGCGTAAATTGAACTTGATGCTGTGCGAATTAATGTCTCTTAGTGACACCATATTGTAATTTTAGTAACTGTTCATTTATGAAGTGTAGAATTAGATCCCAGAATGTGAGAATTATCAGAGATCAGCCAATCAATGTATAGAGTTTGGTGGAGGAGCCGTTATTATTTATGAATCGGAAACTGAAGATTATGTTAGGCCTGTGTTTTTAATAGCCAATTACAGGCAGTGAAAGCATAGAATCTCAGAAAGTGTAGAATTTGTTCTGGTGACAACTGGGAACAGTGATAGGACTAAATATTTAGAGAGAAAAATAGGGACTTCTTCCTCTAAAGATGTTGTGATTATGATCATGTTGCTCGTAGGATGCAATGTAGCATTTTAATATCATGGATGAATGTGTATAAAATGGTGTTTAAAGTTACATAAGATAGTGGCTATTAGCCTAGATGTATTAAATTTGTATGTGGCATCTGCTATTACAAACCTATGATACTTTGGTCCCAAGGGGAATTTCTGCAGTCATTTTATTATACAAGAGATTGTTATCAATAAAATTTTTAAAAATTCCACGAGATAATTTAAAAATAATAATTTCCAATGCCATTTTCTAAAATAAAATCTTGGAGACAACGATTTTGAAGACTAAACAGAAAGGAAACACATTTACAGAAAAATGAAAACGAGTCTGGCATATAGAATGTAATATTTAAAAAAAAAAAAAATAAATAAAAATAATGGAAGACTTCATAGGAAGTTCTTTTCATGCTGGGGGAAAATTACTTTAATAAAACTTTTGAAAATGTTGACAGCACTGTTGGTGCAATAATTATTATTTATTATCTTTCTCAAAGACTTCAGCTGTCATTTTCTGGCGCCAACATTTCACGTGCAACAAAGCACTTTTAGTTTGGGGGTGGGACGTTTGTTCCATTACCAAATTTGAAATAAAGAAAGTTGAAGAATTAAGGCAAGTCTTGGATGAAAGGATATACATACATATATCTTTTCGTTGTTTGCTTTTTTTTTGCCACAAAAAACAATTTTATGAGTGAAAAAATTAAAATTGAAGTAATTACAATTTCAAGAAATATCTTTATTGATAATCAACTAGAATTATTTAATATCTACATTTAATTTTGTTTAGGAAAATTTCATTGTTTAATTTAAAGAAAAGAAAAATTATGCCCCACAACCATGTCTTAACTAACATAGCATGATGGAAGACACCAGCACCCTAAATACTCCAAAGTATGTCCCACGTTAATGTTGACAGACTAAGATTGTGTGTTAGACTCCCTAAGACATCAGTTAACCAGCCCCTTCAGTGAGCGAAATGGCAACAGAGAGTCTTACACAAAATGTCCAACTTAAGGATGAGGCACAAAATAAAAATAATCCATTACTGATAGAAATTTTGTATGTATTTGAAGCTGAAACTATACTATTATTTCTATTAATTGTACTATTATATGATCAATTCTCAATTTGGAGAGGAGTGATAGTGTTATTTGTCCTGTCATGAGATCATCATCTAGGTATTATCTCCTCCTTTTGGTGGGTTGGGGGATAGCATACATCAATAAGAAATTGTTATAATCAGCTGTTCATTATCAAACTCAACACTTTTAATAACAAAATATATAACCGGAGAGTGCTTATAATTACTAAAATAATCAGCCTTGTCTGATACCACACAAATAGGTGAAGGGTCAAGGAGAATGGAAGAACCAAACGTCCACACAAATAGTACTGGAGTCATGGGCAGGTTTATTGCCATCCAAATTCCAGTGAAATAGCAAGAAATCAATGGTAAGGAGTTGTTGCGATAGTCTTTGCAAACGATTTTGCACTATCAAAAGAGGTGGAGAGCACTGGAAATCTGGAGGAGGTTTGGAACACTGCTGGTTGTTATCACAAAGTAATATCTGATGATGACTCGTCTGAAAACTCCCAATGAGTACAAATAATAAAGATAAAAATTAAAACAATAAAAATAAAAAATAAATAACAATTAGTCAAAGGTAACATTGCATTACTCGAATTCTGAGGGCAAGTTTACATTCATTTATTTTTCTAAATTTGACTCCTAATAATCAGCAATGTTCACATTTTAATATTAAAAACAACAAAGACTGCATCATTAAATGAATAGACCTGAAGAAGGCCAAAGGAAACATCAGCTGAACCATTGTAGAAATAGGAATGTTGCATTATGTAATATAGAACTATTATTAAATCATTTTTCTTTAGGATCCAATGCATGTACTGAGGAGAACACCCAGATTTGGATGACTTGTGCGAAACTGATGCAGGTGCGAAACAAAAAATAAGTCGCAGGGTGCTTGGACAGGCACTGAATGTTTTTAAAAGGTCAAGAAACTAAGCATGTTTGCATGCATAAAATGATCGGCGCCGAATTGATTGAATACGGAAAGCATTCAGCAAGTTTTGCCTTCGTTTAAACCTCGACCAATAAAGATAAAGTTAGACGAACAACATAAAAGTTTATTTTTCCAAAGACAAATTTAGAGCAATTACAACACAGAACTCATATTTAACACAAATTAAGTAACTAGAAAGAAAAATACAGGCCACATTTTCTTTTTAAAGACATACTGCACTAATTAGCTGCAGGGTAGTCGGTTTCTGCTTCACAAAAATGCTTTAGGGAGAGGTTCCTAGATTTCAAAAAGCAAATGCACTAAAGGTGGCTAATTTATTTATTTTAATTTACTTACACTAGTGATTCATTACTATTACTCATTATTTGCAATGGCGTTCACTCGAGTGGGTTAGTATCAACTGCATCACGCCCCCCCCCCCCACGGTCGATCGGCAACGAAATCAGTGGCATAATCTAGCCATTTATGATTCCAGCGTCAGACACCAAAAACCACCGGATAAGAGTTCTATGTCTGCCTTGATTGTAGTGAGCCATACCCCGAATTGTCCACCTCAGTGCTTCTTCCAACCAGTGGATGCATTTGGTGCCACCAGTTTACAGATGATCTCACCAGGCCCGTGCAACAATATATTTATTACTCATGAAGGTCAAAAACCACTTGGATAAGGGTTTCATGAGATGGATCGTCAGTTGAATGATGAAGAAAATTATGAGAGGATTGAAAATGATGAATGGAAAAATAACATTTGATTACTCATGTCGACAGTTTACGACAAGTATCTATTGATATTAGATTTGAAAGCAACCATGTTGTAGCCTAAAGGAAAGCAGTCCAATTATGTATTCCACAGATAAGATAGGTGTTAAAAAAAAAAACACACACACACACACACACACACACAAATATACAATTCATTTCATTTTAAGATGTCCTAAAACATACAAAAAAAAAAAAAACTTTTTTCAGACCATAACTTCAGTTAAGTAAGCTTTATTGAGAGTAAAAAAAAAAGTATAGTCTTCATTTAAATTTAAAAAAAAGTCTGAAATATTCATAGATCCTAACTCTTGTACTTGATGTTATTCTAGTCTTACGGGACCCATCCTGGGACAATAAGTATTAAAGCTAGTATCTGGTAAGTATTTAGTTTACCCAAAGTTATAAACATCTTTATCTATTTCCTATTGCTGACAGCCATCGTTGAGCAGAGTGCATACCTAGAAGAATTACAACCCTATTATATTATTTGGAGTATTAGCAGCAATGGAGAGTTAGAGTTAGGGTTAGGATTCCTTGTGACATATCAGAATGTGTCCCCACCTCTCAACACACCCATCAGATATGTATGTAATTCCATAAGTAATGCAAGACATGAGAATAGCAATCATGATTACTCCTCCCATTACTCCCACTCCTACAGAAAAAAAAAACATCTTTGCTGTTAAGCAGCTTCAATTCTTGAATATCAGCAAAAAAAAAAAAAAAAGGAAAATATGGAAGAAATTCTGTGGCAAAATGATGCCAATAGATGTAGACGAACTGTGATTACTAGTCTGACAAGCTCCTCCCTCCAGGCACAACCTCCATTTGAAAATTAAAAATATTTCAGATTTGCATTAAATATAACCCATAATCATTAGACAATAAGCTTACTTGAATTAAAAAATTTTCCTAAGACTTTATATTTAATTAAATTTAAGATATTTTCTAGCATCAAAACAATACAATGGATTTTTATCAAAATTGGAATAAGGATGCTAGACATAAAACATATTGATTTTAATCTTCATAAGGGGATATGAAAGTACAAAATTGTTTGGGGAATTAATTTTACCTATTCTGAGATGGGTATTTTTCTAATATATACATACATTATAATCTTTGCCAAAGTGAAGCCATGCTGACGACTGCTAGTTAACAATAAACATGTCCATGGATAACTTACGTACATAAAAAAATCATAAATATATATGTATTAGAAAATGAATGATGAAAATTAAAAATTGAATAAATTACAACATTTATTAATTCATCAAATATTCAAATCAAGGAATCAATTTTTTATTCTTTCTTTTAAATATGTGATGATTTAATATTGTAATCTCGGTTCTAAGATAAAGATTTAATATTTACCTGTCTACTTTCATATACATATTTTTATTGATATAAACAAATTTACATGGTCACAACACTGGACATGTTAATGCTTCGGACAAATAGTCGTTTAAAACCAGAAGTCATCGTTAGACGACTTCGGTTGCTTTCCACAGAAAAAAAATCAGTCCTCAAACCAAAATCAAAAATGTTTGAGGATAGGTTTCTTCTGTGGAAAGCAACCATTTATTATGTCGTCTGATGAGGACTTCTGGTTTTAACCGACCATTTGCCCCCAAAATGAGCATATCCAGTGTTGCGGCCAAGTAAATTTGTTTATATTAATAAAAATATATCTTGCTCTTCTTTTATTGAGCACTCTTAATAACCTTGTTAGATTCATTAATTATCACTTGAATACCTTTAATCTGATATATATCTTATAAGTTTTGAATATATATATATATATATATATATATATATAGCAATTAAGCTACATACAATTTTCTGTGTTTCATCCCCGTGAGGATTCGTCAGGATGAAACACGGAAAATAATACGTAGCTTAATTGTCATATATATTTTCAAAACTTATTACATACCTCTACTTGAGTATTGAGCACTGTCAAAGTAAATACTGAAATATATATATATATATATATATATATATATATATATAGCAAAATATATATGGTCAATGAATACTTATTATGCAGCATTAAATGATAATATAGATTGACATACAAATAAAAAACAAAACATCCTTTTCCAGACAATTCGATTCTACTTAATATTAAAAAACAATATAAATATTAATATGTATGCGGCCGTTGGTCAACATTTTTTTCTTCACCTGCTTATTCATATAGATGTCGGACATGAAACCACAAATTCAGTTGCTATTAATATCGAATATTCATGCAAAAATGCTCAACTAATTTATGGAGGTATGTAAATCGACAAAGAAAATTGAATTAGCTGTAGTTCAGATATAGAAACACCTGCAAAGAAAACGGAAACTGGTTTTTATACATAAATATATCCCCCTCCCTTTTTTAATAAAGATGTTTACGCAATATATTCTGAATAATTGCTACATGCACATATATTATAAGCAAAGGCAATTCAATATATAAATCTATATAAAAAAAGAACTTCTGTGTATGTGTGTAGAGATTGTTGCACACACACACACACACACACACACACACGAAGGGGCGTTCAAAAATAATGCCTCCTATTTTTTATTCTATCCAAATGGATCAGAAGGGATGCAAATTGCATTGTTATGATGATTAAACTCATGAATTTATGACCTAAAAAGTTTCATCTCTGTTGTAGATATTAACGGAATGAAACTAAAAAAGCAACCCTTGTCTGTCATGGACGTGTTCCAGAAACAGATGCATCATTGAATTCCTGGCAAAAGTGCATTGAGAATGGTTGTGACTATGTAGAAAAATAAATTCTGAAGCACAAAAGGTCATTCATTTTAATGACATCACTCCCGTCTTTGTAGCTCTTCAACTTTTTTTTAGTTAAAAAAAAAAAAAAAAAAAAAAAAAAAAAAAAAAAGGTTTTACTTTTGGAACAACCCTTGAATATTAAATCTCCGCAACAGCTACATGGTAAGCAGCTGATGATCTCCGTTTTCTACCATACTTGTCAGGTTTTTCTTTCTCCCACTGCTAGATACAAGTTTTTTTTTAGTTGAATCCCCTTTCCTAATTGTGAATTTACTAGCGGAAAGTTGGTTTATCCAATTATCAAATCTGTTGAATTTACTTAGTATTTCTAGGGATTTAACTGCATTTTGAAATTCATTTTAGTATCTTTTTTATAACCTTGTTATATATATATATATATATATATATATATATATATATATATATATAAATAAACGACACAATCATGTTGATACACTGGTTCTCACCAGATCACTGAAGTTAAACATTGAGCCTGGCCAGAACCAGATAGGTGACCATTTGGAAAGGCTAGGTGCTGTATGTATCATGCAGAGTTGTAGAAATTTCTAGGTTGGTATCTGGGGGCACATTAATTCACTGGGAGAGATGCGCCCCTAGTCTTCGTTAAAACATGCATCTAGGAGAAGGTAACTCTGATGTAAAAACCTGCAGTGTACTGTATACTCTGTCCTGTGGCAGTCATCTGTACTGACAAAGGTTAGTAGTAATTCCAACAACTGTGGTTCGTTCTACACAAAGTCTTCACCACTATAAACAGATCATCTGTGTGGATTTTTGAGAAACTTAGTTGCTGTGGCGGAATCTCACGCATCAAAATCAATGGGAAATTCCATCATATATATGTATATATATATATATATATTTTAGAATGTGAGAGATTATATATAATAAATTCCACAGCCAAACAATGCCCCAGTCCACAAGAGCCACAACAGTCAACGAACCGGAAGTCCATGATTAGAGTTTCGCTCTCATCAGTTAGACACATCCGAACTCAGGATTCGAAATCCGAGCCTTTTGCATGCGAGGCAAGCACTCTACCAACTGAGCAAATGCCTCGCACACAAGAAATTCTAATAACCAACACAGATCAAGCAAACCGCATATATATATACACACATACAATTTAGAATTTTTCTAGGAACATGTGATTAGTCCTGACACTCAACAAATCCTTTTAAGGAAATGACGGGCCTTTTTTTCAGCATTTTGAACTACAAATAGAAATATAATCAAGATGACTTAAATCTTCCAATTACTCAGACTAACAATTTTGAGCATGCAGGTTCAATCTTACTTCAGAGTTTTTTGTTTAAATATAATCAAATTTAAGTGAAAAAAACATTTTAAATTTCAGTATACTTAGTACCTAACTTTTCTGTCCGTCTTCACCCATTTTCCCTCTGTATATTTATCTATAATAGAAGATAATACCTATCTGCCTCTGTGTTTGTCTTCATATTAACAAAGTAGAAATTTTACCTTAAATATGAATATTTTACATGTAAAATTTTCCTATAAACATAAGAGAAAAATGGTCCTGTATCTATAGCTAACTACTGCAGAGAACTAAAAGAGCCTTTTCTCACATGTTGATCATTGAAATTCATTTATTTATAAGAATTACTAGCAGGGAGGCCCAATGTTACCAGGGATTGAATGAAGATCAACAAATGTTCCACACTTCTAAATACTTTTATTGTTATCGAAATTGGTGAAATTGCCCATTTTTCAATCAAAAGGATTGAATACCTGTTCTAGTCAGGAACGCACCAAGGTGCACTGGGAGGAAGCTTCACAGGTCTCTCCACAGTGACTTAATTCACAATACATTGTATTCTACACTGCACTGTAGAGTACTCAATGTTGATTTTATGAATTTGTTATATAATGGCTTGAATTAAAGTTTAAAATGCAAAAGTTAAATATCAAGATTCAATTGTGCTCTAAACAGAAACATTCATTTGAAATGAGTTCCTGCCTTATTCAAAGGATCTACTGTTGATTTTATACACCGGACTCTTCTGCTTGTGTGGTGATGAAACTTCAAATACACTCGTGATGTTAGGCTACACAAAGATATCAATATTTATACACCAGACTCTTCTGCTTGTGTGGTGATGAAACTTCAAATACACTCGTGATGTTAGGCTACACAAAGATATCAATATTTATACACTGGACTCTTCTGCTTGTGTGGTGATGAAACTTCAAATACACTCGTGATGTTAGGCTACACAAAAATATCAATATTTATACACTGGACTCTTCTGCTTGTGTGGTGATGAAACTTCAAATACACTCGTGATGTTAGGCTACACAAAGATATCAATATTTATACACTGGACTCTTCTGCTTGTGTGGTGATGAAACTTCAAATACACTCGTGATGTTAGGCTACACAAAGATATCAAAATCGAACTTCTTTAATCAAATTTTTTGATTTTCAATACTTATTGGAGGCATTCCGATACAAAACCTATCTAAGAATACTCCAACACAAAGTACATCTGTATGAAATTAGAAAAAAAAAAAAAAAGGATTTTATGCTCCCTTGCTAAACACTAAGCATTATAAGAGGATCAAGAGAAAGTGGAATAATCCTGGGAATGTAGTGGCATCCCCCCTTACACTGCAGTGTATCAGCTAATGAAAAAGAGAGCCCCGACTATAGTCGGCCACTTAGCTCTAAGTTAGCTTTTTAATTCATATTTCTAAAGAGGGTGTCCTAACCTTTTTTTCTTTGGCAAGGATTCTGAATAAAATACAGTGGAATCTTGAAGAAATTTGAGACATTGTTTAAGAATTGTTTCAAAATTTTCACATAAAACTAAAACTTGCAATTGTATGTAAACACAATAGATATCGCAGAGTTGTAACAAATGTCTTTCAACAAAAGTTGATAAAAATGTTTGGGAAGGTACGTCTTAATAGACTCTTCTAATGGTCTAATGGAAATAGGATAAATAGTGTTTTAAACAAAAATACATTAACATCTTTTATCTGAAATTATTTTTCATGTGCAGATCATAACATAAATAATAAAAAAAATGGAAACAGGGTATTTTTAGTCAGGGTTATATAGTGTCAGTGAGAATTTTTAGGAGTCAGAAACAGAATTGCAAGAATGTTCAGAATAGAATTTTTTTTTTCATTATTATTTCTAGAGAATCAATGGACAGAATATAAGAACACTTTAAAATTAAAATTCAGAGTTGAATATTTTGGAATTTTTGAAGTTGGAGCCAAAATTATGGAACTCCTAGAAATCTTGCCACTCTCAATCCTGCTTTTAAATTTAACTTTCAGTAACATTCTAAACTTAAAGCAATTTGAAACCGTAATCTTTTTTTGGAAAGACAAAAAAAAGAAAAAAAAAAAAAAAAAAAAGATTTAATATTTTATATATATATAAAATGGGGTCAATTGTGTTCACTGACCAATAATAGAAGACTGAAAGAGTATTTGAGCTGAGAAATAAAACTTTGCTTCTGATTAAAACAATTTTCAGTTGTTATACATATTGAAAGTTTTTAAAACTTTAAAACTATACAAAATTTAAAAAATCTTAGTCCAAAGTCCTTCATCGGAAAACTCTTTTCCTTGTAAGCCAAGCTCTTGTGATTACTGCATTAGTTTTTTTTCCAAGAATTTATGCTAGACTTAATGTTATCATCAGTTATTTACCATGGAAAAATGTTTCAGAAATTTTATATCTATAAGTTGCATTAGACTAGATTATAATGTTTTCTGTTATTTCTATATTTATTAGAACTTTTATTACATGCGGATTGATCAACATATCAGTTGCTTTTGAAGGATCTAGGAAAAAAATGTCTGTTACAAAAACAAACAATCCGGATAGAGAGCCCTTGGTCCTGTATGGCAATTACGGCATCAGTTTGCTTACAGAAACTTATACAAGTCTTAATATTTTTGTAGGAATCATCAGTTGTTTAAACACACACACACACACATATATATATATATATATAATTAATTAATCAGAGAAAACAAAAATTTTCCATGTCGGCAGAATTGTATTAGGATAAATTACTGAAACTTATTAATATTTGCTTATCAAAAAAAAAGATAATTAGTTGCAAATTAGTGACGAAATTATGTTTAAAGTAATGAAAGAAAAAAAAAAAACAGCAAAAAAGAAAACAGAAAAAAAGAAAAGAGTAGAAAAAAAGAAAAAAAAAGAGCGAAACAAAAAGAAAAAAGAGAAGAGCAAAAAGAAAAAAGAAAAAAAAGAGCAAAAACGAAAAAAAACAAAAAAAAAAACAAAAAAAAACATCTGAACAAATTAAAAATAAATAAATAAAATAAATAAAAGTTATTTTTACCAAATGCGAATCTCGTCAAACTAGTGTCCTCTCCGTCCGGTTATTAGCCATAGAATATTTTCGTTTTGTCTCAGAAAATGAGGTAATTACAATAAGCCCGACATAACAATAGTTCTACATGATGAGCCGATCTCCAATGTGAAACAGACTTAAGTTGTCCCACCAGTGCCTACAGCTATGCTAGGAGAGTTCAGCAAAGCTTGGGTTTTCAGGGCAGGTAGATAAATCCCGTTTATACATGGAAAACTGAACTACAATCTAAGTTACCTCAGCTTAAATCGTCACAATCATTTTAGTCCGTTTGGTTTTACGGCACATCAACCCTTTTTGAAGTCATTTAATGCCGAATTAAGTTGGATTCTTTTGAAACAATTCTTTGAAAAAAAAAAAATTCTTTGAGAACGTTATAATTATTTTAGACGAAAAATATCCAATAACAAATATGAACGATATTTTTATTTTCACTTTTGTTCACTCAAAACTAATAAGGAGCTATACTACTATCATTAGATCAAATTTATAAGCGCAATTTCGGTGGGGAGTTAGGCAGCAAAATGGCTGTTTCTTGTTGAAATAAATTTATGAGATGGAGCCAAGTTTGTGTTGTTTTTTTTCTTTAAACTTATCTATAAGTTAGGGATATGTATATACTTCTATATTTGTATGTGCAGGATTCATTCTTTGGAACACAACGACTAGGCATAAAGTGAGCTATATTTAGTTTTAGTTTGATGAAAAATGGATGGAAACTGAAAATTCAGATACATCCAATTTTGTGATATTTAAACAATTAATAGACATCAATTAATAGATATTGCTCAAATTTAAGATTTTTGGAGTATTTTTAAGGGTTTTTTATTTTTTTATTTTACAAAGGAGTCATTCCATTTTATCTGAAATTTCATTTCACAACTTAAACCGCCTCACGCACACATACATATAATTTACTTTTCTGTCAGGTTAGACACAAGGTAAAGTTAGATTTTGAGGAGCCAGTGCACTAGGATAAGTGCACTCTGACCTATAAAAAATACCAAAGCAACCCCATTGTATACCTCGGTAGGGGCACCACCTCCTCAGGTAATTAACATTAAACCTTAGAAGGTAAAGCCTGGGAGAGGAGACCTTGCTTAAGAGGTTAGACACAATGTCAGTTGTGGTTTGGAGAAGCCAGCAAACTAGAATAAGCACATTCTGTACTAAAAAAAATGCCACAGCAACCCCACCACATACCCTCCAGCAGGTGCGTCTCAGATGATTAATAAACTAATATCTTCTCAAATAGAAGAAAGACCTTCTAGGACTGTACAGTGCCATACTTCAGTTCAACAGCAACAAAGACTACATATTGGAAAAAAAACAAAGCATTGTGTAGAAAAGAATTAAAAGTACAACTGATCTTGACATATGAACTCGCCTTATGTTATTTGAAGGCATATATTCAACAAAGAGGGACTCTACTTGTTTAAAATATATTAAAAAAAAAAAAAAAAAGGAGTAAGCAAAAATTAAGGCCTTCATCCAACCGACTTCAGTTGGGAAAGATATGTGTGTCTGGGAAGAGGGGAGAGGTATCAGGTAAATACTGAAAAATTCCTTAAAATAAAGCAATCAGTTCTTTAAGCCCTCTCCCGCCCTTCTCAGCCGACCACCTTCAATGGAAAGCTTCTAGTAGTGGGGGTCATTTGGTACGCTTTGCAAATCTCGTTCTGTTCCATACATGGACACAATAGTAATCCAGTGGGAAAAGGACAAGTCTTCTCTTTCTTTTTCTCCATCTTTAATCTCTCTTTGCAAAGGACAAAAATCTCATTCATCATAGTCGCTATTGGGAAAAGTCATTTGCAGTCAACTCAGAAAGTTTTTTTTTCTTTTTCTCTTTTCCCCTAAAAACACGCACACACTTATTGGAGCCCCCCCCCCCTCAACCCGCCCCGTTACAAATGCATTTTTGAAATTCAACAGCTTTAAGAGAGAGAGAGAGAGAGAGAGAGAGAGAGAGAGAGAGAGAGAGAGAGAGAGAGAGAGAGAGAGAGAGAGAGAGAGAGAGAGAGAAAGGCGCTTATATGACTATGAAATACCTGACAGGTTTTCCTAAACAAGCAGTAAGTAACCCCCCTCCCCCACAAAAAAAAAAAAAAAAAAAGCGGAGAGGAAGAGGGCGGGTAATTTTATTGGCTGTCACCTGAGGCACCGAAATTTGTGAGAGATTACCAGAAACTTTCCAGACTATTTTTTGAAAACTGATCCTGAGCACCACCTTTTAAGCTCAGAATTAAAAACGGCACCCGGGGTAACATCTGGCCCTCTTAGTGGGGCCCCATTTAAAAAATACATACCTTTTAATGTCTAACTGCTAACAGGTGTCACTTATTAACTAATTATGCTATTCTCTTTCGAATATTTAACAAAAGAAAAAGAAAAGTTGATTGCAACTTTTAAGTTTGTTTTTCTTGTATTTTTGTTAATGGATTAACTTAAGCATTCATGGCTACAAACGCTAATAAATGTCATTTTTCATTATCATTATATTCAGTTTAAGGTCTATTTGATATGCTAACAATATCTTGGACGGTCTATAGAAATTGAGTTCCAAACTAACCTATCTCTGATCAGGCCCTCATTTTATATACACCACTCTTTCTCTCAAATTAATTCCGAATTACTAGGACAACAGAATATTATTGTTTTGACTCGAGTATGTATCCAACACAGAAAGTTAATCTACCGAGTATCACATCACTATATAAAAACTTAAGATATCCACAGATATACGGATTTTTATCCTGGATCCCCCAAATCAACATTCCTATAATGATCTGGTCCCTGTTGATTTTGGGCTGGGAATTTAGTTCTGTTCAGTTCTAGGAGGTCCACCCTCCCAGGATTTGCCTTCTCTCTATTTGAGAAGGAGTTAGTTTATTGCTAATCATCTGAAGTGCTTTTACTAGGGAATGCCGACGGGGTGCCCCAGGCACTTTTTGCAGGTCAGAGTGCCTCTTGATAGGGCCACTGACTTCTCAATCCTACTTTCTGACCCTGGTATCTAAGTTCTTGCAGTGGTAGAGAACTAAACAACGCATACTCACGAGTTAAACCAATAAAAAGAATATTTTGTTATAGTCTTGTTTATAACTTCTTCCTATATTTTCCGTGGTCTTCCCCTGCCAAATGACCCAGCTATCTCAATTCTTCTGCACCTACTAACCGAAATTTACGTTTCTTTGGACCCCCCTCCCCCCCAAAAAAACATGGCATATTGCCATTTGGAACAAAAGGAGCTACTATTTGGGATCGTGTCTTGCTGTGGGGAGTTAAGCAGCAAGAGGTTCCCATTACATTTAAACTTCTGCATGTTAGTACGGTCAGAGAAGCAAAAAAACCGGGAAGGAATTCCAAAATCCAGCAGTCTAAGGAACGGCATTTAGAGACCTCAAATGTTTTTCGGGGTCATAATATGGACACAACTTCTTATTTGAAAGATTTCAGATTTGCATTATCCATAGTCATTAGACACAAATTAAGCAAGGTTCTCTAAATTTCAATTTTTTCTTAAAGCTGTTAAACTATAGGTATTTACTAGAATAAAAATCATTTAATGAATTTTGATCAAAATTGGAATAAGGATTCTAGACAAAGGATTTAGCAAGGCTATATCGCGATTTTAATCTCAATTAGTGGTGCAAAAAGGTTCTGCTTGGATAATTAATTTTACATGTTCTGCATTTAAATTCTAGCTTAAAATAAAAAAAACAAAAACAAGGGAACATTTTAAATATGATGCAAGGAAAACATTTCTCCATTTCTTTTGTCCAATTTATATATACTGGAAAACACTCCTCCGCAACAAGCACAAACTCTCTCTCATACACACACTTTTTCCATCTAAATAACTTCTAAACCGAAAAGACAAGCTAGTTATGGATTAAAGTATTTTTTCATCCCTCGTCTCGTTTTTTAAATTCCCCAACAGGGAAAAGTGCATTCATCCGGAGAGTTATGTCTTTCACGTACAATCATGGTTATTTATTCGCTTCCCACTGCACCATTGTTAACGTTGGCTCGAAATGTAGGGAGTAGAGGAGAAAATAAAGCTCTACCCGGAAAAATAGCTGTGAATGCCAGGTAAACCAGTAAAGCATTCATGATGGCCGTCACAAAGTGGTTGAAAGGATCAATACTAGTCAAAAGTTCAACACACACACAAAAAGAAAGGGAAAATGGAAAGAAGTTTAATTTTTTTCTAGCAATTACACTTACTAGGCATATACAATATACATGACCTTTTAGTAAGGAGAGACAAAAGTACATGTGCGAGAGAGGGGTCTATAATGAAGCAAGAGTTGTACACTTCATAACCGCAGTTTACTTAAACTAAATCCACATTATAATATAAAAACTTCAGACGAAATTTCCACCTTTTATGTAAAAGGCACAGTGTGTGTGTGTGTGTGTGTGTGTGTGTGTGTGTGTATGTGTGTGTGTGGGTTCAGACAAACATCAAACTGATATAGAGACAATACAAACCAAAACTTAAATGATTCGATTAGTGAGCTTCATTTTGCTTTGGAAATTGATTCACATAAAAATCGATCTGAACTATAGAAAATATTTTTTTAATTATTATTACACACACAAATTATTTTAATATATATTTTTTAATATCTATAGACATATATGAAAGTTGTTTCAAAAATAAAACCTATTTTGAATTTCTTTTTTTCACTTCAAAAACTGAAGAGTAGTATCATTAAAACGAATGAACTTTGTGTCAGAGTTTATTTTTCTACATTGTCACTATTTCCAATGCACCTTTGCCAGCACTTAATGGACGCATCTCTGCTTCTGACACACGTCCATGACATTGAATTCCTGACAAAACTTTGAGAATGGTGGTAACTATGCAGAAAAAATTAATTCTAAAGCATAAAAGGTCACTCGTTTTAATGGTACCACTCTTGTCTTTGAAACTTTTCAACTTTTGGAGTTACAAAAATATGAGGCTATACTTTTGGAACCACCCTTTATGTGGCCAAAATGCAAATGTGCTGACCTTTTTAAGAGAATGAGTTTTTTTTTTTTTTTTTTTTTTTAATGAGAATTATTGTGGCTACCAGGTGTCACTTGTTGAAGGACCTATAAGAAGGAAGAGGAAAACACCAGAGTAATAAAATCCAGAGCTTTAAGAAAATACATCCAGGTTTACCCCCTCCCCAAAAAAACCTGTCAGGGTGGTGTCACAACAACTGGTTCCTGTTATCAGCTTATATCTGTAGGTGGCGTCCAATACCTTTGCACTTAATGCAAAGAGGAGAAGGGGAAAGATGAAGTGGTTCATCCAACTAAAAAGTTAAACACTTCACAGTTGAGTTCTCTCCCTTTATCAGCTTTGTTTGCTCTCTCTCAAGAGACTTCATGTTCAAGCCTCCTAGCACATAAACTGATAAAACATAAGTGTAGAAAAGATATGTGTGTGTGTGTGTGTGTGTGTACAAGCAAAACTCATTTATGATGGGGAAAGATTATCACTCACTTAATGCATTTATCTTTATCAAATAATATACATAAAAAAGCCTAGATATTTATTTTAGATGTTTTCTTAGCTATAAAAGCTTAATTGACTATCAGATAAAGTAAGCATAGGGGAGGTTAAAATTAATGTTTGGAGAAAGAAGAGAGAGAGAGGAGGGGATAGGCGATGATGCTTCAACTAAAATGGTTTTCAATAGATCTCAAATGTATAATCTCCATTTTTCTATCAGAATCAGAGTGACAATCAAAAGCCTTTGATTGGTAGTGTTTTTCAGAAATCCATGTACGATGTAGACTTCCTAGACTTGAGGAAATACTTCTTATCAGGAGGCTCCGCTGGTTTGAGCATGCCTTTTCTTTTTCTACCAACTGACCCATTCACAAAGGAATAGCACCAACACCGCTAATTGGAATGGTGCAAAGAGTAGTAGTCAACTGAGGACGTGGTTCACAATAGTCAAAGCTGACTTTGAAACTACAACCGGACCTTGCATCTTCCGTGTGCAATGATGAAATCACAAATGGCTGAAATGCTGAGAAGTCAACAGTGGACATACTTAGAGGAATGGTCTTGACTTGTCAAATTTACTTGGAGCTCTCCCTCCCCGGTGAATGCCATCACAAGTATAAGTAAGACTCAGAAGCGCAACAGAGAAGACATGTTTAAAACCTCCAAAGTGTTATTGTAATGTTATGTATCATCATATTCAGTTGCTGGCATATGTTGGAGGACTTATTTTTTATCTGTCCTTCTCTCAAGTTAATCCTTATCATTTTCTCCAATGATTTCCTTGATCTTCTCAGACGAACTGACCCTGCTACCTCAATTATTCTACATCTTACCCAAGCATGCTCATCCATTACTTCAATGTGATCATAACAATGAAGTTTCCAATTCTGCACATATCTCTACATAATGTGTACATTTAAGCAGCAAAGGCTGCTGCAAAGGTTGGCTCCCTCTGCCGTGCTAGAAAATTGTTCACATCAATGCTTGCAGCATTGTTGTCACATCTAGGCTAGTGCATCGACCTCTAGTCTCTCACCCTTAGGTTCTAAAAGAATTACAAATCTAATAGGCCCATCGCTGTCAGCCAAACTCCAAATACCGTTCCATCACCAAAATGTTACATCCCCGTGCTGGTTTTGCAAGTACTTTAATGGAATGTGCTCTGATGAACTCACATCACTTGTGGCCCCTCAGCATACATACTCCTGACTAGCTTGACAAGCAGCAAAATCCCACCTCCTCATTGCCGAGATCCCTAAATACCTTCTACTCTAATAGTGATTTCTCTTGAACAACTAGACTTTGGAATTCTCTCCCTGTTTCTTGCTTCCCTGATTATACTAACTTGCAGAAGTTTAAATGTAATGTAAACAGACATCTTACTGCTCAATTCTCCAGCCTCCCGTTAGACACGATCCCAAATAGTAGCCCCTTACGTTCCCAGTGGCAATATGTCTTGTTTGTGATAAAAACAAATTGAATAAATGAATTTCGAACAGTAAAAAAAAAAAGATCTTACAGCATAATCATACTGGCACACAGGTTGGTATTAGATCCCTGAAGTTATGATAAACCTGATCAGTACTAAAATAGTTCACCGTTTAAGAATACCAGGTACTGTATGTACACTTATCTTCGCATTGTTTCTAGTCATCTTGGACTTTTTCCTGTCATTGAAATCGGGCAGTGTCAACTTAGGAGAGGTGTGGTTAGAGACTGTGCAATCCTTAACATACAGCCACACTTACAGGGAGTATCCTTTGTCTCTAGAGACTGAACGGAAATCATAAATATTGAGATTGTAGGCATTTGTAAATACATTTTTTTTTTTTTTTTAAAGAAACTTAACATTCTCCCCCCTTGAACAGCGACGATTACATGGTGATCTTATGTGTTGGCTAACAATCTCCTCAGCACCTATTATTCACTCTTGCGGCAGAAAGAGGCATGGGCACCACAAGAAACTGTTTAATCACAAATTTCGATTAGACTGATTTTTCAACCAGAAATCTCTTTGAATCTGGAAACTGATGACTATTCTGGCACAGCAAGGATCGTTCATTTTGAATAAATGTTACTGAATGAATAACGACGCCAAAATTCAGTAAACCATAGCTCTTGTAGTATACGGACTGTGAATGAGGAATTACCGACTGATAGTGACGGAGCAGAACACTTGCGCACTAAAAATGGAAAACGTTACAGCGTCAAAATCAACTACGTTGATTTTGGGCAAATAATATGCTTTAGTTTCTCAACTCAAAAAAGAAAAACAAAATTCTTTTCCAATCATCTAATACGATGTCAGTAAATCAACCACGCGTATCCACTAACCTTACGAACTAGCGGCACTGGTCACAATAAAATTATCGATTTATGCGAATAATCGCTCAAAAATCGAAAATTAAATAAAAACACGATTTCCCTACGAATCGAACTCCGACATTGGTGAAATCGCGCAAAAAAATACAGCCCTCCTACGGATTAACGGTCCTGTAGCCAGCCTGTTGGATGATTTGCCAACCAACAGGATTTTTACTTACACCGTTGGCAGCAGTGATTATCAATGCCTATTTCACGCCGAATCTCCCATGAAATTCGCGATTTAATGGACACAAATGCTCTCGTGTCAATCACGACCACATCATACACCGAGCATGTTGGAAATACTACCATTTCATACGGCTGGACAAATTATGATGCTGTAATCCTGCACGTTCTGATAAACGTGGGCGTTGAAAGGGTGATTGCTATGAAAATGTCTCTGCCGAAGATTTATTCCGGCCGTATGTAGCGGTCGCTACGGGCTTAAAAAAGGCAGTGTACCAAAAAGGTGCTTTCCAGGAAAACCCAACCGAATTAAAGGACTTCTTTTGTTAAATAGAATTGTCACATACGTTCACATATAATTTAATTACTTATTCAGAATACGGACCGTGCTATTTTTTTAGATAGAATTTTCAAGTAAAATTCAATTTTGATTGTGTTTTTTTTTTAAATTGTTAGGTGAAACTACAGATGACCACAAAGAAATTTTTTTAAGGTGTTTAACTGCTATTGTGTGAAGAGGTTAATAAATAGAGACAATAATTAAAACACCTGATGATCAATATCAGGTTTTCTTCACTTACCAAGATAATTAATTCTTAACATGGGGAGCTGTGGTCATGTGTACTTTCACATAACAATTTAATAAATAAAATAGGCACTTTTGCAGTGTACGGACGACGGCCATCTTTTTTTGCTCGTTTCACTAAACTGTCGCCAGATGGCGCCTCCTCTCGGTCAAAGAACAGAGGACGATAACTCAGGATGTGTTTTACTATACACAGATTCGAAAAAGTTGTCAAAAACCAAATGTTATCAAAGGCAAGATAAGTTACTTTTCTACCTAACTGGATCAGTTTTTAGTGTTTTTATTTAATGTAAAACGTTTATTCAGTTCAAAAAATGAGTAATGTTGAACGCTGCGAGCGAACAAGAAAAGATGGCCGCGATGTCTTTGAAGGCTCGATGTTTACTTCAAAATAAGAAATAAAACAAAATGGGGGGTTTGTATTACTGTACACATAGATTCGAAAAAGTTGTCAAAAAACAAATATATAACAAATAAATGTTATCAAAGGCAAGATAAGTTACTTTTCTACCAAACTGGATATATTTTTTGTGTTTTTATTCAATGTAACATATTTATTCAGTTCGAAAAACAGTGTTTACCGATGTATTGGAAAATTCAAGATGGCGTCTCACACCCTCTTTAACACCGTAAGTTTGGGAAAAGGTGTTATAAATAATAAACTATATAAAATACTATTAAAAACCCGCCGAATATATGTCAACCTATGTCACGGTAACATATATTGAGCGAGTTTTTAACAGTATTTTATTCGGTTTTTTATTTATAACACCTTTTCCCAAACTTACCGTGTTAAAGAAAGAATCAGACGCCATCTTGAATGTTCGAATACATCGGTAAACACTGTATGCTTTTCGAGCTGAATAAACATGTTACATTGAATAAAAACACGAAAAATATATCCAGTTTGGTAGAAAAGTAACTTATCTTGCCTTTGATAACATTTATTTGTTATATATTTGTTTTTTGACAACTTTTTCGAATCTATGTGTACAGTAATACAAACCCCAAAAGGGTGTTAGAAACCCACCCAATAAACGTCATGGGTATTTAACAGAGCCTGTATATATATATTTTTAGTATTTTTTTTAGTTTACCGACCCCTCGGCATTCACCTTTAATTTGTCGATATTTAGAGGTTTTCGGGTACGCTGAGAACGAATATAGCATTCATTTTTTGCGCAAACACGCAGTTATCCATATTTGAAGACATTCAGTATCCAACGTAATCACTATTGTTTTTGCTGGCGGCCATCTCAGCCAGCGTACTCCAAAACCTATAAAAGTCAACAAATTAAAGGTGAATGCCGAGGGGTCGGTAAACTAAAAATTAACCATATTTTTTTTCGTATAGTTGTTTGTTAGCTTCTCTGCTAAATTACCAATGTCACTGTAACATTTATTGGGTGGGTTTTTTAACACCATTTTGTTTTATTTCTTACTTTGAAGTGATTATCAAGTCTTTAAAGACATCGCGGCCATCTTTTCTTGTTCGCCGGCAGCCTTCAACATTACTCTTTTTTTTTTTTAACCGAATAAACATTTTAGATTAAATAAAAACACTAAAAACTTATCCAGTGAGGAGGAGGCGACTGAGGCGGAAAAGTAACTTATCTGCTTTTGATAACATTTATTTGTTTTTTTGACAACTTTTTTGAATCTGTGTATAGTAAAACAAACCCAAGACAACGCTGTTTCCACTACAAATTTAAATATTAATCTACACAATATCAGTTATTCCGCATGGTCATTTTTTTTTCAAATTATGTTCATGTTCAAACGTTATTTTTAGCGACCATATCGAAATCGACATTTGTAATTAAAACATTGAATAATGCCCCTTTGTGGAGAATCACTTTCTTTTTAAAGGAACAATAAGAAATGAATTCGATATATTTTTTTCTTACCCATGACATTTTGAGCAAAATATTCGATAAAATGGTGTGTAATGATATTTTTTGTCTTAAAATAACATCTATATTTCATTTTTAACATTTACAAAAGTTAATTCCAAATTTTTACTCGTCGCGACCAATGTCTTTTTGATAATTTATTCTAAAACTACTAAAATTTGAATTTAATTAGAAAGGGCTATATAAAAAAAAATGGTACTTGTTAAGATAGAGTTGACAGATGGATTTTTAAATGTCGTTTTAAGCAAAAACAATAATACTTAATTATTATGTTGATAAGAGTAATATAATAAAAAATTACGAAAATTCATTGTTTTTAGTTAAAAAAAAAAAAAAAAATCTATCGCTTTACGCTTTAGTCTTAAAAAAAAAAGCCGCTCTTAAAGTGTCGAAAAAGTAGATAAGTATTCCCCCGTTTTCGCAATTTTCAAGGTGTTTACATATAAGTAAAATACAATTTCGGTACTATTAAAGTTTATCGCTGAAAATGGAGACGCCATTTTTTTTCCGGTACCTATTGTCAACATCAGAGGGAGAAATCAGTATTTTAAACTGACCGAAGAAGCGGCGAAGCATGAAAAAATAAATAAATAAATAAATAAAATAAAAATTAGATAATGATTACTTCCGGAAAGAACTAATTATTACGTGCGTAGTATAAACACCCCAACCTCCCCATGTTAAAAACGGCTTTCGAGGTTAGGAGGGCGTTTACTTCGTCCAAAATATGCGCACGCTTGCGCGTACGGAAATGGCCACCACTGATACATTGCACCTGGAAAACTACTTGTTTACGTGTATAGAAATGGTCACCAATCACCACTGATAACATAAGGAATTACACGTATCTATATACAGAGTTTTCTTTATTTATGTTTTTTAATTTCCTCGTGTCTTTATTGAAAGATGAACGCAGAAAAAAAAATAAAATAAAAGCAAACCTTTTGGCTAATAAAAAAACGGTGCTAATGCAGAGCGTGATCCGATCCGCGCTATTTTTAAAATCGTATTTCCACGTTTAATTAAAGTTTATGATATGTTTTTTTTTATTCAATTGTAAGGTTAAAATACAGAATAGCTACAAAACACCCTCCCCAAGTTAAGAATGGCTTTTTAAACAATAAAAACTTTATTATTTCAGCACGGATCACTCTCTGCAGGAGTACCCCCTTACTAGGTGGTAGTGGGTGCTCTTGCTCTACTGCTCGTTTTAAGTTAAAGAAAAGTGATCACCCACTTTTTCCAAAAGTAATTTTTTCATATAGAGGAAACTATTTTTCTGAAACGGAAACAGTTAGCAGATTCGTTTTTAGCACACTGAAGTCTACAAAAAGCATTTTTTATACGAACATGAGACGGGCCTTAAAGTAAAATTTTATCGTAATTTCTTTGAAACCTATTTTCGTTAATTAATTTTCTACTTTAACACGTTTCATAATTTTGGGATATTTTACTAATTTCAACATGAAAATTAAGTAGACACTATTTATTTTATTTAAAATTCAATGTTTTGATTTCCATTCTAATTTCAAAGAAGCGTCAAAATGTGACCGAAATCACATTGTAAATATTTTTGAATTATAAAATTAAAAAGGGAAATAGCATTTGCTGATTATATAGAATTTGAACCGAACTAAATCTAAAACTTAAGTTAGAACAAAAAAGAAGACAAAAACAAAACAAAAACAATCAAATTCTGTAGAAGTACTAAAATTTTTATAGAAATATCCAGAAAGACAAAAAAAGAAATGACCATACCTAAATATGGCGTTGGAACCGCGCTGTCTCGTATTAATAATAATCCCGGCTATGAAATGGGCGGGCGACATCCAAATGCCAGCGTTGTCTTTTTTTTTTTTTTTTTTTTCTTAGCGTGCTAACTTGACAAATTTCATTGATCGTTTTAATGAAGTTGGAGACAGACACTACTAAGAATAATGACGTCACAGAAACTGGTTCATTTAAAAATAAAAGAGAAATTATAATTTTGGGGTCATGTGTGTTGAGGGAGTGGGGGGGGGGTCATTCGTCCCATCAACCCTTTTTTAAATTTATGTTTTTAAAGTTATTATAATTATGAAATACATAACACCTTTATTTTGATAATTTAACTTATTTGTATTGAAAACAAAAAATAATTGGTGCTTCTACACTTTATTGCCGAAATTGGAGACGCCATTTTATTTCTGCTGTGCAAATGTAAGGGAGACACCATTATTTTAAACTCTGGCCGAAGCATGAAATTAATAACAAAAAAATTAAACTTCCGGAAAGAACTATGGAGAAAAGTAAATAAATTACTGAAAACGGGGAATGAAAACAAAAACATTTACTGTATAAAAATTTATCAAAATATAATTGTAAAAACATTTATTGAAAAGTTTCCGTAAGAAAATTTTAATATAATATTGTAATGAAAGCAATATTGGATTTTTATAAAATAGTTGTTTTTTTTTCGAACAAATAAATAATTTTAAACATGTTATTGAATTAAAGCAAGTTTGAAGAGTTAACAAATTAATCGATAACGTGTTTAAAATTATTTATTTGTTCGAAAAACAACAACAACAAAAAAAGTCTATTTTATAAAAATCCAATGTTGCTTTCATTACAATATTATATTAAAATTATATTTTCTTACGGAAACTTTTCAATAAATGTTTTTACAATTATATTTTGATGCATTTTTATACAGTAAATGTTTTGTTTTCATTTCCCGTTTTCAGTAATTTATTCACTTTTTTTTCCATAGTTCTTTCCGGAAGTTTTTTTTTTTTTTTTTTTTTTTTTTTTTTTATTTATTTCATGCTTCGGCCATAGTTTAAAATAATGGTGTCTCCCTTACATGGTGTTTATTGGTGGTGTGGTGCGGTAAAACGATAAACTTTTTCATTCAATCCTTAGCAGTGTCAGGTTTTCCTATTGGTGCATACATATATAACAGACCTTGTGTGTGTGTGCAGAATGGTATCTACCAAACAACTGTCAATTTTTGGTCTACAAACTTGAAACTTGATATATAGGTGATTTGAACATGTGGAATAGATTCAATTTGGTTTTTAACAAAAAAAAAAACAAAAAAAAAAAATAGCAGCTAAAGAGACAAAATTGAAAAATATTGGAACTTGGCAGGTGTAAGTCGAACTAATGTATATCCTTTATGCACGCCCAAATATACATTAATACGTTTAAGTCGATTAATTTGTAATGTTCTGATAAGCATGTCGCCTTAGTTCAGATGGTAGCGATTAATGCTAGAGAGCTCAATCTTTTGTTTTCGATTCTAGCACCCAAGTCATGGTTTTTAACTTTTGAAATCATTATTATATATTAGATATAAAAGAACAATTGGCCCTATAATAATAAATAAGATACCTGCATGAATTAAAATATCATTAAAGCATATTTTACGACTGGACAACGCCGGGTGGCCTGCTAACAAGACTGCTCCCTTACAAAGATTAAAATGAAGAAATAAATGATACTGAACCTTTTATCTGGAATCACTATTCCAATTTGGATCATTAAATGATTTTGATTTTAAAAAAAAATCTCTAAAATTGAAGAGGTTCTAATGAATAGAAATTCAAAGAATCTGGTTTAATTTGTATCCAATGACTACAGATCAAATTTAACGCAAATCTTATTTGAATGTACCTATATTATAACCGCTGAAACCCTTTGGAATATTCCAAAGAAACTGAAATTTAGGGAATATTTATTCATTTGAGGTCCAAGCATTAAAATTTTACAAAAATCATCGGTATCAGAATTTTTATTGAAGACTTTCATTTCCTTTTTACCACTTTTATAGAAAACTAAATTAAGCTGTAAATTCCCGAGTTTGACCATATATTCCTGAATAAGGTTGGAGGTTCCATCAACCGAAAGTAATGTGAATAAGACTAGAGATGAGAGCACAGTAGTTCAAATAATACAAATTATCAATCCTCATCTCAAAAATTCAAAAAATTTAAATTAAACTAAATAACCTTTATCATGTGCTGTGTTGCAAAAATTCATGATAATCAGTTAATAAGTTTAGGAATGAACCCTGTATGTACGAATATATAGACATATACACATACCTAACTATATAGAATCCATAAGTATGCTGTATGCATGTATATGGAATATTCCGATTTTGATAGCGATGCCAGCGGTATTTTTTTTAAAATACTGTTAGAAATAAATTAAAAGCAATTAAAGCAGTACATACAAGTACACCCCCCTCCTAAAATACCCCCCCGCACTTCTCGATCGGAAAGATCATCTTTCCACAATATGGACATGCAATTGTCTTCTGATTCTCACTGAGTCACCCCTTCTTCCATTCTTCTTCTCGACAGCCCTCACCCCATCCCATCAACATCCTATAAATTTTCCACACCTCTAAAATCCAAAATGTGACCTGTCATTCCCATCAGCTAAGATATTTTTTTATCCGAATGCACTTCTGTAACCATTCCCCTTTTTCTTTGTTTAGTGCAACCCCCCCCCCGGGTTTTACAGAGACAACCCCATCAATCTTAAACTTCGCAGGCGCCGCTCTTCCTTCTGTTTCAAGCACTACTTTTAAATTCCTCCATATGCAATTAAAGATTACCTGTTGCATTACTGATTTTTCCTTTTGTCCATTTTTTGGGCGAGAAAT
This sequence comes from Euprymna scolopes, assembly GCF_053919585.1. Taxonomy (NCBI): domain Eukaryota; kingdom Metazoa; phylum Mollusca; class Cephalopoda; order Sepiida; family Sepiolidae; genus Euprymna; species Euprymna scolopes. Next base: position 47,037,809 of record NC_136489.1, on the reverse strand, counting down.
TGTATTAAAATACAGTTTTCAATGACGTTATCACTTTCCCTTTTTGCCGTGGCATTTAGAGTTCAGGTGGTATCGTTCCACAATGTCATTTGCACCTGAACTACAAATGGTTCTAAAGTAACACTTCAAATTCCATCAGTAGTTTTGCATTGACACCAAAATCAACAGAGTCTAGACTATTCTTGTAATGACCTTTTCCCTGTCGATTGCAGTTTGATGCTAGTCCTGTGCAATTTTAGGAGGTACATCCTCCCAGGCTTTGCCTTCTCCCTTTGAGAAAAAAATTAATTTATTGCTAATCGTTTGAGTCGCCTCTACCAGGGAATTGCCAATGGGGCTGCCCAAGCATCTTTTGCAGAGTCAGAGTGTTCCTCCTCTGGAGTGCTGACTTTTCAATCCCATTTTCTGACGCTTTTCTCACAGTGGGAGAGAAATGAATACCTTCATATTCCATCGGTAAAATATCTATAAATATATAAATGTTTTTGTTAAATATCAAAAATCTAGCAGAGAGACCCGCCGTTGCCCAAGATTAAATGATCAATGAATGTTCAATTCTCTCATTTTTATTGTCATCAAAATCGGTGAAAACTCCCATTTTTCAATCAAATCGATTGATTACTTGCTCTAGTTGGGAACCCACTGTAGTGCACCAGAAAGAAGTTTTATATGCCTTCCTATAGTGACTTAGTCCACAATACATTTTAGTCTACATTGCACTGTAGAGAACCTATTGTTGATTTCATAGAATTATTTTTTTTTATATATAATGGCTTGAATTGAATTTTAAAATGCAAAAATCAAGTATCATGCTGTAATTGTGCTCTAAACAGAAATATTCATTTCAAACACAGCCCTGTCAAATTAAATAACCTACTGTTGATTTTATATGCTGCACCTTCTACTTGTGCGGTAAAAAGTCAGCCCAGCCATTCCGGAGTTCACAGAGAATGAACTCACACTCACAAAGTGCCTTTTAAATAATAGTAAAGATGAGAAATCATTGTGAGTTAAAATCCATTTAGTATTACGTATGCATCTAAACTTAAGAAAAACATGCTTAAAAAGTATCAACATTGTGTGAATGGGTGAAATCAAAACAAAATGGCGACCAAATTTGATCACAACGTTTCTGCTGATGTAAACTCCAACCTTCTTCAGGTGTCGAACCTGAGAATCTGCACGGAATTTTGAATAGAACCCTTTATCTAATCCATGGGTATAGCATGCTCTCGTTCTGTCAACCATAATTGAGTAAAAGTCTAAACTAATTTATACGTGTTTCTTAGTACTGCCTGCACTGAGGATTGAACCTTCAACCCCCAGAAAACTGTCATTTACAATTCAATTGTACTTAGTATTTTATCCATTACGTCACATGTTCTTGTGAGAAAAAGATTCTCAAGTTCGACAAGACATGCCTGAAGAAGGTCAAAAATTACATTGACCAAAATGTAAGAATACCACTCAAGATGAGAACAGTAGTCTGAATAATGTAAATAATACAAATTATCAATCCTTATCTCAAAAATTCAGAAACAAAACAAATACTGTTGGATATTTATGATAGAACTTGGTGGACAAGTCAGACAGACGGAAAGTTCACTGTGAATGTTATTTATGATCCCATAGATGGCAAATTTTAGGAGCAGCTGGATAACCCTGTTATACAATCTAATGTCAATCAGAGGCTCCCCCCGACCCCCACTGAGATTTAGATTATTGGGGAGGATTTATCATGCATCATTTCTGGCTGGTGCAGCAGTAGTTCTTTGCTACTACTCCTTCTCCCGCCCAATAGAATCTCATGGTGTGATCTCTGCTCACCACATTCATATCAAAACACTGTACTTGGCATTGGAAATTAAAAAAATAATTTAAGGTCACTTCTACATGGTTAAAATTGACATCTGGCACCCTTTGCCTTCTATCTCCTTTCTTTATCTGAACTATATTTCACCGTTACCGTTGTTTCCATCAGTTTCAGCCGGCTAAGAATTACTCAAAATGTAACTGCTACAGAGGTATCCAAATGTAAAACTGACTTTTCAGACTACATTCAACACAGCAGATTTCTAGCTTTCAGATAATATAACTTCTTCAGAACGCTATAAATAATAGCTCGATGTATATCCACACATTTTGAACTTAAACATGAACAGCCCATAAAAAAAAAATGAAGAATCTGTTCAATTTCTATTTTACTGATACAACATTATTCTCCTTACTTCTAACATGCTTTAGTTTCAATTCCCTAGAGTTTATGTATGACAAATTAAAGTATGACAAATGTACGAAAACTGCTCCTGCTGATTCTCTCTCCGTATGATTTTTTTTTTTTTTTTTTTACACAGTGATCACCACTTATCAAGGCCCGGAAGCCACTCAGGGATAAGGGTTATTGTAAGTACATCACGTTAGTGAGGAGATTTTATGAAGTGTTTAATTAGGGGGGGCGGTTCATTAGGAATTTGTTAACATTAGACTTGAAGACATCCAAGTTGTAGTCCGGAGGGAAGCAGGCAGACGGAACAGAGTTCCACAGGCGTGCAGTTCTAAGAAAGAAGCTTTGCTCATGAAATCCGCGTTTTGATTTAGGCACAGATGATAGATGTCATTCGAGCAACCTGGGAGTCAGGAAGAAGTAACAGATTTTAATTTAGACGGACTAGCATTTTTTTTTTTTTTTTTTTTTTGCTAAAAATCTTTGAAAAAAAAAAAAATTAAATTTGTAAAAAAAAAAAAAAAGACAAAAGCTTCCAAAACTTATTTTTTACAAAGATTTTTAGGGAAAATAAAAACAAAAAACGAAAGAAAAAACTGACAAACAAAATAAACATACAAATAGCAAAAACAAGTTGCTGTGCCTTAATTTGTCATGCCTAAATGTCACATGAATAAATATCAGAAGTTGCCATGCTTTGTCGTGCCTTAATTTGTCGTACATAAAAAGTAAGAATGCAATTTCCTATTAAATTTTAACCTGGTTTAGAGTAGTAATATGCATGTTTTAGCAGTTTTTTCTCGTCAATTGTGATGGTACATGATTGGATAGTAATATGATTCTTCGATTAACGTTAAAACATAACTTTTAAATTGCTTACCTTAAGCGTAGTCAATTTTTGTAAGATCCTAAAACGAAAAAAAAAAAAAAAAGATTATTTAAAAAAAAATGATCACATAATTATCATATTAAGTAAGTAAATTAATAGCATTAATAATACATTCACGTACAAGTTTTAACTTTAAACGCATTTTGATAAAAGAAAAGAAATTCTCAGTCAAACAATAATAAAAAAAAAGCATTCAAGGAATTTTTATTACATTTTCCTTCCGTTTGGAAAAAAAAATCTGCTTCCCATTATTGGCTTCATTTTCCCACCAAGCTGGGAAATTGTTTTCCAATCCATGTAATTGTTCCCCCTACCTTTACACACAACGACAATGTTTTATGTGGCAAGCAAGCTACACAGTGGCGTTTATATTTCGTTCCCTCAGGAAATCATCATGCAGGGATTAAACATGAAATAAGTTTTATATATATATATATATATATATATATATATATATATATATATATATATATATATATATATATATAATATAAAGCTGAATGTCTGTGTATGTGTGTGTCTGGTCACGAATAGGCTCCTATATGGTTGACTATTTTAACAAACTGATTACATATAATGATAGAAGATGTATCGAGACACAGGAATGGGTATGTTTGATCTACCAGAACGGTGGTTCATTAAAATTGTGGGGTCTGCATACGCGACTGGTCCACAAAGTATGGAAAAAAAAAAAAAAAAAAAAAAAAACGTTTACAATACAAGTGTTTTTGATATATATGTACATAAGAATACTTTGATAAGTATGTTTTAACTTAAATAGGGATGGTATAATAAAATTGTGGGGTCTGCGTTCGCGCCTGGCCTCCATACAATGGAAATAGGCACAAACTTTAATAAAAACTTTTCATATTTATCTATATACTATAAGTATACTTTGATAATTATGTTTCTGTTTGAAGAAATATGGTATAATAAAATTATGGAGTGTTCGTTTGCACCTGACCTCCATAGAATGGAAATATGTCACAAAGTTTAACAAGGTTTTTTAATATAGATCCATAGAATATTGTGATAAGTGTTTCAGTGTGAACAGGTATGGTATAATAAATTATGGGGTTTATCTATTTTAATTTTACTTTCATCATATTTTGCTTTGGTTTTGATACTCCCAAATTCAACCCCAATTTACAACCCTTCCTTTTCATAACCTATCATACTTTCATAAATCAGAGTCCATTTTCTGTAGCCTTTTTTTGAACCCAGTCAACGATGGGTACTTTTGCTAGTATATATATATTATATATATATATATATATATATATACTAGCAGTTCAGCTCGGATTTGTTTGGGCCATATCTACTGTTCATAACTTTATGTGCATATATATACATATATATATATATTAAAAAGTTTGACTCATGTGCAGGTAACTTACATATAAAATTTAAAATGTTTAGACCCAAAATTATAGGAGGAGTTTGGTAGAGTCTGCAAAGGTCAACTCTGTAAACTTTGACCTCTTGGTAGCTAAATTTTCGCCCCAAAACTGATTAAAAGCTTGCCGCATGTCTGAATATCCTTTATGTAATAGTTCAAATGCTTAGACCCAAAATTGGCTGAATAGTTTGCTAGAGACCGCAAAGGTCAAATCTTTACAACTTTGACCCTTTGGCAGCCAAAATTTTGGTCAAAAACCGATTAAAAACTTGCCCTATGTCTGAATACACTTTATGTAAAATTTCAAATGTTCAGACCAAAAATTGGCCGAGTTATTTGATAGAGGCCGCAGAGGTCAAATATTTTTTAATTTTGACCCCTTATTGTTTTGGGCTCAAACCAAATTAAAAAGTTTGACCCATGTCCAAGTAACCTACATCTAAAATTTCAAGTGTTTAGACCCAAAATTGGCGAAGGCGTTTGGTAGAGTTTTCAAAAGTCAAATCGTTAAACTTTGACCCCCCCCCCTTGACAGCCAAATTTCTGGCTGAAAATCGATTAAAAAGATTTTCCCAAATCTCAATACCTCTTATGTCAAATCTCAAGTCTGTAGACTGAAAATTGACAGTAGTTTGGTAGGGAAATGTACACACACACAAACTTTTATAGATATATATAGCACAACTGAATTATCTATGTATGATCAGTGTTAGGAAGGAGTGGGCAGAAAATGTTTTGCACTTATTTCCTCTCAAGGGCCCTGTAGACATTCATGGGACCACACCAGAAAGACTCATATTATGCTGAAAACATTTTGGTAATTTTTCAAATTTTATAAATTTAAGACACCTATTAATTGATGCAAAATTCACAAGGCATTTCCATTATTTTGTTCAACCCAACCACTGATTAGCATAATGGTTAGAAGCCTTGACTGTCGTACGGGCAGTCGAGTTTTGATCCTGTAGTTGCCTGTCTAGCCGCACTGATGAGCTGTGATATAGCGAAACAGTACTGTATGTAGATGACTCATATATATATATATATATATATATATATATATATATATATATATATATATATATAATTATTTCATGTATATACACATGTTATAAAGGTCATATATTGTGTATAGATTTTCAGTTTTTACTTCAGCAATGCTCAAAATATAAGTAGAGTTTAGTAGTAGTAATAGTAGTAGTATGAAAAATATATTAATGCCAAGTAATTTACATAGGTGTTCATGTTTAATCCCTGCAGGAGTGAAATATAAACGCACCTGTATAGCTTACTTGCCATATATACAAGTCAAAGGTGGCTTTGTAGTTGGGTTCGAATCTCCCGACCAGTAACAATCGTCACTTCCTGCACTGATAATTATGAAAACATGAAACACTAGTGTTACTAGGTATAAAATAGTTATATTCAATCTCCACTTTTTTAAAACTACTACTACTCTTGTATGTTTATGAGTTCTACACTGTTAACTATTCTGCACTTTACACCAAACTGTAACGCAATAAACTCGTTAGTATTCATACACTGTTTCGTCGGTATCATTACCTGCATTTCTTCAACTAAATCTGAATAGACCAATTGAAAACGTGGAAACAAATTTGATTTGCAACTATACACAAAAATCTATAAGGCATAAGATTTGCTTATCTAATTTCTGTGACGGCATTCCAATTGCTGAAATAGTGCAACCAGAATTAGCTCCCATACTTACAAAGCTGTTAAGCGTTGTCTTAAGGAGAATTCCTTCCCCAAACCCCGGAAAACCTCATCTGTATGCCTCATATTTAAGAATTCAGATGATCGGTCATCTCCCTCTCAGTACAGACCAATAAGTCTCCTGTCTGTTAAATAGAGAAGTAGTGAACCACTTCAGTAAAAATCCTTAGTGACATGCAATTTGGTTTCCATGCTGCTAATTCTACAGCGCATGTGCTAACAGATATATCTCATACGATTAGTGAATCTCTTTCCTTTCTAAAGCAATTGCCCTTGACATATCAAAGGCTTTTGATAGGGTGTGGCATAAAGGTCTACTCTACAAAATCTCCAGCTACGGTACAGCTGGAAATGTCTTTTCAATTATTAAATTATTTCTCTCTGATAGGTTCATAAGAGTAGTGGTTGATGGGCATAAATCAAAAGCTAGCTCAGTATTAATGCTGGGGTCCCTCAGGGGTCCATCCTGGATCCAACTCTCCTCTTGATCTACATCAATGATCTCTCAAATCACATCCTAAGATCATTTGTAGACAATTATGCTGATGACACTACCATCTATGACAACACTTCAAAGGTCGTAAATGACCAAGTTCTCTGCTTCTTTCTCCTCTGATCTTGAGTATGTGGGGAAAGAAGTGGATGGTTAATTTTAATGCATCTAAAACCAAGCTTCTATCTTTACATCATCAACATTTTAATCCCTTCCTAGCATCAATTGAAATGAATAGCTCTCGTTTTGGAGAGGCTCCATGTTTTGACAAGCTTCTGGGTCTGACCTTTATTCCTGATCTGAAATGGAACATGTGCATCAAATCTATTACCAAGGCTGCTGGAAAAATGGTGGGATCATTCTACCGCTCCAGATATGATGCAATTGTCTACCTGCATAAGAACCAAATATGTCCAAGGATGAAGTACTGTTGCCACATCTGGTCAGGAGCTGCTAGAAGCAGCTTATCCTGCCTTGACAGAGCTCAAAATAGATCTTTCCTCTTCCCTGCGACCTCTTTCCCACAGAAGAGACGCTGCAAGCCTGTCTCTGCTTTATTGTTATTTTCATGGCAAGTGCTCAGCTGAGCTATGGTCTTCCCTCACAAAACTTTCACGAAAATACTCGTCTAGTTGAAACCACTGTCAATAATTTCCCCCACTCTTTATCTGTACTTAAACGTAGATTCCATGAACAAAGTATCTTTCTTGGAACTGCACGCCTTTTGTTTCCCTGCTTCCCAGCTGACTACAATTTACCTGTCTTTAAATCCAACGTAAACAAGTTCTTGATGCGCTGTCCCCTTACGTAATCCAATTTATCAAATTTTCACTCCTAATAATTACTATGGCATTGTTTAATTGATTACTGTACACTCATTAACACATATCCTCGAGTAGCCTCTGAGACTTAACAAGTGGTGACTCCTTTGTAAAAAAAAAACAAAAAAAAACTTCCGTTTTCAGCTGACCGTTTTGCTTCACGATGATGGACTTGGAAAATGTTTATCAGTTTGAAATAAGCAAATAAACTCTGCTGTTTTTTTTGCGAATCATAGAATATCTTTAAAACTTCTAAGCACCAATCAGAAGGAACTTTGGTGCTTATTCAGATTGGCACTTATGGCGGCATTTAAAATTAAAGAAAATACAGAAATGTCCGTATGATGTACATACCAATGACAGGACGAAGATAAAAAAAAAATTCTGAAAATCACAATTTGATCAAGTAGTTTTATTTTTATTCAAGAAAATCAAATTTACTGCTTCGACGAGGGTGAAGAAAACGTCTAATGAATCGGTGGACGGGGACAGACAACTCTAATGCAGTCAAGACAATCACTGATTACATCCCCTTATGTTCTATAGTAAAACATGGCATCGTCTGTCATTTATGGATTAAAAAAAACAAAAGAAACGGCAAATTTATTTTTTGTACCCCCCCCAATACTTGATAAATTTTTATGATTTTTTTAATATAAAATCTTCATTTTGTGACAAATAGGTCAAAAATAAGTTTTTCTTCATTTTTGTTTATCTTTATAATAGCCAAACCGAATAAAAACCGGGACTTTTTCAGAGAATCATGAAAAATAACAGTCAGCAAAATCCGGAAGTAAAAACAAACAAACACGTGAAACTTGTGGGTAACCTTGGGTTTATTTACAAACAATTTTTCGATTAGAAGTTATTTGGTGCTGCTATCAAAGCCAACACGAAATCAAACATTTTTATTTCCCCAATTTAAAAGATGGCGCCTAATTTGTTTACGTCTGAGAAAAAAGAAAGAAAAAATCCGAAGAAAAAAATGTCTGTGAGACAGAAGTGAAGTTATAGTTCTCATATCACAGCATGATGTGCGCCTGTTATTTTGGCTCGAGTGACTCAGGATGTCGAGGCACGAAGAGATTTTCATCTTTTAGTAACCTAAATTTTAAACGAGATGTTTCAGCTGGAAAAAAAAAAAAAAAAAAAAAAAAAATTCAAACCGAACCTCTTGAAAAACTTTTCGATCGAAACAGTTTCAATTTAGGCAACTATTCATACTAGTCAAAAAACAAACAAACAAAAAAGCAAAACAAAACAAAACAAAGAAATGTCAACAAAGCTATAAGTTAGGTACTTGTGCAGAATAGTGAATTTTCAAACCAACGCATTTCAAGTAAAAACATTACATTGTTGGGAGTCATGTCGAAATTACAAAAACGACGAACAATGATCCAGTAGAAAAATAAAAATACAATTTATCGTGTTAAAGTTGGAGTTATTAAAATCTCGTTCTTAAAGACAAACTGACTTATCTCCTTTGGGTCAAGATCAAAGTGTAGTATATGTTCTTCAGATTGCCACACTTCAATTTCTTGTTCTCTGTTAGTGGAGGAGAAACAACTGAGACAATTTTTATTTTTTGTTCCTTTTCTCCACATTAAAAAACGACCCTGGTGTCTAACTCTGTCCCGTGGGGAGGCATTGTAAATAGGAAATGACTTATCTCCTTTGCTTTCTTTGCACCCCCGACATTGAAAAAAAAAAACAAAAAAAAACTCCGATGACCAATCTCTACATTTTTTTTCTCCCGAAAAATAGATCTAGCACATCTGCTGGATCATTTTTTTGCAATTTTAAAATTTATACTACAGGATGGAACGTTTAAGTTGTCGCCCTAAAGGAAACAGCACTACAGCTTTATTGTAAAACTTTCATCGAAAAAAAAAAAAAAAAAAATCAATTCAGGTAACTTGATTATGTAACATCCATTCAATGTAGCTGCCTTCAGCCTGAATTAGCACCTTGATACAGGTCCAGAACTGGGAGCATGCCTTTTCCACAAACGCCAGTGGGAGCTTGACGAATACCCAGTGGATGGCAGTGAGTAGGCTATCTTTGGTGTTGTGAGAGGTCATGTTGGTCATGTTCTCAATGTATGACCAAACGAAGTAGCTCAGTGGGTTCAGGTTGAGATAGGCGAGGGGAGGGAGAAGTGTGAAAAGGATAAAAAAGTTGTAGCACTCTTTCTGAAGCCTAGCCTAGGTCTCTTTGGACTTGTGGGCGAGTGGAGAGTCCTACTGCCAAAACCAGCGGCCACCTGATTACACCAGGGGATCACCACATCCAGGTACACTTTGGTGTTGACTGTCAAGCTAACTTTGAAGATGTGAGGTGGCATGATGTGGCCCTCACTTAAAACCATACCAAAGACCATAACTGTGTCCAGAAACATTGTTTGCATCACTCTGGGCATGTCCCTGTTATTCGTGGTAATTTAGCGATTGATTTGGAGTGTACTGGCAATGGTCCCATTGTCATAACTTGGATCAATAGAGAGCATGAGTTGTACAGCGGTGCATCTCTGATCTCGCTCATTGAACATTGTGTCACTTTCAAACATGATAGAAGGTTCCTATCGCTCTTGGGATTCATACACAACTGGCCAACTAGTAGATGGTCTGTAAAAAAAAGAAAGAAAAAAGAAAGGGGTTTTCATCAAATTGAAATGGAATCCTGTTGTCTTTTCTAAGGTGGCAATTTTATCGTTCCATCCTGTACTTTTGACAGGATACATAACTATGTAATTTTGTTTTACTTTTCTACCTTCCTAGATAAACTTTTTTGTGTGTTTTAATGTATTTCAAAGCGTTTTTTGCTTGAAAATAAAAGTAGTGTCAAGTCTGTTAAGTTAGAAAAAAAAAAAAAAAAAAAAAAAAATGGTGGTCTCCTTACAGCTATGTGGAGTCTCGATAATCGCTCCAAAATCGAAAATTAAACAGAATACTGATAGAACATTACATTTTCACACGATTACTGACATTTATTGAATGTTTTTCTATTTACAGACATTAGTGTTTAATGCTTACCCAATCTTTAATGTAGAGAGTGATAATTACTGCCGGTTAAAGGATTCAAACCCAAATTGCAAAGTTACCTTTGACTCTGCAGTCTGATGTTCAGCCTCTAGGCCACGATCAATTAACATGGGAAGAAAAGAGAATTTAAACGCTATGTAATGTCGAATCAGCAGGACATACACAGTAAGCTTACTTATGACATCGTGTTTAACAGCAGAGGCTGGAACATCGATTTACACCTAATTTGACTGAATATATACACACATATATCTTGTTAGTAAACAATTTTAATACACAAGGATATCTATATAAGATTCATATTTTATTGGTTGTATGGTACGTCTTACACCCGTTTCGTTGAATAGTATAAATTGACCAAACAACTGATCAGAGATCTATATAAATCCATGAGAAAAATACAGTTTTTTTTATTGAAAAGACCAAAGGTGAAAAAAGCAATTAAAAAAAACTTTATTGAATATATACTTTTACTATCAATATATATTACAAGGGAGTTTTCACTTATCCAGGTCCCAAGGTTATTCGAGGGTAAGGGATTAATGAATGATTGTGAGTGGCAGAAATTTGGTAAAATTTGACTATGATAGTGCAAAAATAATGTTTTTTGACGTTCAACTTCAAACGATCATAACTCTTTTCATAATAAACTTTCTAGTTGTAGAAGCGATGAAGTCACTGAAGGCCAATTAGGAATCATCTCAGCTTTTGAAGCATTTTTTGCACAGGAAGTTGTTAAGATGCTTGAAAAAGTGATAATCGATGGGCAAGAGGTCCGGTGAATATGGCAGATGAGGCAGAGTCTCGTAGCATAATTTGTCCAGCTTTTGCAGGGTCAGTTGAGCAACACGCTCGCGAGCGTTGTCATGGAGGAGAATTGGTCCCTTCATATTGACCAATCTCAGGCACATATGTTGGAGCTTCTGTTGCATTTTGTCAATTTGTTGGCAATATTTTTTTGACGTAATCATTTCGCCCAGATTCAAGAAGCTGTGATAGATGAGAGCGGCCACAGACCACCAAACAGTCACCAAAACTTTTTTTGTGCAATTTCAGCTTTAGGAAGTGTTGTGGAGCTTCTCCGACATCCAACCACTCTGCCGAATGTCGCTAGTTGTCGTAGAGGATCTACTTCTCATCACATGTCACAATCCGTTTGAGAAATGGGTCGTTTTGTTGCTTAGAAGACACCTCAAAACGACAATTTAAAAAATTTTTGTACAATTCATGTGGTACCCATTTATCCAACTTTTTGAATTCCCTATTTACTTTAAATGGCAAACAACTGTTGAATGGTCGACCTCAAGTTCAACAGCAACTTCTTGTGTGGTTTTGCAAGGATCAAGTTCAATTAAGGCTGTCAAATGTCTGTTATCAACCACAGTCAGCCGGCCACGACTGTCTTCATCTTCGAGGCTCTCGTTACCATCGCAAAATTTCTTGACCACCATTTTGCCACACGTTCATTAGTGGTTCCTGGGCCAAGCGCATCATTGATATCACAAGCTGTCTCAGCAGCTTTTCAGCTTAGTTTGAACTGAAACAAGAAAATCGTGCAGATTTGAATTTTGTTCATGTTGTCAAAAAGCCTGCAAAAAAATGAAGGAAGTGATTGAGAACGGTAATGAAAAACATGGTTCGATAGAGCGAAAAACACGCATCAAAATGATATATAACATGCCTATATATATATATATATATATATATATATATATATATATATATATATATATATCAATGAATTAATTCAGAAATCATATATAAAATTAACATATGTGAGAAAACGATATTGTTTTTGCACCAACCTAATATTAAAAGGGAAGGCTTAACAAGAACTTAGTTACATTGGATTTGAAGATGACCATGTTGTAATCAGCTGGAAAGCAGGCTAGCGGAATGGTTATGTTTATGTTTACATGGTAAAAATTCAGTGAATCCTTACTGTATATATAAACCTGCTCAATAATAAAGCTATTTATTTGATATACAGTTTTTTAAAATTCATTTTACTTCAGTTGAAGTTTTCAGAAATCAGCTCCGATCCAGTCCAGGGGCTAACACTTGATCTTCAATATGAGATACATAGATATTTAAATATTCTATTAAAGTTCTCCTTTACCGCTAAAACACTTAGTAAGATATTTGAGAATATCATTTTTCTCTCTTCAATTGGCCATTAAAATATGTTAAATCGAAATGTGTATGAAATACGTTTGAAAGCCGATATACAACGCAATAATAATAAAATAAACAAGCATTTACTTGTTTAAAATTAATATATTTCGGAGTTATATTCCTTCGTCAGAATTTTATTTAAATTTTTTTTTTCCTCGCCATGATGTTAAATTGAAGAAAAAAAAAATTTAATGAAGAGTCTGCATGCTGTTATCTGCGGTGTTTTTGAAATGCAGGAAGAATGCGTTTGGCAATGTGATTTGAAAGTCAGGATAGTGTTTTCGTGTTAGAAGCGTTGATTGAATTTGAATTTTAAATTGAAATACGTTTATATTTCAGAGTTATACTCCTTCATCAAAATTTTATTTTAAAAATATTTTTCCTCGCCATTATGTTAAATTGAAAAAGGAAAAAAAAGAAAAAAAAAAGGAAAAAACAAAAAAAAACAAAAAACAAACAAAAAAAACCCATAAAATTCTAAGGAGTATAACTCGGACATATATTAAGCAAATGCTTGTCGATTTCATATTGCATTATAATTCGGCTTTCAAACGTATTTTAATTTAAAATTCAATCAACGCTTCTAACACGGAAAACACTACCCTGACTTATGCTATAGTATATCTTTCTTGTGCTCTCTTCTCTTATTGGATCCCAGGACAAGAATTCATCCAGTCTGAGTGCCATTACTTTAGGTAACATCACTTGCAGGAGGTGCAGCACCATTCATTGTAAAAGCAATACTGAGATCTTATTTGAGTCGCGAACACTATGTAATTTTAAATATTTAATCAGTTTCCTTGTAGGGAAAAATATCCTCATGCCAGGTTGTTCTGACAAACCCCTGTACACAGAGACCTTAGCCACTCGAGGATAGCGTTTACTAGTAGACATTCAAGTTCTCTCTATATGCCTGCGAATGTGTAGCCAAATATTGTAGAAACATCTCGTACGAAAGTAAAATTTTATATTTTGTTTTAGTATTTCAACGTAGCCTAATATGTAAATAGAGCTATGAAGTAGTACAAAAATATACTTATGGCAATTGAGCTACACAAACGTTTGTGCTTCACCCCCCCCCAATTCTCAGGTTAAATGGCATTCACCCTGAAAAATTTCTTCACGGAACGAAACACTTCAAAATATTTGGTAAAACTTGTGGTTTTACGATTGTTGTAAAAATGGAACGGAAATTTAAATTTCGTTCCGTTTTAAATTCAGTACATTTTTATATTACGTCCAACTCATCGTTCACATTCGACATGTCAACTTTTATAGGTTTCCGAGTATGTTGACAAGGTTGGGGTGTATATTCCGAAAGCCGTTCTTAACATGGGGAGGTTGGGGTGTTTATTCATTGTAAGCATACCCGAAAAAAAAAAAAAAAAAAAAAAAAAACCCTATAAATTTCGACATTTCCCATGTGAACGTGAATTGAACTTATGTAAAAAAACAAAAAAAAAAACGAAAAAGGTATTTCGATTACTTTCGTTCTTAAAAAAAAAAAGATTAAAACGGAACGAAATTTAAATTGCCGTTCCATTTTTACACCAGCAGTAAAACAGCGCATTCTCCGCAGGTTTTACCAAATATTTTTCTAATACTAGTGTACATTACACTGTCAGTGTTCGTACTAACTAACTATATATATATATATATATATATATATATATATATATATATATATATATATATATATCCACCATTTTGAAAAACTCTAAACAAAGAAAGGAGATAACTCAATAATTCAAACATGCGAGATTTATGCTTTAATACCTACAAATTCCTATAAGTTGCTTAAAAAATGATTTTCTTTATAAAAAAATTGCACAATTTATGTAATTTTTGGAAGATGATATTATGTGATTATTGGAATACGACATTTTCGTTTCGTCACGGGTACGTACATAAGACATTTTTTTTTAAATATAGGGAGAATTCTGGACAAGAACTAAAATCTTAGAATTACGTAAATGATTTAGACCCCGGAGGCTATCCTCTAGGGCTTTATCTCCTCGTTTCGGAGGTGGGGATGTTGACATTACGCGAGTTGGTAAAAAGCATCTTTCTTTACCAACACGGATTATGACATTTCATTTCATTGAAAAAAAAAACAACAAAATAAATAAATAAAACCTTTAATTTGTTTTAATGAGGTCAATTTTGGAGGGAAAACACGAACGCGTTATTTTATTTTATTTTTATGACAGGCAAGCCAACATATTGGCTACATTTGGTCAGACTTAAGAATGATTTCCCTCTATAATATCAACGACCTAAGAGAAAACGCGTCTTCGTTGACACGATCAACTCAGTTTTCATTCAGAGAAAAGGAAAAGAAGGGAAACAGATCAGCGAATAGAGAGCGACGGAAAGAAATTCTGCTTGTCTGTAACGCAACAAAAACATTAGAGAAAAAAAAAGAAAGAAAAACAAAAGATAAATAAATAAATAAATTAACATGAAAATGAATGACAGTCGCCAGTCATTCATTTTTTTCAAAATGCACCAGTTTTTTGTTGTCACCCATTTCGTTAAAACATTTATACGCATATAGTTTTCATTTTGGAAGGGGTGGGGAGTATTTGACGCTACTTTTCGTTCGGACTAGTCCCGTTCAGTCTCGGTCGGAGAGGAGATCCTTCCAGACAGGCAATTTAAACTTTTTGTTCCCAATTCAGAATGTTCCATTTTGGAGCCCCCCCCCCCTCCCACCTAAAAAAAAAAAGGTGCTTGTTAAGATAGAGTCGAGAGATCGTTTTTTTTATATATCGTTTTAAATAAAAACAATATTACGTACTTAATTATCATGTCGAAAATAGTAATATATCAAAAATGATAAAAATTCATCGCTTAGAAAGTTATCTATAGTTAAAAGTACTTTTTTTTACGGAAAATTGGGTAAAATTGTAGTTTTCTTATACATTATAAAATATACACCGAAGAGTTCACACAACACACAGGAGACATAACGCGGAACAAATATTTTAGATTAGTTGTTCATGGCGTGCATTATTTGTTGTCTATACTTTACTAAAAAAGTAAAAAAAAAAAAAAAAAAAAACAATAGCAGTGGTTCTACTTGATGAATTTTCGTCATTTTTTAAAAATATATTACTATTTTTAACATGACAATTACGTATGTAATATTTTATTTATTTATTTATTTATTTATTTGCTTAAGACGCTATAAGCACACACAAAAAAATGAACATCGTGTCTGACCTTGCTGTCGTGGAAAGGCCAATAATATAAAGATAGACCAAGGCAATTCCTATGCAAGGCCTGGCAAACGTGCGACCTTGGCGAAAATGTTGAGACGCTACTAAATGATAATTAACTAGAGAAAAATTTTAATACTTGTACAGTTTAATGAAGACATCAAAAAAAAAAAAAAAATGAAAATATCGAAAAAAATTTAAATTGTACGTATCCGTTATGGAATGAAGTTCTCCGAAAAAAAAAAAAAAAAAATTCACTTTAGTAGTTTTAAAAAATTTATTTTACAGTGCAAAAACAATTTGTTATGATACCGAGCAAAAGGTTCGAATTTTAGGAAGAAAAGCTAGTATTAAAGGATGGGGATGAGGTGTCGGCGCTTTAACTGGAGTTATCTTCCCGTGCCGTTTATAAAATTCAAACAAAAATTAAAAAAAAAAAAAATCCAAAATTCTGCCTTCAACGCGCTCTCATAAAAACGTGTTTTTCCGTTGTAAAAAAAAACAAAAAAAAACAAAACTACTCAATCAAATCAGGTGATTTTTTTCGGAGATCTTCACTCTTCAGTTCAAAACGGATACGTACAATATAACCCCCCCTTTTTTTTTTCGGTATTTTCATTGTTTAATGTCTTGATTAACTGTACAAATACCACATTTTTCAACAAGAATCCTTTCAGCTATTTTTAGAAATACATTAATTAGCAACTATTCGTATTATTAGAAAATAGTATAAAAGTTGTGATTGACGACAAATTATTGGGGGGGGGGAGGAATTAGCTAAAAGCAATTTATTTTGACTTAGCCATTTGGTACCAGTTTGCGTTAAAAATGAATATTTAATAGAAATTATAGACCTTTTTAGTTACCGTAAATATCGATTTCAAGCAAAGTAACTATCTTGTTTAGCCAGAGAAAGTAAGATTTATAACATAAACTAAGATGACTACTTTACGCACAACTGAAATGTACAGTAATTTAAAAGGCTCATAACTTCTATTTAATATTTTTAACAGAAGTCATCAATGAGTAGGCAAACCAAAACATTTTTTTTTCTTTTTTTACTAATTTCTCAATTGTATGACGTTTTAAATAATTTATGTCGTTAATAGTAACGTTTACCGTAACTCGTGATTGACTTATTTAATATATAAAGTTATCTTGTCGGATTTTAGAATTTAGATTCAAATAGTATCGTATCTGACACATCGATATCTGATGTTGAAGCCAGTTTGTCTTGGCTTCAGTTTATATAGGTTTTTAAATTCCGATTTAGAAAGGTTATTACGATGAAGATAAAATAAGATCGCCCTTATATTAATTGAGTTATTATTGAGCAATTAATTCCTATTTCTTCTCTTTATCTCTTCTCTGTATTAATAACGACGTTAGATCACTTAAGGTAAGCGGCGTTAAGCCTTGCTAGTAGAAGATGGGTGACTATTTGAAAACATTAGGCGCCGTATGTCATCTCAATGGAAGACGAATTGTCCGACGCTGGGCGAATACCACAAAAAGTGGTATTACCAGTTATTCGATATTAATAAGATTCTGTGACCACTTCATGTGTATATATATATATATATATATATATATATATATATATATATATATATATATATATATATATATATATATATATATATATATATATAGAGAGAGAGAGAGAGAGAGAGAGAGAGAGATATGCACGTGTTTCTCGTCTGTGCGTGACTTACAATTATTATATATTTTGAAGACCTCCTCCTATATATAGATAAAAAAAAAAAAAAACGTGTCTAATTTTGCTCTCGTGGAAAGGCTAATAAATAGACGAACCAAGGCGACCCCTGTACAAGATTTGGCAAACATGCAACTGAGGCGAAAATAGACAGGTTACTAAATAATTACGAGAGAAAATTTTTAGTACGATTTTTTTTTTTAGCGACAGCTTTAGTTTGTTTGGGTTTGATTCTTTTTATTCTTAGTATCGCCCACACTGAGAACTGAACCTTCAACCTCCGTGGCGCAATGCACTTTGTAAAATTCAGCATTAAGTGACACTCTTCTAGAGGTTGAAGACTTAAGCTTCAGTGCAGGCAATAAGAAAAATACATTTGTGGGTTACTTAGGATTTCTACCTAATCATGGCTGGAACATTTAAATTAAATAAACTTTTTTATATAAAGAAATGACGACTATAAATTGATAATTTTTAAAATTTATTTCGAAATTGTGTTATATATTAATTTTTAGTGGAATCCTTTGAGATGAGTAATTTGTGTATTCATTCATTTTTTTTTTTTTTGTGGACTGTTCTCATTTTTATAGTTGTTTCATCACGTTTCGACCAACTCATTCAGTGGCATATATTATTTAATTGAAGTGTTTATTGAGATGAGTATTATTAATTAATTTATTTATTGCGGATTATTATCCTCATTTTTTTTTTTAGTTATTGTTTCACGACGTTTCGGCCAACCATTCCTCTGGCCTTTGTCAGGTGGTAACCGCGACGGGATAACAACTCCGAATCTCCTAATTGCATTCTCAGCAATTACTGCCTTCCATAGTTGTTTTTCGTATCACCACGTTTTGGCTAAGTAATCCTTTGGCCTGCTTGAGTAGGATTGAAACCACTAACTTAATATAGTACTCACTTGGAACCGTAGAGACATGTATCCACTGAACAATGTCTGAAGATAGTGGTTTCAATCCTGCCCAAGCAGGCTAGAGGATTAGTTAGCCAAAACGTGGTGATACAACAACTATGGAAGGCAGTAATTACTGGGGATACAGTTACAATACATAGCATTCTTATCCTGTCGCGGTTAGTCATCTGAAGAAGGCCAGAGGATGAGTTGCCGAAATGTTGTAAAACAACAACAGCAACAACAACAACCATGAAGATGAGGATAACAGTTAACAAAAAAGAATGAATATATAAGATAAAGTGTTCGTTTAATTCAATGAATGTTACGTTACTGCGTTACTTTAATGTATTTGCTTTGATTCACACACACACACACACACACACACACACACACACACACACACACACACACACACACACACACACACACAATTGCAAAACTTTAATAAATTTTGTGATTGTCGTCCCTTGTCCCGATTGGAAATCTTCCAAAAATGAAAAATAAATGTTCAGCAACTATAATGCAGAAGTACTTATTTTTTTCTATTGATAACTGAAATCTTAAGACACTGCCCCCCCCCAACCCAAAGCCTCGAATCATTACTGACCTAGACCAGTGCAGAACTCAGGTAGAGGCATTTACTTACAACTTTAGTTGAACTGTATGTAAGTTCAATCGGAAGACATCTTTCCTCGGCGAGCCGACAGATCAACTCCATTTGATGGGAATGATGGTTGAACCTTTTTTGTTGCGAGGCAAATATTGTGATTGTTTTGTTTTCTATTAAACTGTGTTTTTGTAGATGTTTTGGAAAGCGTGATTACGTGACCCGTATAAAACGAACGCACAAAACCTTTTCCTGCATTTTAAAGATGAAAATGTACACTAATACCCTTCGGAATGTCGCAGCCTTTGGGGCGGATTAAGGAAAGAGATCCTGTTTGAAAGACAAACAATAACTGACCAGATATCATGATATATATCATAGATACTTTTTTTTCAAACTCTATTTTTTTACGGGCAGATAAAGAAGGAATGTGTGGTCTGATTAACAGGTAACGCGTTACATGTACGTGTTCCTTTGTGTGGCAGATACTCAAATTCTTTTATTAAAACTATTCAACAGAAACCCGTTTATCGGTCGTATCTCCGCCGAAATTGGTTGCCCTGAGCACGCTACTTCTCCAAAGGGATTATAGCAGAAACATGTATGCACATATGTAGCCAATAATGTTTGTATAAATACACACAATTACATATATATATATAATACGTACAAGATACGTTTGAAAGCCAAATTACAATGCAATATTATGAAAAGCAAATATATTTTTTGTTTAAAATTTCGGAGTCATACTCCTTTCTCAGAATTTTATACAGTTTTTTCCTTTCCTTGCCATGATAAGTTGAAGACAAAAATAAATCAGTTAGTAAAACATCTGCGTTGTCTGTCTGTGGTGTTATTTTGAAAAGCCGGAAAAATGTGTTGACTAACGCGATATTTAGTCAGGGTTGTAAATTCCGTGATAGAAGCGTTGATTGAATTTTAAAATAAAATGCGTAGGAGATACGTTTGAAAGCCAAACTACAACGCTATATTATGAAAAAGAAACATATTTATTTACTTAAAATTAATATTTCGGAGTTATACTCTTTCCTCAGAATTTTATACATTTTTGGCTTTAGTGTGTAACTATCTTGTTTAGCCAGGGAAAGATTAATCAGAATCGGAAAAAAGTGGAACTTTCGAGTATCGGTGTCGGAATAATTAGTGTCCAATGCAAAAAAAAAAAAAAAACCCGATTCTTTTGTCTTTTTTTTTAATTATTTGATTTTGTTTAAAAGTCTTCCATTGTTAATAGTAATGTTAAAATAGTAAATATTTATTGATTTTAAACAACCAGTAAAACTAAAATCTATAGATCATCCTCCAAAGTTTTTCTTTTCGAATCTTGAGAAAATATTTACACATTTAACGTGTTTTTACGATAATTAGGTAATAACTATAATTAAAAATTTAGAGATTTATACCGAATCAGAATCGGTAATTGTATCGGAATTGGGAATTAAGTATCGAATCAGGAAATACATCACTAATACATAATTATTCCTGGTTAATATTCAGAGGTAAAACATCCAATGAA
This sequence comes from Euprymna scolopes, assembly GCF_053919585.1. NCBI lineage: Eukaryota > Metazoa > Mollusca > Cephalopoda > Sepiida > Sepiolidae > Euprymna > Euprymna scolopes. Next base: position 47,017,038 of record NC_136489.1, on the reverse strand, counting down.
TTTAACGAGGTTTATGCAAGAGTGCTCAATACCAAGTAGTGCAAGATATATATATATTTTTTTACAAGGTAGTCACCACTTATCAAGGCCCGGAAGCCACTCGAGGATAAGGGTTATTGCGTGTACAGTAATCAATGGGATAATATTGTAGTAATCGTTAGTATTGGAGATTTGATAAAATGTCTTACTTAAGGGGGCGGTTCATCAGGAATTTGTTTATGTTGGACTTGAAGACATCCAGGTTTTACATAAACATTTGCATAAATATTAAGAACTGAACTTTTGGAAAAGTAGCATCGCCTGATGATGTCTCTAAACTAGTTGGCCGAAACATACTCATGACCGTGTAGCGATATCTAAATGTTTACGTAAGAAAAAAATGACCCACTGAAACATTCATTGAGCTAGCGCTAAATTGCTTGGGCCAAAAGTGAGTTTGCAATGCCAGTTAAAAATAAAGAGACAATCCTAAATTAGCCCTTTGCCATATTCCTTTCTCTTTTTCACCTCACTCTAATTTGGAATTAAATAGTTATTCCCTTTTGCTTTACGATGGACTATTCTAATATCATTACTGTCTTTATTACCTTCAACAGTTAATAAACTGAAAGAGTGATGACAGTGAAAGTAAGAGATAATGTATAGAATAAATAAGGCTGTAAGACCCGTGGTCCATACAAAATTTATTGAGAGAGGGTGTAAATGATAGATAGAAAGTAAAAGATTGATCACTTGGCGAGTTATACGTAAAATATGAATCGCTTGTTTAATGCAGTGGTTCCCAACCAGTGTGACACGACACACTAATGTGGCCACTGAATGATTACTGGTGTGTCGTGAAGAAATAATAGCTAAAATCACAATGATACTGTTTAATTCAAAATCGTTGAATTTCTAAAACTTTAACGTTCTGCGCATATTAAATTGTAACTTTTTTATGGCTTATATTAGTGATGGGACGATTAACCGGAATATCAGGAATTTTTCAAAGTATCAGGGATAGGTATTGGAGATAAATAATTCAGACCCAAATATATAGCCAATAATGTTTGTATAAATAAACATCATCATCATCATGCAGTCCGTCAGTCTTGACGATTACTAGTCGAGCCTCAGTGCTTTATCCTTCGGTGTTGGCATAGTCCTTTTTCTTTGTAAAACATCCGGTCACAGGCACTGCATATGTGGGTGCCAGGGTTGTGTCGTCTATAGTGTCTCAGCTTTAAGGCTTCTCTAATCTTTCTCCCTATTTCTTTCTTTCCTTTGTGGAGACTGTTCCGCCAACCACTCCTTTCTTTGGCTTGTTCCTCTCAACTCTCGACATTGATGTTCATTGCCTTCAGGTGCCGCTTTGTTACATCTTTGTAGCGAAGCTTCTGACCTCATACCTTGCAGTTCCATTTTCTAGTTCCCCGTAGAAGATCATCTTTGGAATTCGGTTTTCTTCCATTCTAGTAATGTGTCCGGTCCATCGTAGTTGCATAGTAGCAAGGGTAGCTTCCACACTATTTAGGTTTGCTCTCCTGAGAACTTCTGTGTTTGGTATAAAGTCACTCCATTTGATCTCCATGATCCTTTTCAGGTGTCTCTGTTGGACAGCTTCCAATCTCCTTACATGTTCTCTATACAGAGAGTAGGTCTCTGCTGAGTACAGCAGGGCTGGCAGGACGATGGTTTTGTAGACTCTGCACTTCGTCTCTAGCCGGATACCAGCCCTTGTCCAGAGCCTCTTTTCTAGCTTGCCAAAGGAGGCACATGCGCTTTGAATTCGGCAGCTTATTTCTTTGTCAGCACGGTTATCAGTGCTTAGAGTACTTCCAAGGTATTTGAAGTTTTCAACAACTTTTAGCACCTTGCCGTTGATTGTTATTATAGGCTCTTGCGGGTCGTTATCTGGTGAGGGCTGATACATCACTTCAGTCTTCTCTATGTTGATTTGTAGGCCTACCTTCCTGGCTGTTTGAGTGAAGGTATCAACTATCCTTTGCATCTGAGCTTGAGTGTGAGCTATCAGAGCAGTATCGTCTGTGAGCAGTAGTTCTGTTATCAGCTCCTTCCTTGTCTTAGTCTTGGCCTTCAGTCTTGCAAGGTTGAACAGTTTCCCATCAGAGCGTGTGTGGATGAAGACACCTTCGATGCTTTGATGAAGCAGCATTAGGATGGCTGTCAGAAATAGGGTGAACAGTGTTGGGGCCAGTACGCACCCTTGTTTGGTGCATTTGTTTACTTCCAAGAGTTCACTTTCTAGATTCTCTACAACAACTCTCCCTTTTATTCCTTCGTGAAATTGTTTGATAATTTCCACAAAGTGATCGGGGCATCCAAACACTTTAAGGACCTCCCACAGCATTTTTCGATCAACTGTATCAAATGCTTTACGGAAGTCTACAAAGACTATGTAGAGCTCCCGATACTGTTCAATGGCTTTCTTGAATCTGCTGTAAGCTGAAGATCATATCTATTGTAGATCTTTCATGTCTGAATCCACATTGTCATTCGGTTAGGACCCTTTCCACCAGCCTGGCTAGCCGTGCTTGCACCACTTTAACCATTATTTTCCCGGCAATGATCAGCAAAGATATACCTCGGTAATTGCTGCAGTCTTTGTAATCACCTTTGTTTTTGTAGATTGGGATGATCATGACATCTTTGAATTCTTGCGGCAGCGTTTCTTGTGCCAGCATTTTGCTATTAGTTGGTGAAGTTTTCTCATGAGTTGTTCTCCACCAAACTTGTATACTTCAGGTGGTATGCCATCAATTCCTTGAGATTTGTTCATTTTAGTTTTGTCAATTACTTTTCTTATTTCTCCAAGAGTTGGTGTATCATTCAGGTCCATCTGTTGGGGGAAGACTTATGTGGCTTAAGATCTCATCCGTATGGGATTGCACATTCAGTAGGGTGCCAAAGTACTCTTGCCAGCTTTGAATTATCTGTTTTGGTTGGGTCAGTATGGTTTTTCCATTTTCTGATAAGAGGGTGTTAGTCATCTGGGCTCTACGGCCATACACTTCCTTCAGTGATCTGAAGAAACCTGTAGAATTGTTTTCCTCCGCTTGCCTCTGCATATCTTCAGCCTTTTTCAGCCACCAGGTGTTTTCCATTTCTCTTAGTTTTTTCTGGACTTCTGCCCTCACTTATTTCAGCTTCTTCTGGTTTGCTCTAGTCGGGTTGCTTGGTTTCTTTCATTTATTACATATCTAATCTCTTGGTCATTCTCATTGAACCAGTCCGCATTCCGCTTTTTTGTGTAACCAAGTACCTCTGCCGCAGCAGAGAATACAGGCCTGCTTAGCAAATCCCACATTTGTTCTGGTGAATCAGTATCATCAGTGTTTTTTTTCTAATGCTGAGTTGATAGCAAGTTGTAATCTATCTTGCCATTTTCTATCTCCGAGCTTTGATGTGTTTAGCCTTCTCTTGTGCTTCGTTGTCGTCCTGCTGTACACAAGTTTTATGGAGAACTTGAAGGTAGTCTTGATTAGGTAGTGGTATGTTTGGCAATCTGGTCCTTGCATAGCTCTTGTGTTCTTGGCATCTTTGAGGTCCTTCCTTCTTGTGATAACAGTCTAGGAGATGGAGTCTCTTTCACCTGGGATGTTCCCAGGAATAGTAATGGTTATCCGAATGTTGGAAGTAAGTGTTCATAATTTCCAGTTCAAACTCCATGCACAAACAGAGCAGCAGTTCTCCATTTGAATGGGGATTTCCCTTTCCAAACTTTCCGAGAACAGGGCTCCATGGCCTACTCTAGCATTGAAGTCACCAAGGAGAACTAGCTTATCTACTGCAGGGACGTTTGCTACGGTGTCTTTCAGCTGAGAGTAAAAGGCCTCCTTTTCCTCGTCTGGGTAGGTCATTGTCGGTGCATAGACATTGATGATGGTGATGTTACTGTTATGGGATGTGGTGATTCGCAGTGTCATTCTTTCAGAGACTCCTCTGGGGCTCTCTGCGAGTCTACTGGCTAGGTCATTTCTGATCGCAAAAGCGACTCCAGCTCTTTTTGGTTGATCTACAGGACAGCCCTTCCAGAAATAGGTTCTTCTTGCTTCTCTCAGTTGGCTCTCCCCACTGAGTTTTGTCTCCTGCAATGCAGCTATGTTGATATTTGTATTTTTGAGCTCCAGATCTATGATGCTGTTCTTCTATGTGGTCTGTCACCCAAATATATAGCCAATGATGTTTGTATAAATAAACATACAATATATATAATTTTAGAAAAAAAAAAAAAAATGATCCATTGGAACATTCACCGAGCTAGAGCTAAATTGTTGGAACCAGAAGCGAGTTTCTAAACCAGTTAAAAACTAATCATGATTCCATTGTTCATTAGTTGCTTATTGGATTTCTGTTTTGACTCCGTATATATATATATATATAAGCCATCCAAAATCTTACTGCAATTTTTAATTTAACTTTGCGCCTAACAGTTGTATACTTGGCTTTTTGACTAGGAACAAATTGTAGTATCTGTTTTGATACTAAACTTCACCTTTTCAGTCTTCGGTCAGTGAAGGAGAAATCCTTCATGACTGAAACATTTTATTTTTGTTCCTATCCAGAGTGCCCCTTTCTGGAAAGCTGGATTTTCCCCACATTAAAAATCGACCTTGTGTCTAAATCTGCTCTCGTGGGAAGGCAAGTGATAGGAACATTAAGAATTAAAAACATTAAAGACTTAGAAATATTGAAAAAGAATGTCTCTCACATTCGCCTCCATATTGCAGCAGTAGTTAAGAAACACCAAGCACAACTGTTCCATTGACATTCACCATAATTATTCTCTACCCGATATTGAAGACAGTATATGTTGATTTATGTGAATAAAGATTCTTATATAATCTTTGTTTTTTATTATTTTATTGCAAAAAAAGATTGAGTAGGAAATATTTATTTTTTTGTGATAGAAGTGTTGCGGAGATTAACGAAAAACTCAACAGTGTACCACTACATAAAAAAGTTGAGAACCACTGGTTTAATGTGTCGCTTACAAGAGATGTTATGTTGCAGCGGTAAACATCCTTTTCTATCATGCATATATTTCCATCTTTGCTTTTGTTTTTTGCTTTCTGCCCCTTTTCTTTCTTTTCTCTTCCTTTACGCTTTCTTTCTCCCCGCTTTATTTCTTTTTTCTTTTCCTTTCTTCTTTCAAGCTTCAGGATTTCAGGAATGTTCTGACTGCGAGACCTAATCTTCTTAATCGCATAAGCCTGCAATAGATTTGCCCAACTCCTAACGAAAACATTGTTATCATAGTATAAACCCACAAAAAAAAAAAGAAAAAAAAAAGAAAAAAAAAAAGACGAAAGAAAAAAAAAAGAAAAAAAGACAAAAGAAAAAAAAAGAAAAAAAAGAAAAAAGAAAAAATAAGAAAAGAAAAAGAAAAAAGAAAAAATAAGAAAAGAAAAAGAAAAAAAAAGAAAAAAAAGAAAAAAGAAAAAATAAGAAAAGAAGAAAAAGAAAAAAAAATGCTTTCGCTGAAGAAAAAAATAAAAATAAATAAAAACCTGAACTTAGTTCAAGAAATGTCTTTCTTGGTTTAAAAGCTAAAATTTGAAGATTCCAGTTTCTTTTCATATTGTACATAAGACCTTGATATTTCGTTATCGTCTTCCTCTCGGCTCTGTTAAGCATCATGAGGGACACTTACTTTAACTAAGGTTGCTACTTTCTCCCTTTTGTCTTATATCACTATATCAGGTTTAACGGCTTCGTAACCGTAGGAATTTCATAGCCATGGTGCATGACTTATTTTCAACCGTTCTTTCTGATATACGTTATATATTGCTACTACACTGGATATTCAGCGTCTTACAGATTTTCCGGTGGAAATATTTGCACATTCCATTGTGTCACATTGTATAGCAGTCTTCAAGCAGAACTTTACAACCGGATATCAGGTGGCTTACACTCTACTTCGGGGTGGCAGAAGCTACACTTGTCACTACTAAAACCACTCATCTTTTTTTTAAAAGCATTGGTCATCAAGCCTTGATTTGGAGCAACCATTATCATTCTCTTCCGACCATAGTGAAGCTATCCGCTTTTCAGCCAGTCTATAGAGTCTTCTTTATATATTCCTGTGATAATTCAGCCAGGAAATACTTGACACACCGTTGGTTGGCCCATTTCTTCAGTTTTCTTTAGTGGAAAGTCTGTGTATTTTTGTCGACTCTTCTGGGATATTTCCGTTATAGGCTTGTTTTCTGTTTCTGTGTATCATTTATAAAGACAGTCTTATCTAAAAGTTTGGTCAGTTTCGTGATGGGGATAGTTCTACTGGCTCTTATTTCTTATGGTTTGGATTCTTGGAGCTCATCAAATATTGCCCAGTGCTCACAATAATGGCTCAGTGTTTATGGTTAATCTCTGAGAGGCCCATACTATCTGCTTCTTTGGGTAGATACAGTCTTGGTAGATTCTGATTTTTGCACATAATTCGTACAAAGTAATTTATGGCATTTTTTCTTGTCTTAGTGTCTAACTTGTGAATGTTCTTTTGTAGTCAGTCAATAATGCCAAAGCTGTATGTTACTATTGGCATGGCAAGATGTGTGTGGGTGTGTGTGGTAAATCAATTTTGATCATAATCCGTTATATGGTTTTATAATAAGCACAATTCTTCAGATTTTGTCCATTCAATCTGTGAATTTTACTACGAAAATCCCATTTCCAACTTAAATGCGAATGGACAGAGCCCTTAATAAAGATGCATAGACGAATTTCGAATGCTTTTATAAACTGAAGTTAGATGGACAGAGCCGATTAGATAAATTCTTGGACGCATAAAAAAAAGGCAGTTTGTTTTAATCAGCAAAAAGCCAGACTAAGTTGGTCGTAGATCAGACCAAGTGTTCATTAAATGTATACAAGTTGAAATGGAAATATCAAATTACATCGGACTTTTTTTCTTCTTTCAATTCTTAGTTTCTTCGTCTCCTTCCGTGGCCGACAATACAAATTGGAACCAGGTTTGCACATTCAGGAAGGAAAAAAAGGAAAAAGAAAAAAAAAAAGACGGAAAATGAACGGAAAGGAGGATAGCCAACGGATATAACATTATAGAAAAACGAATCTAGACTAAGGTCACACACACACTTGCTTCCACTAAGACTTTTCCACTATATATTTTAATCACACAAAATATATGCTTACATATTCTTTAGTTTTGGGATTGAGTTATGTTTTTTAATCCAGTTAAATTGTTCTAATTAGTCGTAATTTGCAAATAAATCCAAGTCAACCAGTTTTCTCTCTGTTACTCACTGTTTGTAGTTTGATCCCTCTCTGTTTCTCACACACAAATATATAAAAAATAAAAATTAAGTTTACAAGCAATAAGCTTGTGTAAACTTTCATAACCAAATAAAAAAGCTCAATACAACCAAAAAACAAAATAGGAAATAGAGAACACAATAAAAGAACACAATTAAAGAATTAAGAATTTATTGTTTGAAAGGATATTCAAAAAGAAATGTAAAGATTTCTTTAAAGTATTCGGTCGAACAATACATTCTTGTAAAATTATAACTCATAGTCTTTAATTGTGTTCTATATATATATATTCATATTCTTCGTATATACATACAATATTCTTTATATAACATTATAGACAATACAAAGCCATATCTTGGTGTTTGTGTATGTGCCTATATATATTTATTTGTCGATGCAATAAAGAAAAATCACAATTGGGGGAGGTGTTATAAGGGCGGTGCTCTTTAGACCAAGGTATTTCAAAGCTTAATGCTGCTCATCAAAAGAGTAACTAAGAAGCTAGGTTACAAACATTTTAATGCGACATCTAGCTAAGTGAATAATTGGGGAAATATTAAGGCATTTGATATATAGAGGAGTGATGGACGAGGTGTGTGTAGAGTATCTTGGGTGGTTAAACTAATGTAGGTGAATTTAAGCTGTACTGGGAACTCGAGGGAAATTTGAAATTAATAAGGAATAGAATTCAGTTGAACAGAAAAGTTTTGACATCATTAATATTTATATATATGTCTTCCCTCCATATTGTCACCTTCCCCCCTCATATTTCTCATATCCCTTATTCTTTATAATTTCAAACCTCTCTTTCTCTCTCTAATTTAGTAGAACACAAAAATTTTCATATCATTAATATTTCTTAATCATACTCTAAAAATTCTAACACTCGAGAATATTTCACTATACGTACACGCGTTTCAGATATAGAATTTTATTATCATTTTTACATCAAGGCAAAAAATTGACAATGATTTTTCTTCTCAGTACGTATTCTTTATCAATTCCAATTCAGGAAATTTACAATGGAAATATCCCCAATAATATCAAAAAACAAACGCATAAAGTCTAGAATTATGGAAATGGTGCAACATTTTTTTTCTATTAGAGACTAAAAGTTCTTTAAATATACAATCCTTTCAAGAGTGAAATAACGCCACAGCTCACACAAGCCATAAAAACACAGCTCACAAGCCCTGGATTCGAGTTTCGCTCTTCTTTATGCTCATCAGTAGAACACGTCTGAACCTGATTCACTTGCATACGAGGCACATATCCTACCACTTGAGCATCGTGCCACATACAAGAAGTCTACTAACACAGATCATGCAAAAGGAGATGAGCGAGCCACCGATCGTGTAATATACCTATTCTTCTCAACTACGGATATAGTCATCCAACTATGAGGGGCCTTTCAAAAGTAATGCCTCCTACTTTTTTTTTTATTCCACCAGAATGGACCAAAGGCAGATGCAAATTGCCTTGTTATGATGACCGAACTTATGCATTTATGATCTGAAACTTACATCTCTCTGTTGCAGATATTGAAAGTGTGAATCTCTAAGAAAGCAACCCGCCATGGACGTGCATCAGAAGCAGAGATGGGTTGAATTTCTGGCAAAAGTACGTTGAGAAGGGTAGTGACTACATAGAAAAATAAATTCTGGAGCACAAAAGGCCGCTCATTTAAATGGTATTACTCTTGTCTTCGTAACTCTTCAACTTTGAGTTAAAAAAATAGGAAGCTTTATGTGTTTGCCTGTACTATAGAAAATTTCAAAAGACTATGCTATTGATTTAAATAAGAGTAACCCGTTTTGATGGAGTGATTAAATTCAAAACTTTATTTTTTTCCCCATATGTGTGTATATGTATTTATATATTTGTGTGTTTGTGTAGGCACAACAGCCTAGAAATAAAAATGTCCGGTGAGTTAAAGTTTTATGCAAAAACTGAAACAGAAAAAAATCCATATCGTACACAATTATAAAAGGTAGTGTTCATAAGAAAACTTTGCTTCGCTAAAAAAAAAAAAAAAATTTTTTTTGTAATGAACGACAAAATCTATCTTTGAACATTTCTTTCTCCAACCATCAATTGAGTGTGAATAACGGTTCAATGCGCATAGTAAATTACAGATTTCACCCCCCCCTAATATTGGCTATTAACTGACACTTCAATCTATTGAATGATTTCAAATTTTGTTAGCTATATGATAAGTTGGAATATTGTTATTTCTTCAATCTGCATAAAATCATTGTCATAAGCATTATTTAAAAGACTTGTTAGACGCATTCTAAGAATGGCAATTTTCTTTCTAGATCGCTGTGTATACACATCTTTACAGGCGCACACACATTTTCTATTTCGAATTAACATTCTGGGACTAGTCCGCGGTAAAAGTGTCGCGAAGGCGACAAGATAAATCTTTTTTTAATTGTCCTCTTGTGCATTTTATTTATTTATTTATTTTTTTTTTTTTAGTAAACATGTATCATTGGGCGCCGGGTACTACTGCGTCCATTCGGCTCACCAATGGGCGGACGATGGTTGAAAACAGCCCTTTCTCAACATTTTGATGGCGAACTAGTGCTAACAGATATAAAATATCTCGATCAATCTTCCGTTGGCAAACAGACGCTTGAAATCAAGGAATCCATGGGAGGGAGGGAGAGAGGAAATAATTTTTACATTTATTTTTCTCTTCATATCGGCAATGGTCGAAGCAAAATTTGTCAACGTGTCAAGTAACGGCGTCGTTTTAATTGCTTATTATTTTTTCACACGTCATCAGAATTTGAGTACGTGAGTTGAACAATTCTTGGAATGGTGCTTTTTCGTTTTGCCGTGCATAGAAACAGTATTGAAGCAAATGGTCCCTATATCATTACGTAACTACGATTTTTTTCTTTTTTTGCATGGTCTCGCTCGCGGGGCGATTGATACGTTGTCCGACCAGAACATTTTTGTGCGGGATAGCACTTCCGCCCAAACCTTTTTGGCGTAGTGTTTCTCAATGTTTTTGATGAGGATTGATAACTCGTATTATTTGGGTTATTCGCACTACAATTCTCATCTTCAATGTTATTCTCAGAATAAGCTCAACAGAAAGATTCCCGAGTTCGACGTAATACATTTGAAAAAGGTTGAAGGTTGCATAGACCGAAAGATTGTGAAACAACAGCAATCTGAATAATCCAAATACGAATTTGAGCGCTGTATTGACAAGACCTTATGCCCATTTCTAACCTTGACTTTGGCGAAAGGCAAGATAAAAGATCTGAACTCATTTTTCTTCTATAGTACAAAGGCATTTCCTGACTAAATACATTTCAGAATGCATCTGTTGCAATATTTATCACTCATAATAGGGTTATGGTCCCTAACAGTTGGGAGATTCTATTTATAAACGCTGCTGCTAGAAACTGACGAATCAAATTAATTCACGTTCTGCTATCAACCAATCAGAAACCAGAATTGCTGCATAAAATTACCCCCCCCTTTTTTTTAGCAACCTTGCATATGTTTTCTTCATGTCAACACGGGAAGAATCTTTTGCTCTTTCGCTACAAAATTATTAAGTCCGGAACCTGTACAGAACAACTGCAACAACTTTCAACAATTTCTCCAACTCTATATCTATACCTGAAACTACCCGTCTGTTGAACATCATACTGCGGGGCTGCTTCACAGCTGACTATAACATGGTGGTTTTCAAGTCTAATGTAAACAAGTTCTTGTTGGACTGTCTTCTTAAATAATCAAATTCTAAATTTCCACAAATACCAACCGTCACGGTGTTCTCTCACTGACCACCTGACACTTATTAACCCTTATCCTTGAGTGGTCTTTAGGCCTGAATAAATGACCCCCCCAGTAAAAAAAAATTAGTGTGGGGACGATAATCGGAATCAGAATTGGGAATCGGAAGATTTGGGGGTATCGGAATCGGAAAAATTGATGCCTATTTTCCCATGTCAAACCGATTCTTCGTCTTTTTTTTTTTATTTGCTTCCTACTGGTAATAATGGTCAAATAATAAATATTTATTGATTTTCAATTACCAGTAAAGCTAAAATCGATAGATCATCCTCTACAAGTGTATTTTAACGTTAGGAAAATATCCGCATATTTAACGTTTTTTTTTTTTTTAAATTTTTTTTTAATATCTTATAATTAAATAATTAGAGATTTTTAAAGAATCAGAATCGGTAATTGTATCGGAATCGGGAAAAATATTGGAATCGTCCCATCACACACACACATCACACACACAATTTTTCAATTAGAACATACTTAAAAATAATAGATCGAAAGATTGTGAAAATAACACTCAAGATGACAATAGTAATCTGAATAATCCAAATACGAATTTGAACGTTGTATTGACAAGACCTCACACCCATTTCTCGACTTGACTTTGGCGAAAGGCAAAATAAAAGACCTGAACTCATTTTTCTTTAATAGTATAAAGATATTTGCTGACTAAATATATTTCAGAATGCATCTCTACGTAAAAAAGCACATTGCACGTTCTCTTAAAATAACATGCAACTTTTTTCTCAATATTCAAATATGACTGAAGATAGACAGGGCGATTTGTGTATGAATATAAAAAATCCAACGAAACATTCTAGGTCTTCACTGAGCTTTAAACCAATGGTACCATGTTGATTTGGTCTGATATTCTGTAATATTATTAATAAATAACTGATGTATATGAGAGAGAGAGAGAGAGAGAGAGAGAGAGAGAGAGAGAGAGAGAGAGAGAGAGAGAGAGAAGTAAACATACCAAACCAAAGATACATTTACATCACCCTCATTTTATTTATTATTAGTATAATTCGTCTCACATGTGTTTCGTTGAATGGTGGGAATTTTCAACAAAATTTTACACTATATATGCTCTGCACCTATTAAATAGATACATTCAGCTTAACTCCAAATTAACGGTAACTGGTTTTTAAAATAACAATGTAGACCCGTTAAACGAAAACCGTATACATTGAAAGTAACAACATTTCAAAACCAAACTTAAAAAAAAAAAAAAATTATATATCATTCCAAAAACGTAAAGATGTAATTCACACTTATAAGTATTATTTTTACAAACGTTTAAATTTTTAGTATAGTACGTCTTACAAGTGCTGAAGGCTACTAAACAACTCTTTAGCTAGAAAGTTTATTATATGCAATGAAAATAAAATTGAAGAAAAAAAAGATGAAAAGAGAGAGATACGAAAAATCTGCAAGAACGCAGAGAGAGAGAGAGAGAGAGAGAGAGAGAGAGAGAGAGAGAGAGAGAGAGAGAGAGAGAAAACAAGAAGCTTAGAAAATGTGAAAAAAAAAAGCGTTATTCATTCGATGTGACGTTTCAGATCTGCAAAATCCAAGAGAAAAAAAAGTTTTTTCACATCGGTGGTTGCATTACAAGTGAATAATAACAGATAATGGACATGGAGGTGTGAGTTTCACATGCGATGGTTCTTTCAATCTATTACAGAAACAAAACTAAAACCCAGACGCCAATGGATTGCATAGGTCACTCTTTGGCAAAAAACACTAAACTAAAATTTTCTATCGACTTTTATTATCATAAAGTGAAGCGGGGTCCAGTATTATGATATCCGTTTAGCAATGTGCGATTAAAATATACCAGCTATTTACAAATCCATAACTCTACATAAGAAATAATTATTTCTATTCATAATTTCAGTGCATTTTCCCATCAGTTATGTGGATTTGTATTTCAAGAGAGAGAGAGAGAGAGAGAGAGAAAGAAAAAGAGAGAAAGAGAGAGAGAATAACTGTATAGACTGATCATAATATTATCTTAGGCACTTCTCACAGATCTAAAGGACATTGAAAGGATAATTGGAAAAACATGCCAGAAAGATCGCACTGTTCGGAGTTACGAGGGGAAAAACTGTTTGGTTCAGTTGGAAAATTGTGAGAACTTATTTTTAATGGTAATAAATGAAACAAAGATAACCTGGAAAAATCCATAACAAAAGCCATCAAAACCTCATATATATATATATATATATATATATATATATATATATATATAAAACCATGAAAACTGGAGGTATAGGGTGTATTATAATTACACATGGAAGTAGAAACGGTTTTATTGTTAATTTCCTTTTCTTTAAAGCGATTAACACAAGTTATACAAGAGTTCTTCCGTTTTTTAAAGGGGAAAAAACGCTTCACAATATGTGTACTTTATATTTAGTCTTTGAAGTAATCACTAGGGCTATGACAACAGCATATTCTTTTCATTGTTTTGACTCTAGAGTATATATCCGACACGATTAGACACAGTTAATCAACCGAGAACCACATCACTCTATATAAAAGCATATAAAATATCAACGGATACACACTCGCGAGTCAAAACAATGAAAAGAATATGCTGTTGTCCTAGCCCCAGTAATCACCATCAGCAACCAGCACATTCTGCTAATGTGTCTCCAGCTATTCAATCCCCTTACTGTAAACTTCGAGAATTTGGAATTAAAGAAGTCGATGGAGAGCTTGATGCAAGTCTGCTTAATTGTTGAAGGATTTCCTACGAAGATGATTATCCAGGGAGTAGGAAAGGTTGTAATCTGGTGGCGCAAGGTCAGATGAATGAGGCGGATGTCACAAAGTCTCCCACCTAAATTGTTGTATGGTATACTTGACCACTTGCACAACATGACATTGTCATGGAGGAAAAGAACACGTGCGATTAACCAGTACTGGCTCCTTCTGGCGCAATGCTTGTTGCAAACGTTTCAATTGGTGCGAGTATAGGTCTCCACTGATCGTTTGGCCCGTTAATAGCAGTTTATAATGAACCACTTGACAACCTACCCACCAGACACAAAGCATAATTTTGTATGAGTGCATAGGCGGTTTTGCGTTGTGAGGGATTGTATCCTGAGGAGACAACCAATGTCTGGAACGCTTGGGTGTTTCATACAGAACCCACTTTTCAACACTGATAAGCACTCTATTGAATAAGGATGCAGTATGGTAGCGAGAAAGTAAACAACCCAAAACGAGATCTCTTGACACTTTTATCCTTCTCACAGCTGTCCTGCTTATAACTTTTTTTTTTATCACGTCTGATGTTCCTACTTCTGGCTGTCCAAATTTGAAAACAATTGCTGCACGCATTTCATATATATTTCAATAGCTATATAAAAAATAATAGGCAAAACGTTTTTTGGTTACTTAATATATAGCCATCTACAGGCAGCTGTATCATCGTTTATATCTCATCAGTGTGGCTAGACTGACTAAGCGGAGAGGTGCGTAGCAAGATTTTTATACACATTACATTTAAATTTCTGCACGTTGATAGTTGGGAATTAGGGTGGCAATTACAAGGTCAAGCAAAGGAACTATCAAAGTAGAAATTACTCCAATATCTAGGAAGCTCACCAGTAAAGAGATGTTGCTAGTCAGATTGATGGGGAGTATTTCCATTGAAAGGGTAAACGTTCATGAAGTTCGGAACATTCTGTGGAAGTATTTATAAAATAAGCACCAAGATGTAACATTGTAGCGATGAGACAGGGGCTGGAATTTCGTAGACAATGCGGGGATCTATTAGGTTAGAGATTCTCTTTTTTTTTTTTTTGCACCCTGTCTAAGATGGAGGGACAAATCGTTTGTGCATCATCCCAGATATGGCGACAATACTCAGTGCGAATGGTGCCTTTGTTAAAATATAGGATACTAAGAAGTTGTTTTGCCGAATTGATTATCCTTTCTTGTTGCAAATGGGGAGATAATGTCTGGGAGAATAATATGAGGAACGAACATATACTACTCGATACTGCATATAAGAAGTAATGCTCATGACAATGGTCTCATGAGAACAGAACAGGCGCTACATTACTGCACCCCTCGAAAATATTTAATTTTCTGTTGTGTTTAATTTCTGAATTTTGAATGATTATCGAGACTCAACTATGACTAATGAGACCACCGTTTTGTTTCGAGTTTTAACTCAATAGGTTTGACACTATCTTTATTTTAAAGCGAAAAAAAAAATGATCACTATAAAATAAATTAATCTATCAAAAACTAATCCAGGTAGGTAGAAGAGCAAGTTATCTTGCATTTGGTAACATTTATTATTTCGACCCATTTTCTTTTGCTTTATTAGCTATTCAAGAAAAATCACCCGTTTTTCAGTTATTTTTATTCGATTTAATTTATTTTCCTAATATCCTAAATTATGTCCGAACAAAATAACTCTCCCAACATAGTCCTATTTTGAAAAATAAAATATTTACCGTTTTACTTCTCCCATACGAAATCGGGAACTTTGATACATTAGACGCATTATCACAAAGGCGCCGTCCGTGTTTCATTTCTCATTTCCGTACATTTAACATTTGCTCACTATGCCTACCTCACATAAATACGCGGCGTTACCTTCATAATACATTAAGTTTTAATCAACTTGAATGACTGTTCACATACGTTTATCAGACTAAAGGAATACCGGATTAAGGGAATTTCGGACGGTTACAAAAACCTATCGCGAACTAAACAACGTGGCTTCAACCAATACTCCTGTCATACATGAAATAAAATAAAACATTAGTTATCAAAAACTTCGAGTGAACGCTGTAAATAATAGGTCCTACTATCATTCGTACGCCAGTACCTACCAGTAAAGCACATAGACATAAGTAGCGCCAACCGAACGCCCCAAAACATCACTAAATGCCAGTGACCACTAGTACTCGCTATTGGCACCCAGTGACAGCCATTGGAGGCACATTTTAATTTCGGAGAAGCCAATACTGGTCATGGCTGCCAGAAATCTGTAGTGACATTTGTAAAGGCAGCCAGTGCCCACCAATAAACGCCAGTACCCCCCTCCAAGTAACCGCCTTAAATCAGTACTAATCGTCAGTAACAGCAACTAGCATCCACTTGCTGCCACTGCCAGACAATGCCCGACAGTGAAAGCCAGATGATTTCATTTTGGCTAGGGCCACGAGTGCTTGCAATTTTCCAAGGCCGACAGTAGCCACCACCTAGCAAGAGTCCCCATCTCTCTATGTTAATATTTTTAGCTGTTTATCCATAGTTAGTAGTTTACGTGACTCACATACGATAACGCACTAGATAATCATAATTTAATTTGTTTTCTGAGGGTGGGGATGGGATTTCCTTTACCAAATTTATTCTGGCTTTGTGTCATATTTCCGCTGAGCAACGCCGGTACACAGGCCCGGCTAGTTTTAAATAAATCGAAATGGGAAAGTATTCCATTACTATTCCATTACTAAAACAAAGCAGATAAAAAAATGACTATCAACGGAACTAATGCTGATTGGTTGTAGATGGGAGAATTGATGATGACGTTGATAGGTGTGGCTTTTCCTCTCACAAACTTTGATTTAATGCTTTCTAATTGACCAATCGCAAAAGGTGCACCCTCCTCTATCCTCAGCTCTCCAGCTGAATATCGCATATACGCATAACGGAAGTTATACTGGAAAGAAACTGGAAATATCCACACAGTAGCCCCTCCTACACATTTAACGCGTAATCGCGGAAGACTCATTTCTTTTCAATATGCGCCACCTTAATAAAAATGCGTGTGCATAAATGATTAGTTTTTGATGGTCTGAGCAGGGTTACGATTAGCTTAGAATAGGATGGAAGCAGCCGCACATGAATACGTTTACTTTAACTATTTTAGCTGATTTGCTAGATTAAACGAATGTAGGTATTATGTCTAAAATACGATCTGGGCATTTTCCAGAATATATGTCTATATATCTATATATCTGTCTATATATCTATATATCAATATCTATCTATATACCTCCATCTATCTATATACCTCCATCTATCTATCTATCCCTATCTATATATCTATCCCTATCTATCTATCTATCTATCTATCTATCTATCTATCTCTAGAGATATCTATCTACCTACCTATCACATACACACAAAAAGGGAGGAGGTGAAAACAAATATACAACAATTTTTTTTTCTGTTAACTTAAAAATAAACGTAGTGTAAAGCATGTCGAATTAGAACGAAAAACAAAATAGTGGCTTCATTAAAGCCATCGTCAAGCCTTGATAATCGCTCAAAACTTAAAAATACTGATAGAAACACACTCAATAAATGTAATAAATTATGCCAAAATATAATGCGCTACCAGTATTTTGCTTATTTTTCGAGTTTTGATCGATTATCGAGACAACTAAGTATACAACGAGATCATCATTTTGTTTTTGCGTTCTAACTCAACAGGCCTTACACTACCTTTATTTTTAAATAAATACACTTTAAAATAAATAAAAACGCACACACACACACACACACACACAAAATTATCAAGGTAAGTAGCAGAGCTTGCCTTTTGTAACATGTATTTGTTGAGTATTTAAATTTCACCTCGTTTTTGTTTTGTTGGCTATTCTGGTAAATGCTCTACGCCTTTTTTCTGGCTAAAGGCCATTAATAATGAGCAACGTCCAAAATACTAGTAACCATGCGCGGTTGAACCCTAGGTCTGCGCTCTTCAAACTTAGATTCACACTAACGTTGGACAGTTTTCTCTTGTGAACATAGCAACCAATGTAAAGGGAGGGGGGATAAAAGGAGAGAAGAAAGATAGAAAATGCGGAAGTGCCTGTGTAACTTAATTGCCATAAATATATTTTTTAACTTACTGTCTAGCTCTACTTGTACACTGAGACACTGTTGAAGTAAAAACTTAAAATCGACACATAAAATATCGTTATAAGAGATTAATATGGGCGATTAGAAAGTGGACCGTATTTATTTTAAGATTTCCTTATTTTAGTCCTTTAATTCTTGCATTGCATGTGCGATGGAAGATTTACTATTTTCTGGATCGGAATCTATCCATCGAACACTTATCGTTGGCTATTTTTGACCTTGAAGTAGTATTTTTGACCTTGAAGTAGGATTTTTTTTTTTAGCTCCTTACATCGTGGCTTCATGCCTTGTCTGGAGCGATTTCAATTAAAAAAAAATATAACCACACATGAAATAATAATACTTAAATAAAATTTCTCTTAGTCTGTTTGTCCATTCAACTTTTTCTCGGAAACTACTAGGCCGATCTGGATTAAATTTTGTGTGATCCTTTGCTATGATAATGTGGAGCGAACCAAATATTATGGCACCGTTCGACACACAGAGATTCATAAGGATTAATAACGATTAGTATTTAATGCAAAAACGAGCAAAACTTTAACCATAGTCAACCACCAATTTAGCATAAAGTACACAGTCTACGTTATGAGCTACAACTTTTACTAGTTTTTAGCGGATTAAAAAAGATATAACTACTTGCCCCAATGTTTACACCTTCATGCGCACAAGAAAAATATTATAAATTTATGTTTAAAATTTTTGTGAGAATTGTTATCAGGTATAAGCAATATCGCCAGAAGAGGTATCTAGTTACTTGCAACTGGCTGACCGAAACATGCTCATGAATGTGTTGCCACATATTAATGATTAAGTAAAATAAATAACATGTGATATATATATATATATATATATATATATATATATATATATATATATATATGGTAGCTTCCAAAAGTTAAGGAACGGTCGATCATTTTCTTTTAAATGACTTCTAACTTTATGAAAAAGAGGAAAAAATGTTTGGTGAATTTTCCAATGTTTAATAATGGTAGTTAAATAAAAAATATTTATTTATTTTTAATACATACTAGTTTTTTACAAATAAATGAATTTAATTAAATTATAGGTGCCCAAAAGTTAAGGAACGGGGTAAGTTATTAATGGGAGGGTGGGGTGGGGAAGAATCCTTTCAGTATTTAGTGAAAAGCCACTTGTTTTCAATCACACTATGGCATCTTTTGCTGCAAGACAGAACTAATTGTTCACGTGTTATAGGTGAGATATTATTCCAAGATTTTCTTATGCATCCAGACTTTTTTCTGTGATCTTATCACCAATCATTTTCCAAACATTTTCATTGGATTCAGGTCAAGGCTCTGAGCTGGCCAATCCGTAACGCAAATATTGGATCTATTTAGCTCTTCTAAAACTATTTTTGCTTTATAGCACGGTGCGTTGTCTTGCATAAAGATATCAGAATCAGAAAAATTAGGAACCACATGTTCTCTAATCAATTCTCTGTACATTCGGGCATAAACTTTTTAAAGAATCCTAACAAGGGGGTCAGTTCCTTTTGAAGATATGCCTCACACCATTATACTGCCGCCTCCAAATTTTACTGTACTTTTAACGCACTTAGGGTACAGTCTTTCTCCATTTTTTCTTTCTGGCATGTGGACTTTTGTCTGATCTGAAAAGATTAAATTTAGATTCATCACTAAAATGATCCTTTTCCCATTTTTTTCTTCTAAAAACAAATGATTTTCGGTGAATAAAAATCTGGCTTTATTTTTTTTGTTTTTTTTAATTTTTAAAATTTTTTAATAGAAATGAGCATGGACTTCTTGAAAATAATCCAACTTCGTTTAATCTTCGTGAGATCGTTTGTGGGGAATTTCTTTTGTCCAGTTTCGGATGTAAATCCCGGGATATCAAAGCTGAAGTTTTAAAGCGATCAGAACGAGATGATAGAGTGATTTTTCTATCCTACTCCTTATTTGTCATTCGGGGTCGGCTCGATTTTTTCTTTTCAGTCAATGGTAAACCTTTTTTTCTATTTTCAATAACCCGAAAACAACGCTTTTAGAACTTTTCAATATTTTAGCAATCTCCCCTATGGACTTTTTCCATCAGAATGATCACAAATAATCTGTTTTCTTGTATAGATAGCTTTTTTCGAATATTCGGAATCGACATTTTGTTAAGTTGTTATTAAAATTGCTAAAGTTTGTATTAATTTTCGGTGTTCCTTAACTTTTGGGCGCCTGTAGTTAAATTAAATTTATATTAAAAACTAATATGTATTAAAAATCAAAAAATTATTTTTTATTTAACTACCATTATTAAACATTGGAAAATTCACCAAAAAAAGTTTTTATTCCCTTTTCATAGATAAAGTTAGAAGCCACTCAATAAAAATGATCAACCGTTCCTTAACTTTTAGACGCTACTATATATATATATATATATATATATATATATATATATATATATATATATATATATATATATATATGAGAGAGAGATAGATAGATAGATAGAGAGAGATTATTTCGTGAATAAGCATTTAATTTTTGGGTGAGTTCACGCGTCCTAGAAAATTGGGAAGGGACATTTTCTTCTAGATTTTTACCCCGGCCACCGAGATATATACTTACTTCTCTCTCGGTAGCAGTGTTTTTACTCCCGTCTTCCACGAAGGTCTATAATTACTTGGGGGGGGGGGGTCGTTTCAATGTGTCAAACATGTTATGGGGTTAGAGGTTCTATTTTTTGTTTCCATCTTCGATGCCGGAAGTGCCTAAGAACGTCACGCAATAAAGAGAGAAAATGAAGCCATTCCCTAAGATGTGGTCATTCCCTCGTTCTACGATGAAAGTCACGTTTTAAACTTAAAAGTAAAACGATTTTTAGTCAAATCAGAATTCCTTAAAAAATGTCACAGTTTTTGACTTTTTGAAAGTAGGGGAAAAATAGTGTTAGTCCTTGTGACTCAACGGATTTATACAAGTTTGGTATGTTTATATATTTGCATGTACAAGATTGCTGCTTAAACTAATTAACCGATCATTAACCATCTCGCTAGATTCAGCCGCTCTGATGAGTCGTAGATGACGAAACGCGTGTCAGTGGATAATTATATTTTAAACAATATATAATTTTAGCTTAATTATCCACTGACACATGTTTAGTCGTTTCTGACTCATCATCATGGATGGAGTTAGTGTGATTTAAAACCAGAACCTCATAGTCTGTGGCTTGAAGCCTATAACCAAACTAAATTTTTTATAGATGTGATGTGATGTGATGTGTGTGTGTGTGTGTGTGTGTGTGTGTGTGTGTGAACAGGCGCAGATATGTTAAGAAAATAACTAAATGCATAATTAAAAAAAGAAGCAAAGCATTAAACTCAAACTCATTCGAGCAGAACTCTGTGTTGTAATGACGTAACTTATTGGATTCGTCCCATCGTTCAAGTGTGACAACATGATGAATAGAAACATGTCACACGTACACAATCCGATTATTACCGACGGGGAAGAGAATAAAGAAACACTCGAATCTAGATCTATGGCGGCGGCTGAGGTGGTTGGCAAAAAACCTTGTACCCGTAATCTATGTACGATGAATCAATTTAACCATGGCGCGTTTTCTATGATCCGAACACCCATTAACTGACCTTAAACATCGATTTAAGTTAAAAAAAAAAGAAGGGGTTGGCCATTTTACAATTTATTTACGTGCATCAAGGCTACACGGCGTTGCCCTGGTGTATGGATAAGAAAATAGAAAAGTTAAGTTTGTGTAACATATTTCGGCACTTGTCCAGAATTGCCACTATATTTAAACAAAAAAAAGTAAATAAATAAAATAAAGTAAAATCTGTATGACGCATGTAGACGATAAGAAAATATCGTACACCAAAAATCACGTAAATTGATCAAGTCGTTTTAGTTTTTATAAAGAAAACCATTTTAAAGCGAATTTGAGTTTTTCTAGTGCCCCTCTACATACCAAGAATGGCTTTTTAAAATCTCGATTTCGATTTATCTCCCTAAGAATATTTTCTAGATGGCGTTGCGAGATCGTCGCCCGTAGTCTAGCCATGCATCTTATTTTCTTATTTAAAAATAAAACTACTTTATCATTTTACCTGATTTTTGGTATACGGGTACGTACATCATAAAGAATTTTATTTATTTTTGTATTTTCCTGGGGGGATACTCCCGGTTAATTAAAGTGCATTAGTGCCTAAAAATCAAACCTTATGCAAAGATCTGCGTCAAGATATAACATACAAAACATCGGTGAAAACATGACCTCCTTGTCGGAGATAAAAATCTCATTCATCTCTCTAACCATTGATCTACAATTGAAAGAAAAAAGAAAAAAAACGACTCTAACCCTATCAAATAACAATCATAAATAATATTTCGTCCCAATTTCTATAACGTTCAAAAAATAAATTTACTAATACTCACATATCCGCCAAGGGTCATACAATCAATTAATCTATCTCTTCCTCTCTGCCATCCCTAAAGCCCGCGCAATTCCCACGTCTTCGACACAGACCTGGATCAAACAAGTGTCGCATAAAAATGATAACTTTTGGCCAATCTTGCGCGCCAAAAACCCATTACTATTTGTCGGCTTGTAATTCTAGTGTTTCTTAACGACCTGTATCGAATAACATTGTTCTAAGCGACATGAACGGACGTCTATAATGAATTAGCCGCATAACATTTAGCGCACTTGAATATAAAATCCAACACACACACACACACACACACACACACACACACACACACACACACACACACACACACACACACACACACACACACACACACACAACTTAATTATTATAGATAAAAGTTATCTACGGATACCTGTTTCGCCATATCTACGGCCCAGCAGCACGTCTGGCTATACCAAGGTCTACTTTATTAAAATGTTAAACCGTCGGTACCGATGTTGTTCTGATCTTCTGTAGCACATATATAATAAAAAAATATAACGCTCTTATTTTTTTAATGTCCTTAATAATGATTGATTACTTTTCCAGTGTTCTCCCCGCCCACCACAATTTAACAATCTATTATATAAAGGACAATGGTTGTGCGTATGTTCAGCTAAAAGTCAAAGACTACAAAACAAACACCTACAGCGTTGATATGTTCTTGATCGGCATTGCACCCGGATGAATAATTAAAATTTAGAAAAAAAAAAAAAAAAAAAAAAAAAAAAAATTAATTCTTTGACGCTTAACTGACCCAAATTTCGGTAGAGAGAGAGAGAGAGAGAGAGAGAGAGAGAGAGAGAGAGAGAGAGAGAGAGAGAGAGAGAGAGGTCTGTTTTTCATCTATTTGATGCATTAACTATAAAGGGAAGTAACTGTTTTTAAGGGGTTATTTTCCTTACGCAAACATATTCTTTGAGTAATCTATAAAAGTATGTGTGCATATGCAAAGTAAGGAATGGGCTGTGCAGAGAAGAAAGAAGGGGACCGAAGGTGGGGGTGCAGAGATATAAGTTTTAATAGGAACATGTTACACTTATGCATCCGGGCAATATCGAATAACCGCTAGAAGATAATAATCAACAAATTTGTGATTCACTGTTTTCTTGATTAATCTTAGCCCAGATCTGGATTGAAAATCATGTATTTTTATTTTTGAAAATATTCTTGAAGATGCTTTAAATAGCGTTTTTTTTTTTTTTTGCCAGAATTTTTTTTTTTTTTTTTTGCCAAATCTTAGTACACTGCCGCGATCTGAAGAAAGAAAGTGCAAATGAAAGAAATATTCTCTACCTCACAGCTTGTAACAACATCCGATCCTTGCTTCGGTAACAACTTGAGACAAGGATATTTCTAATAAAAAAACAAAAAAGACCTAATCTTTCTCTGATGATGGCTATTTGAATATCCGAAATTAATAAGAAAGAAAAGTTAAAAAAATAAAAAAAATAGAAAATAATAATAATAATAAGGTACATTTTTGCAACAAAACGAAATACGGGCAAACAAACAAATATATACCAAATTAATGTTAACAAAGGCAAGATTAGTTACTCTTCTATCCACCTAGATACATTTTAGTGAACAAACTAACCAATTATTTTTAATGGTTGGGAAAATAAAAGGTAAATTCTCATACAATCAATTGTGTGAAAAGTTAAAACTCAAAGAGTGACGCTTTGGCCGAAACACATTTCTTAGATAAATGAGGCGGAACCAGAAAAAAAACAAAACAAAAAAAAGGACTTAGAGCACCCCCCCCTCTTTTGTCCGAATGAAATGAAACTTTGGTCATAACTAGTTTATTATATTACAAAACATCACATCAAAACACTAGGGTCTTTGGTCTTTTTTTCTCCATTTTACAGCATATGTTCTAGATGGCCTCCATTTAGCATTTTTTTTTTTAGGTCACCTTGTAGAACTACCTACTACTAACTAGATGCTTGTAGGTTTAGTCGCACTGAAGAATTGTGATACAGCGAAATAGTATGTATGTGGATGTCTCTCTCCCTCTCTATATAATCTTGCAATATATTCTTTCTATAATAAAACTTATTTCAAATACATCCCCCCCATATATATATATATATATATATATATATATATATATATATATATATATATATGAGAGAGTATAAAATTTAAAGTAGGAATTTTTCACACAGGACAACGACTCAATCCGCTCGGCTTGGGAAAACGTCCAACTTGTCTGCCGCGGATACGTCCCCCTCCTCCATAATTATAAGATTGTTTCTCCTTTTTTCCTCTCATCTCTTTCTATAACTGGAGATTTACGATCGACCAGGCGTGTCGAAAGTATTTTATAACCGCGAGGACGCGAGACAATGTAACCTTCCCCCTCCTTCCAACACATGCATGGAAAAAAAAAAAAAAAAAAAAAAAAAAAGGCCAAAAGAAACTGATTTTAGATCGACGAGAAGTGATGGGGAAACGACGACGAGCCTTCTCAGCCCCAACAGGTTTTTATTTATTAAACTGAAAACCTGACAATTAAAAACCTTCTTCTAACCTAGTAGGGTTCAACCTGAATCATAAAACCCATAGGTTATCAGCGAGAGGTATGATCGGTTATGCCCTTACAAGACGCCCCTTCCCACGTTCTTCGAGTGAGAAGAGATATTTAATTCTCTCCCACTGTAAGAACGATGGCACCGAGGTCGGAAAATGGGATTGAAAAGTTAGTGCCCCCCGAGGAGGGATACAAAAAGTGCCTAGGCAACCCCCGGTGGCATTCCCCGGCAAGGACACCTCAGGCGATTAGCAATAAACTAACCCCCTCTCAAAGAGAGAATGCAAAGCCTGGGAGGGTGGCCTTGATGAAAGGAAGAATAAAACTTGCTGCTATGGTTTCAAAAGATCTGAAATAACAGCAAGGGGAGACTTGATTCCAAATGTTTCTCATATGTTATATATACAGACACATCCCTCTCTCCCTCTCTCTCTATATATATATGTATAGGTAGTTGGCTTTAGGTAGTTGCTTGTCTAGCCGCACTGATGAGCTGTGAAACAGCGAAACGGTACTGTATGTGGATGACACACACACACACACACACACACACACACACACACACACATATATATATATATATATATATATACACACACACACAAGTAAAAATGTGTGTGTGTACTTTTCCCTAACTGTCAATTTTCGGTCCAGAGACTCGAGATTTGACATCAAGAGTATTGAGATTTGGGAAAATCATTTTAATCAGTTTTTGGCCAGAAATTTGTCTGTCAAAGTTTGGGTCTAAACATTTGAAATTTTAAATGTAGGTTACTTCGAAATGGATCAAACTTTGATTTGAGCCCAAAAAATGAATATTAAGGGGGCAAAATTGGAATCAAAGTTTAAAAAAAAATTGACCTCTGCGGTCTCTACCAAATTACTCAGCCAATTTCTAGTCTAAACATTTAAAATTTTACATAAAGGGTATTCAGATATAGGGCAGGCCTTTTAATCGGTTTGGGTCGAAAATTTGAACTGCTAAGGGGTCAAAGTTCAAAAGATTTGCCCTTTGCGGTGTCTAGCAAACTACTCAGCCAATTTTGGGTCATTTTAAATGTATACACAATGGGTATTCAGACATGCAGCAAGCATTTTAATCAGTTTTGAGGCGAAAATTTGTCTTCCAAAAGGTCAAAGTTGAAAGAGTTGACCTTTGCAGATTCTACCAAATTCCTCCGCCAATTTTGGGTCTAAACACTTGAAATCTTAGATGTAGGTAACTTGGACATGGGTAAAACTTTTTATTTGAGACCAAAATAATGTTAAGGGGTCAAAATTAGGGTCAAAGTTAAAAAAAATGACCTCTGCGGCCTCTATATATATATATTTCCAACTTGTCACATCACTTATTTTTTTAAAGGCTTCAGCAGAAATTATTTAAACATGAATAACGGCACTTTTTCAGTTCAGTTTATGAGAAGCGTTTTTTTTCTTTTCTTTTCTTGCTTTTATTGCCCCCCCCCCAAAAAAAGGAGGGCGGACCCGTAAATTCACCTTTGTCTGTTCGTTCATTCGTCTGTACGCACTTTTCTCCATAATTACGCTTTGGAATTTTTTGAAATTTTGCACAAACATTAGGCATGATATGAGTAAAAATGTAACAGAACGGATTTTCTGGGAAAACTCCGGTTGCAGCCTAGGGCTGCCTTTCGGGTTAAAATAGTTAAAATTGACACTTTTGTGCTTCTTTTTTAATATGTGATGCCTTGGATTTTTATAAAACTTTCTGAAAAGTTGTAACTAACTGATTTCTATATAATTTTGTTTGTCTATACTTCGCGATAACACTTGGGTGTACCCCAGGGGCTCTTTTAGGGCTAATAAAAACACTCCATGTTTGGGACTATTTTACCATTTTTGTTCAAAATTTTCTGTGTATGTCTATTTAGCAGTTTTGCATGGTGCTGAACTCAAATTTAAATATGTTAAGGTCTTGGGGACTTTTGGAGCTAAATGGGGGGGGGGCAAATGATGGAATTAGTCATTTCTTTTTCTGCATGGTGCAGAACTCAAATTTACATATGTTAAGGCCTAAAACTGCACCGTTTGCTCATTTCCACCAGGATTTGACATCCCCTGGGGATTTTTTGGGTTAAATGAGGGGGGGGGGATACCGAACTTTTTTTTATGCCTCGTTCACTGTTCACTCACAGGGGACCATGCATACTTCCCTTGTTTTTAAAGGCTTTCATTCGGAACAAGGGGAGACAAATGATCGTTCAAAATTATCAATTTTAATGGTTATTTGACACTTGTGTATTTTGGTTATTGTTGACATTGTTTTTATCGTTATATTTCCGATATTCGAAATTCATTTCGAATGCTGTAAATTTGGACGGATAAAATTAATTCTGACTTTAATTCAAGTCAAGCGATGTGGTTCAGATGTGCTAAGTAAACCAAAAGAAAATATTTATTTTTACAAGCGCCACTCTAAAACAGCCAAAATCTGGTAATTTATAAAAATCGCGGTTATGGAAAAAAATCTGTTTAGTCATTAAAATTAGTCTTATGTTTTTATTGTAAAAACGAGGAATCATTTCCTTTAAAATACAGTTAGTATTGTGCATTTAAAATTGAGAAAAGCACGCTTGAAATGTGTCAACGTCTAGCTGAATCCACTGTGAAAAATTTCCCCCACTCTATATCTGTGCCTAAATCAAAACGCGGATTCTATGAACGAAGCTTCTTTCTTAGAACTGCACGCCTGTGGAACTCTGTTCCGTCTGCCTGCTTCCCTCCGGACTACAACTTGGATGTCTTCAAGTCCAACGTTAACAACTTCCTAATGAACCGCCCCCTTAAGTAAACACTTCATCAAATCTCCACACTAACGTAATGTATTTGCAATAACCCTTATCCCTGAGTGGCTTCCGGGCCTTGATAAGTGGTGATCACTGTGTAAAAAAAAAAAAAAAATGTTAAAGAAGCCTAAACAAAACAAAATGGACACCGAATTTGGCCTGATGTCGTGTTTATCTAACAACGAAATTCGAATCTGAATTGGAAATGATCCCTCGTTCAATAATACTAGTATAAATTTAATATTTAACGAAAACAAAATTACTTTTAATATCTAAATGTGTTCTTCCATAGACACGACCCTTATAAGTTACCCAAAATTTATGATTAAGTCATTGGACTAAGTATTTATTCGGGTTAAGTGTCCTTTGACATTTTCTGAAACTTCTGGCAATCACAAATAGAGACACCCCCTTTATAAAAAGGGAGGGTAGGCAAAAACAGAAATCACAAACGGTTGTTTATATTAGGTTATTTTTCCTAATTAAATTGCTAAAAAGAAGGGGAGTGAAACAGAAATAAGTTGACAAGAAACCCGTCAGAAAAAAAAAACCTTCCTGAATAAAAAGAAAAACAGAAACTTAGAAATGAGGCCATTTTTACAAGGACAAATTTTGTAGCCATTCAAGAACGTTTGGGAAGGAGGCGTGGTTATCTTTATTTGTTAGTGGATTTTTTAGGACCCACCTACATATTTTATTGCTGTTCCACCCATTCACTGTGTAACCAATTAAAGTGTATAAAATGTCAACCGCTAGCACCGCCTGCAAATTGCACGCGCAGTTATATAGTTTTGTTGTTGTTGTTATTTTTTCCTGACAGTTGATTTGTTTTGTTTGTCGAATGAATTTGGGGTTTCATTCCATTCACCACATAAACGGAAGTCGGTCGGAGGGGGAAAGTGATGGATATCTAAATTTCTGATGACGATAGCGACTTAAAAAACAAACAAACTGTTCAATTATATAATAGTGGCACGATCTAGAAATGATGTTTTTTTTCTCTTTTTGTTTTAAGCAGACCAATCAATAACGCTATTTTACCTTTTAAATTAAAGTAATTTTCCATAATAGCCAACAAAATAAAAAATTGTGTAGAAAAATAAATATAACAAATAAATTATACCAAAGCCAAGCTAAATTACGCTTCTACTTACATGGTGAAGATTTTTTTGTTTGATTTAACTGATTTTAAAGTGTTTTTTTTTTTTTAATTAAGAATAAAAGGTAGTACAAAACTTGTGGAATTAGAACGAAAAAAACAAGATGATGGTCCTATATTATCCATAATCGCTCAAAAATCGAACATAAACAAAATACTCGTAACACGATTAGCGACATTTTTTTTGTTGTATATTTATTTTTTCTTATATGTTTTTGGTAAATTTTTACTTATTTTCTACCTTAAACTTAAATTTAAAATGCGCGCCGGCAATGATCACCCGTAAAGGGATTACATTGATTAATATCCGGAAAACTAATTGTTTGCGGAAACTTTAAATGCGATATTCGTTTTTAATATACCCGAAAACCTATCTAAATTTTAAAGAGTTTTCAGATGGAAAGTTACCCCTTTTTATTGTTTGTTAACTATTCTGCAAAATTACCTAAATTATTAATTCAAGCCAGACAAATGGAAAAATGAGTTAAAACTATAAAATTATACAAAATACTGTTAGAAGCCCCAGCTCACCCAATATATGTTACCGTAACATAGGCTGACATATATTTAGTGAGTTTCTAACGGTATTTTGTATATTTCTTTTAGTTTGAATCCATTTTCCCCAAACTTAACGCATTCAACAGAGACTTTTTTTTCTTCGCCGCCATTTGTCTTTTCTAAATATATCGATAAACACTGTATGATTTTCGAACCGAATGAACATTTTACATTAAATAAAAAACACTACAACCCTATCCAGTTAGGTAGAAATGTAACTTATCTTTCTTTTGATAACATTTACTTGTTATGTATTTGTTTTTTTGACAACAAACTCAATAAAATAAAAAAAAGATACGTCCGGCGAGTTAAAGTGCACTTGTGCTAAATAAATTGGAAATGGCGCAAAAGAATAGGCGACTCGAAGTCCGCAGCTAACATTAATGTTAAATAAAAACATTTTTCTTTTTCTTTAAAAAAATATAAAGAAATCAATGAATAGTTCATATTTTTTATAATACTAAAAACAAATTCAAACCAATCAAACAATTACATTTTATTATTTTATGCAAAAAAAAAGTAGAAATAAAAATATTTAAGTTTATAACGCCAACTTTTTTTTTATCTGACACTGTTTGCTGCCGACTTCGAGTTGCTTATTTCTCTGCATCGCCAAATTATAATCTTCAACTCGTCAAATAAAGTTAGTAAAACACGTGTTTATTTAATCTTTATATTAATAAAATTTTCTAACCATTTCACGTGTCAACCTATGTGTGTAGTTCTCGTATAACTTTAATAATTACAAATTGAATTACCCTTTTTTTTGCAATAGAATAAGATAAAATCCAATCCACCAGAATGCATTTCCATTTATTTATATCTTATTTGCATATAAGCACCATTATAATTGTAATTGAAAAAAAAGGGGGGGGGGAAGAACTTTGCAATTTCGAAGCATTTTAAACTGTCGAATAGGAAGTCATTTTTGGATTTAAAATTCTGAACGAATCCTTCATCTGGGACTAATTTTAGATCCAATAATTTTATAAACTGGCATTAAAAGAACATTAAAGTTGCATAATAATTTGGGGTACTTCTACAGTTTACGGACTGTGCTTAAACAAGGTTATTTAGAAATCCATTGTTAACACGGAGAAGGAAGGCCTGTTAAAAAATCTGTATTTTGGTACTTATGCACTTTTCTTACCGTGCTAAAATAATGTTATATGGAAAGGCAGTCTTAACATGGGGAGGGGAGGGTGTTTTGTAACTATTCTGTGCTTCCACCTATTATTTTAATAATAATAATAAAGATATCGTGAAGCTTGAATTTAACCTGACAAAACTATTTAAAAATAGTACGGTAACAAACGTGTATAAGCACCTACCTAACAAAATAATCCATAAAAAATTGAATCTAACGTGAAAATCCTTAAATAAATATATAAATAAAACAAAATAAAATAATATAGTTCGTAAATGGTAAAAGTATTCAATACGGTTCAATTATAAATTTAATGACCCTACAAAACCATCATATTAAAAACATAATAAATAAATAAATAAAAAGTGGAGGAGGGGTGGGGTAGTTAAGATCCCAGGGAGGTACGACTAGTTATAATTATAACATGCTTCTCCACACGACATGAAATGTATTTAATGTGGAGAACCTAGCTTCCCCCGCAGGGAAGAAACTTAGGAAGGTTACAAATAATAGCTTGGATCGGTTTCGTAGAGTCATTAAATTTATTAATTGAACCATATTGAATACTTATATCGTTTACGAACTGTATTATTTATGTAAGGGGGCAATAAACCACCCTCTCCCGAAAGAAGTAATAATGCTTGGGAGGATATCTTAACTATACTTCACTTCTAAACATAAGTCAAAGCCCACGTACTTTTAAATGAGATTTGATTTTGAATATTTGGCTTTTTTTTTTCTTAAAAAGAAAGGTTGAAGCTTTCGGCGGGAATGTTGTACTCGTGTCTGTGTGTTCGTTCCGCGTGCAACCTTTTTTTTACCCACACGCACGGAAAAAAGAAAAACGTCGCTTAAAAAGCACACGTGACGACATTCGCGCACTTGTTAAGAAGTTTGAAAAAGCAACAACTGGTCATTTTAAAACATAAAATTAGTTGAAGATATCGCTTACAGCCTTTTTGTTTTAATTAGAAGAAAATAAGCCGAAAACATTTTCCTATATTAATTTAGACGATAACAAAGTGAATTAGTTACTTAAAAAATACAAAAGTTGGTGCTTATTTAGAAACCCATTCTAAAGATTGGGAGAGAGCTAAATCTTATTTCTAACAATTTGAAAAATGCAGTAAAAATAAAATTTAACTTGAAAATTATATATAAAAA
This sequence comes from Euprymna scolopes, assembly GCF_053919585.1. NCBI lineage: Eukaryota > Metazoa > Mollusca > Cephalopoda > Sepiida > Sepiolidae > Euprymna > Euprymna scolopes. The sequence continues at coordinate 46,985,220 of NC_136489.1, read as the reverse complement.
GTCCATATTCTGCATAAATAAACGAAATTTACCTTTAAATTCAAACGTGGTGTTTTAAAATCAATTTTTAAAATTTCTAATTAGAAACAAAAATTCTATATTTAATTTTGGCGGATCTGAACGAGCGTTCCCCCTTGCCGTAAAATTAATTTCTTTTCACGTTTTCTTATTTTTTCTGCGGATTATCGTCGATAACAGACTTTATTTTCATATTAGCAGGGTTTTAAAAAGTTTATTTCATGACTAACGTCGGGGATTACTTTTCAATTATAACGTTCTAATAAATTGATAACCCACTTTGTGATCAATCAGCACAATTCTCCTTATTAAGGTTTCACGCGTCCACTGTGGTGTAAAATGAAACAATTCAAATATTTCTGCTACTTTTAAAGAGTTTTTTTCAGGTTAAATTCAAATGTTATAATTGAGAAGTGATTCCCGGGTTTGTATTACTGTACACATTCGAAAAAGTTGTCAAAAAACAAATATATAACAAATAAATGTTATCAAAGGCAAGATAAGGTACTTTTCTACCAAACTGGATATAATTTTCGTGTTTTTATTCAATGTAACATGTTTATTCAGCTCGAAAAACATACAGTGTTTACCGTCATGTATTGGAAAATTCAAGATGGCGCCTCCGCCTCACTCCCTCTTTAACACGGTAAGTTTGGGAAAAGGTGTTATAAATTAAAAAAAAAAAAAAAAAAAAAAACTAGACAAAATACTATTAAAAACCCGCCGAATATATGTCAACCTATGTCACGGTAACATATATTGAGCGGGTTTTTAATAGTATTTTATCCAGTTTTTTTTATTTATAACACCTTTTCTCAAACTTACCGTGTTAAAGAGAGAGTCAGACGCCATCTTGAATTTTCCAATACATCGGTAAACACTGTATGGTTTTCGAGCCGAATAAACATGTTACATTAAATAAAAACACTGAAAACATATCCAGTTAGGTAGAAAAGTAACTTATCTTGCCTTTGATAACATTTATTTGTTATATATTTGTTTTTTGACAACTTTTTCGAATCTATGTGTATAGTAATACAAACCCCAACAATAATTAGCAGAAAAAATAAGAAAACATGAAAAGGAATTACTTTTACGGCAGGGGAGGGGGGAGTTCGTTCAGGTCAGAGGGGATGGAAGAAAGCTCATTTACAGGTCTGCCTTAATTTTTAATCGAACCTGAAATTTCTGAAATTTTGAGATCTGGTAGTTTTGCTTGAAGAAGGAAGTTACATCGACGGAAACGTTGTGAAAATAACACTCAAGATGAAAACTTATTCAAAATAATACTGATTTTTTTTTTTTTTCGAATACTGAATTTATTCAGCCTACAAGTGAATTGCCTCAATATCAAAATTAAATTAATGAAAAAAATAAAAAATAAAAACAAAAAAACTACTTTTAGATGTTAACGTTATGTTTTCGGGGGAATTGAATTACATCACTTTTGGTCAAGATCAAAGTGTAGTATCTGTTCTTCAGATGCTGCACTTCATTTTCTTGTTCTCTTTCGGTGGAGGAGAAATCCTTCACGACTGAGACAATTTTTATTTTTGTACCTTTTCTCCACGTTAAAAAACGACCCTGGTGTCTAACTCTGTCCCGTGGGGAGGCATAGTAAATAGGTACATCACCCATGACCGTACTGAAATAGCATGGTTATTTAGAAAACGATTCTTAACAGGTGATGGATGACTTGTCCCAAATTAGAGCCTGTGTTTATGTACAGTGTAACCCGGATATAAGAGAGCTGTATTCCACAAGAGAAGTCTTATATACGGGTTACACTGCAACTGCACTAGTTGCACAACCAAAGCTTGAGAACCTAGTTTATTCTATTATTTAATCCATAGCTGGACAAAGGATATATGAATTCATACTTTTTTCAATACTATTAGTGGAAGATGCTATGCTGTCCGCTCACAGAACTCGAACCTTGTACGTCGAGCCAACAGTGTGTGCCTGTAATCATTCCACCGCGTCTCTTCGTGATGTTGAATAGAAAGAAATTGGATTTCGTTTGTAAGAAGAAGAAAACTCATTTGTTCCGATTGGGTAGAAACTGTTGGCGAGAAAGGAAATTTGAATGGGTCCGTTGGGTTTTCAAGTCAAGGGAGAAGAAAATGAAGGATGAATGACGAGGCTGTGACGACTGACGAGATTTATTTTATTTTTTTTTTTTAGCAGAGAACGGAGTGGGGGAAAAATAAAGAAAAAATCATCGTACTGTTGTGCGACGGGGACACATTCGAAAGATCACGTTTTGGATCACAAATGAAGCAAACGTTTTGAGTTTTTTCTGTTCACATTAAACATTTGACCCAGAAATTAACGTGACTAGCCCGGGCGTGCCAAGTTCGAGCCCAGTTTTTTCCACAGAAGCGCTTTCATCAAACCCGTATTTGACCATTAGGCACCTCCAAAATTCACCACAGACCCCCATATGTAAAACTATGTAACTTTATTATAAATTAATATTATCAATATGACTTTTGTACCATTTAAAAGAAGATTTACACACGGAGGAGGGAGGGGCTTTGTTAATTATTCTGAACTTTCACCTAAAATGTAATAGACAAAATACACCGTAAAAATTGAATTTAACTTGAAAATCCCATCTAAAATATACCAAGATCCATAAAGTGCTGATTTTTTTTGGTTAAAACGGATAAAAGTTAACGATTGTCATAAAACAGAAGAAAAAGAGTTAATCAGAAAAACAGGCGACTCGAAGTCGGCAACAAACAGTGTTGGATAAAAAAATTCGGATCATACTTGTTTTTTCCATAAAATAATGAATAAAATGTTATTGCTTCATCGTTTCGAATTTTAGTATTATAAACATGATACATATGCAGTTATGTTACCGTACTGAAATAATAACGTTATTTTGAAAGCTATTCTTAACATAGGAAGGGAGGGTATTTTGCAACTATTCTGTACTTCCACCTAACAATTTAATAAAAAAAGATATCGTGTAACTTGAATTCAACTTGAAAATACTATTAAAAAATAGCATGGTAACATAAGTGCAGAAGTACCTCGAATATATATTAATTTATGAAATATTTATCGATTTATATATTTATTTCTTTTTAGAAAAATAGAATAATTTTTTATCTGACACTTTGCTACGGACTTCAAATCACCTATTTTACTGATTCACGAAAACTAGGTTTAAATCGCGTCCTTACCTTTCCAATAAAATAAAGTTTTCAGTCGTAGTGTGAATTCATTGTAAAACGAAGCTTTACGACGGACCGGGAAAACTTCCAACTTCCTTCATTCATGTTAAAATGAGAGCCTTTCCTAAAAAAGTAGCGAATAGTGAAGTCGAGCGCAACAAATCTCGACCAGCGCACTTGTCATCACGCCTGTTAAGTAAAAGGCTTATCGCGTTTTACAATGAATTATCATTTGCGAACGACCTCCACTCACTAAGGAGTTTGAAAATTATTCGAATTTTTTTTATTTTTGTCCAGAATTCTCCCCCCCCCCGTCCCCAAAATATGATGTACGTACCAATCATGGAACGAAAATGTCATATTAAAAAATAATGTAAATTGATCAAATTGTTTTCCTTTTTTTACTAAGAAAATCAAATTTTATGAAGAAGGGGGGAGTCTTTCTCCGTCATATCTAATGAACAGAGACAACTCAATTCGAACTACCAAGATATAGAGATCCAAATCAGCCTTATAATGGCTACGAATTACTAAAAATCGTAAAAAACATATATATATATATATATATATATATATATTTACATAATTTTTGGAATGTGAAATTTTCGTTTCGTGACGGGTACATATATAACGATTTTTCTGTATGTTTTCAATTAGGTTGAATTCTCGACAACAACCGATTTGTCGATATATTTGAAAAAGACAAATGACGGCGAAGTCTCTGTTGAATGCGTGAAGTTTGGGGAAAATAAATTCAAACTAAAAAAATATATACAAAATACCGTTAGAAACTCACTAAATATATGTCAGCCTATGTTACGGTAACATATATTGGGTGGGCTGGGGCTTCTAACAGTATTTTGTATAATTTTATAGTTTTAACTCATTTTCCCATTTGTCGGGCAGAATGTAATTTCTGACTTGAATTAATAATTTAGGTAATTTTGCAGAATAGTTAACAAACAATAAAAAAGGGGTAACTTTCCACCTTAAAAATCTTCTTTAAAATTTAGATAGGTTTTCGGGTATATTAAAAACGAATATCGCATTTAAAGTTTCCGCAAACAATTAGTTTTCCGGATATTAATCAATGTAATCCCTTTACGGGTGATCATTGCCGTGCGCGCATTTTAAATTTAAGTTTAGTGTTTTTATTTAATGTAACATGTTTAATCGGTTCGGAAAACATGCAGTGTTCATCAATATATTTGCAAAAGACAAATTGCGGCTAGTTCGCTGTTGAATAGGTTAAGTTTGGGAAAATGAGTCCAAACTAAAAAAAATTATATAAAATAATCGTTCGACAGAAACACTTTTATTTAAAATGTTGACAACCTCCAAGTGATCACTCTCGTAAGTATCCGTTTTATTTATAGAAAGAATTCTAACTAGAAAGATATCGAAGAAACGAATGCCAACAATAGAATCATCTGATTCATATGCAATGAATGAATTTTCACATTTATTTAATGATCTAAATAACTTTTTTTTTTTTTTGCAGGCGAAGAAATCCCATTTCAGTCAGGTAAATTATTTATGAAACTAAAGACTTCTGGGCAACTTCATTTGACATATTTATCCAGACAACAGAACTGCTTTTTATCTGTCTGGATACTGTTAATAATTGTGAAGAATTTTGCTGTTTTGCAGTATTGTAACGTGGCCGTAACACTAGAATCGTGTTCGTTACACTTCAATCCTTTCTCGGACTCCCACGCCGTCTGGTATCATCACTAAGGAACAAACTAACAAATATAAATAAACTCGACTTGGCACTTTTTAAAGGTGCAAATAAAATGCATTTATTCGTGGTTCTCCCAAAATAACGCATATCATTCTTCCAAAGCTTTTCGTATACTCATGTGCTTAAAAAAAAAAGTCCCTCTTTCTCTCTCACGCTGATCATAGCTAGACATTTCTTGCCTTCGACTTTACACGTCCATCTTTCCCGGCGCACACTTTGCTTCTCCCCCGACCACGTGGAATATTTTTCTCTCCTTTTCCCGTGACGCAAGCTCGCGCACACCTATTAATTTGCATACGTGCTTTAACGGCTGCTGCTGCTAATATTTTGCTATACATCTAACCTTCCACTGCTACTGATATTTTCACACGCTCTATTACAGCCTGAGTGTAAGTGTCTCACCGAAACTCACAAGTCAATAATCAAATGATATGGAAACTCTGAAGAAATAAACCAGCGGCATTCACTCTAAACAAGTTGAACCAGCTTTCCCCGAAGAAGGAAGTTCTGTGGGAATCAAAAATATACAAGCGATCATCAATCGATTGCATATCCCGGCCAGAGAGGGATCACTATGCTTGTTTTTGCAGTTCTTGCAGGAAGATATCGACGTCCTCCTACATACAACGCCTGGTATTCACCCTTCTGGCACTAATCAGGCTCAACATTGCTTAACTTCGGTGATCTAACGAGAATCGCTGTCAACGTGATGATGTCGTATATTTGAAGAAATAAGTTTCATCAATATGTCTATTTCTATATATAAAAAATGTTAGGTATGTGTATGTGGTTATATATTTCTATATTTATAATATTAACTCTTAAACTGGGGGCACAGCTGAAAGGCGCAGCGGTTTGAAATGTGGGTCATATTTAGTTTTATGCAAAGGTAGTAAAAAGTCAAATTTTAGATACTTCTGATTTTTTTGTAAAATTTTAATTACAGGTATTAGACATCAATTAATAAATATGTTTTAGATTTTGCTTTTTTTTTTTTTTGGAGTGGTTTAAATAATGACCATTAGGGAGCTTCAAATGGACACAACGTCCAATTTGTAAATTCAAATATTTCAGATTTGTATTAATTATCATTCATAGTTATTAGACACAAATTTTAATAAGATTCTTTGAATTTCAATTTCTTCTTAAGACCCTTTAAGCTTAAGCCTTAAATTTGAGACATTTTCTACAATCAAAATTATGTAATGGATTTTCTTACAAGTGGGTCATATCTTATCAAGGCCAAGAGGCCACTCGATGGTAAGGGGTTAATGAGTGAATTATCGTGACAAGCAGTAATGGTGGAAATTAGGTAGAAATTGATTATTTACGAAAACGGCTCGACAATAACTTGTTTATGTTGTAGTTAGTTGTAGTTGTTGTAGTTAAAAACGACCATGTTATATTCAGCTGGGAAGCAGCCCCATTGTATCGTGTTCCAAAAACGGGCAACTCTAGGAAAGACTTTGCTTGTAGAATTTTTGTTTAGTTTTAGGGATAGCGAGAAATTTTGATTAATTATCGGATCCAAAATTGTAGACATAAGGTTTAGTATCATTATACCTAAAACATAAAAGTGGTACAAAGCTGTTCTGTTCAGGTTAACTCATTTTATCCGCCCTGAGACGGGTGATTTAATTTATTACATAATCGAGTTCAAGCATGCTCACCGGATTAGGATCAAAAGCTAAAAAATATGGAATTGCAAACCGAACGCCGAAATCGATTACGTTACGGGAATATCAATATTGCGATTTGTTATTTACGTTTTCTGAAAATAAAATTAACACCTGCATTTTAATTTATTCGAGTCCATTCACTGTACATAATTGCCCTGCATTCGAATATAAACTATCTGTTCCGACTTGGCGTTGCTCGGGATCCGTTACGTTCAGATTTGTTTAGTAAACATTTTTTTCTATGACCAGGCTTTCTTCTTTGGTTCAGTAGCTAAGAAACGCGGCGCTTATGCACTATTTGACCCGCGCTATTTTTTAAATAGTATTTTCAAGTTTTCCGATATTTCTTTTTTTATTAAATTGTTAGGTGACAGTACAGAATAGTTACAAAACACCCCACTCTCTCTATGTTAAGAATGGTTTTCTAAATAAAGCGCGCGGGTCAAATAATGCATAAGCAACAGAAACGCTAACTCTTATTCAAACAAGAGTTATCTTTCTTAGCTGATTATTTTTTGGTGTTCATTTTAAAACGTCTCCATACTAGCAAACTGCCGAACCAGATTAAGCATTTTCTTTTAAAATAAATTGTAGCAAAGCACGGTAATTTATTGCCAATAACATGGAATGCATATATCAAATGAAAATTGGTACGTCAGAATCAAAGTCTGAAGTATCAGCTTAAATGCTATTTAGGTCTAACTTGTAAAACCTGGAAACATAATTTTATATATTAGATTAAATAATTTTTAACAAACGGAAAATTTACAAATAATAAGTTCAGTTTGTTTAGAAATTTACTTGGAGTCAAGGTAAATAGTGAAATTTTTACATTTTTTGAGGAGGGGAAATTTATATATTTAAATAAACATACTAGTATTTGGATTATTCGGACTATTGTTGTCATCTTGAGTATTATTTTCACAACGTTTCGATTGATGTAACCCCCGACCTTATTAATGTGTATCTTGTTGAACGAGAGAATCTTTTGTTGAACTCAGGAATCTGCATAGAATTTCGAACGAAACCCTTTATTTAATCTACAGGAGTAGTTTGTTCTCGTTTTGTCAGCTACATTAATAACCAACTTTGTGTCTATCTCTGCCCCTGTAGTGAGGAAAATAAATAGAAAAAATGTGTTTTCTACGTCCAGATAAACTATCGATCAATTTATTATTATACTGAAGTTGAGCTTGTTTCTCTAAAGTTTTTTTTAGCTCTATATTTTACTTGTACAAAATTCATGTTGAAATATTGCTTAGTAATTGGATTGAGTTATATGTAAAAAAAAAACAAACAAATAACCAAAAATACACACAAATGTCCCACTCCATTTTAATTTATCTAATTAACCGGAATTTGCAATTAACTCACCAAATAACACATCTCTTACGACTTTTCTGTCACTCTGTATCCCCCTCTGTTTATTAGAGGGTAAAGCTAATAAAAATAACTACACAACTCAAAATTATATTAGTTCCTTATAAACCAAAGGAAATATCATCACATGAACTAATACTATTAAAAAATAAAAAAAATATCTAAAAAGAAAAAAGAGAAATAGATAAAGCGAAATTAAGTTTTCATTTTTTTTTTTTTAATATTTAACTGTCTTTGCAAATTCAATTTTTCCTGACTCAAACACTCTAACGTTAAACTCAATGCGAGACCAAACAGATAATCTTTTTTCTTGTTAAATCTGAAAAATTTAATTATCTTGTTAAATCTAAAAAAATTAATTTTCTTGTAAAATTTAAAAAAATTAATTTTTTTGCTAAATCTAATAAGTTAAATCACTAGATTTTTTCATTCTTCTAATATTTTATCTTATTAATTATTCTCTAAATTAACGTAAATT